>NC_054845.1:22643928-22955535 GCF_018345385.1 Vulpes lagopus
AGTGGTATGTTTTGAATTGCAAAATTTTCCAATTTGATTAAGTAAAGTTCATAGTTGTTGTCCTACCTCATTTGTTTGGGTTTCTTATGGTTTATTGTCCCTTGTTACCTGATGTCTTGCATCTTGAAGACTATGGTTTCATATACTTTTTTTCTCTCTCCCTCTCTCTTGAGAGAGATCAAGCTCTCTCTCTCCACATTTTTTTAAGTTGTTTCAAATGAGATTGTAAATTTGTTTCCTATAATCCTATCTTAGCTGAAAGTGGGAGTCCTCTTGAGTTTTCAGAGATCTTGAATATATTAATAAGCTGCAAAAAAATGCTATGTCTTCCTTCAAATATAACTTGGAGTTCTATTATACATTTTTAGATATGTTTGTGTCTCTTTTATTTTGTGCCCAGTAGAAGTATTACTTTTAGCAATTTTTTATTACATAGATTCTTTAACTACTGTCTTAATATTTCCTTTCCTTAATATAACACATTATTTCCTTTTCTACCAGTTTGCTTTTTGAAAACAAATTTTATTTCTCTTGGAACATGATGTCAAAGACTGAAATTGGAAGAAAGTGTAAGCTCAAATCCATGGAAAAGACGACACAGGAAACAAATGCTATAACCATGGCTACTCTAGGTGCTGAATGAAATGGTTATTAAGCTAATTGGCAGATAATCCTGGCATCTATTATCATTTAATATAATTAGTGTATAAATAAGGTGATATAAATTGTGCTCTGTGTGAAGTTGTTCCTGATGATTGTTGTCTCTGTGTGCAAGTGAGAAAAATATTTGAAGGAAGGCATAGCATTTTTTTGCAACTTATTAATATATTCAAGATCTCTGAAAACTCAAGAGGACTCCCACTTTCAGCTAAGATAGGATTATAGGAAACAAATTTACGATCTAAGAAAATGATGATTATTAGTGGCAACAATAATGATAAGTATAGGTCTTCTCTGGTTATTCTGGCCCAATATGATATTTTTCCTCTTGTGTTGATTATACTTATATTCCTTTCCACATAGACTGGCGTATTGTTATGGCTCCTTAAAAGAAATTTTTATATGGATTCTTTTCTCCCCAGTAACACTGTAAACTCTTTGATGGTAGGCATTGAATTCACTCCTACTAAAAGACTTTTTATTTCTGTTCGTTGAGGTTCTGTAAGGAATATGATGGAGACTGGCCATATTCTCTTCTTCCACAGTTAGTCCCTTTGTGCACAACTGGACTCCATTTTACAGCCTCCTCTGCAGTTAGGAATTGCAATGGAAATAGTTCTCACCAGTGGAATGTGAGAAGTGATGTGTCCCTACTGTGGGGTCTGAGACTTAATTCAGTGAGCCTGCCTCGTTCAGATGCTTGTATTTCTTCCTACCAGTTGAAAACACAGTCCTAAGGGAGGATTGTTGACCAAGAGTTTACATGTTTACTCTTCATGTGGCAGATGAGAGAATTTCTCTCTGGACTGAGTCTCTTTGGAAAGAGTGATGGGTAGATACAATGAAATGGCCAGATGCCAACCCAGTCATCTCCAGTGATGCCAGCCCATTAATAAGCTCCATCATGTGCCCAGAGTTTCCAAACAGATCTTTGGTGCCTCAATTCTAAATCTAAATAGACAGCCAAAGGTCACCAAACATTTAAAGAAAACCTCTTATGTGAAAAAAAGATCCCAATGGACAGAACAAAAAGATTTGGGTGAGTGACAATGCAAGAAATGGAAGAAAACAAAAAACAAAATAAACGAAACCCAAAAATCCATGACTGTACAGAGAGGAAATACTTATTGTATGAATTTTAAAAAAGTAACTATGGATGTATGGGCATTCAGAGGGAAGAAATTACAATCAAATTAAAAAAACTAGGGTAGCAGAAACTCTAAGTATTGATTTTACGAGGAATTATGGTGGAATCAGGAAGATAAAAGAAAGGGAAGTGTGTACAGGGAGTGAGTAAGGTGGCAGAGGAAGGAAAGATGGGGAGGGATGGGGTAAAATAGCTGTTTTTCATTATCAACTTTGTACTAGGGACAGCTGGGTGGCTCAGTGGTTGAGCGTCTACCTTCGGCTCAGGTAGTGATCCTGGGGTCCTGGGATCGAGTCCCACATCTGGCTTCCCATGGGGAGCCTGCTTCTCCCTCTGCCTATGTCTCTGCCTCTCTCTCTGTTTCTCTCCTGAATAAATAAAATCTTAAAAAAAAAACCTTTATACTAATTATCATTTGATAAAAATAGAATCAAATTATAAAAAAAGCAAAATAATAAGGAAAAAGAACTGTCAAGACACTTGATTTAAACTGAATGTTCTTAGTTGTTCTAGCACTGGAGATAGATATTGCAGTTTTCTCCAATTCAATAGCTTTCCAAGTTGGAAGGACAGTGAGAGGCCAGGACAAATGAGAGATTTCCACTACCCAAGCCACAAGCTATCTTTGGCAAACAAAATTTATTTATTTATTTCAGCTCCTTGGGGATGAATCAAAAGTCTTATTCCAGAGCTCAGATACTTCAACATGTCCTGACCAAGGGGACATTTGAAGAACAAGGGGATAGTAGACACTAGATCAGAAATCCTAGGGGAGGACTTGTGATTATTTCTAGGGTGTACTGATGATCTAATGTATAGCTATTAAAAATAGTCAAAATTATACCATGGCTATACTGTATGAAGTGAAATTAAATAACTGAAAATAAAAATGCGTATGCCTTTCAATGTAGCAATCTCGAATTCATATCTTTTTTTTTTTTTTTTTAGGATACCTAACAATGCACAGATCACCAGATCTAGGGGCCAAATCTAGCCCATCTTTTGTTTCTGTGCAGCCTGTGAGCTAAGAACAGGTTTTAGATTTTCAAACAGTCAAAAAAAAGATTTTCAAACAGTCGGGAAAACCAGGAGAATAATATTGTATAAGACAATTACATGAAATTCAAATTTCAGTGTTCATAAATGAAATTTTACTGGAATACCACCATGCCCATTTTTTAGACATATTGCCTATGGCTGCTTTCTAGCTACAGCGACAGAGTTATGCAGCAAGAGAGACCATGTGAACCGCAAAACTGAAAATACTTACTTATTTGTCACTTTAGGAAAAAAAGTTTGCTGACTCTTGATGTAGACCGACTGAGTGAAGTATCTTTCCAGATTACTATCCTGTTTCTTCTAATCTTCTCAATTGTCTTGCCCACACCCAAGTCAAAACCAATATCTTAAATTCCCCACTTGATCACGTCTTTCCAAAGTAATTCAAATTAATTTTCAAGGAAAATGCGCATTTCACACTTCTATTTCAAAGGTTCAAAAATAATTAAATTGCATGATTGTAAAGACAAGTACAGATGGGATAAACAGTCTGGTACCTGACAACTGACCCCTGTAAATATACAACCCAACTGATTGGAGCAGAAGGGCTTTGGCATGTTGGACAGGACCATGGGCTTTGAGCATGCCTGGTATCGCCATTATGTTCTAAGGAGAGAAAACAGAGCGCAGGTTAACATGGTCCATGGATTGAGTTGTTTAAGACATTTTACATTGAAATTGTGGTCTGATTATTTCAGCTGTCTAGTTTCCTTGCCCCAACTAAAGTATAAACCCCCAAAGGGCAGAGGGTTATTCTCACACTCCTTTGTATCCTTTCCCCAAGCGTGGAGAGCTGAACACAGCACACGGCCAAGCTACAGTCAGAGCCTCCTGATGGGAGGTTATTTAATGAAGCTCCTGCAAGCCTGCAGGTGACAGGTGAAGCTCCTGCAAGGTGACAATTCCTGGGGTAAGTCGGTCCTCACAGCCACATGGAAAGGTCTGCTCAACCACTGATTTTAAGCCCTCAATCTGTTCTGATTTGCGATGCTGTATTTCTTTTTTGCCATTCTCCCAAATGACACTTCAGCTTTCCTGATTCATTTTTATGCTTTCTCGTCTACCGCTTCAATATTGGACTCTTGCCTAAGCAGCAAAATTCAAAGAAAAGTCTCCTGTCAGAATTGCTGATGTGAAAGAAGACCAGAAGGTTCAAATGACTTCATAGTGCATAAAACAATGGGAGTGAAAATGGGCACATTACTTATTGTTCCTGACCAAGATGGGGATGCAATGGAAAGCTTGCTCAGTTTTGGTGAGAACGGAAAGCTTGCTGCCCGCTACCTAAGACACAAGTTACAAGATGTCATTAATATTGACAACAGCAAAAAACTGTCTTGAAGGCCCGTTGTCATATAAAATTTGCATAATTCTTGCCTTAAATATTTTCATTTTTACTTACTTGGGAATATGATTAAGAATCTATAGTTGTGCAGCCTCATCTAAAGCTCCTCATTACCCTAAGAGGAAAATGCTTTTCTATTGAAAATTAACCCAACACTTTGTATATATACAAGGTATATATCTCAACCTATAATTACTGAATGTATAATTAACTGTCAAATGTTAAGTATGTGTAATCTCGTGTAGGAAGCACTGATAAAAATTAGGTTATTCATTTTATTCTTCATTTGCCTTATGAGTTCAGGAGAGGTGCGGATTTTTAAAAAAGATTTTTTTATTTATTCAGGCAGTCTGGGTGGCTCAGCGGTTTAGTGCCTGCCTTCGGCCCAGGTTGTGATCCTGGAGACCCGGGATCGAGTCCTACATCAGGCACCCTGCATGGAGCCTGCTTCTCCCTCTGCCTGTGTCTCTGCCTCTCTAAAAAAATCTAAAAAAAGATTTTATTTATTTATTCATGAGAGACGCAGAGAGAGAGAGAGAGGCAGAGACACAAGCAGAAGAAGCAGATTCCCCGTGGGGAGCCTGATGTGGGACTCGATCCCAGGACCCCAGGATCACAACCTGAGCCAAATGCAGATGCTCAACCACTGAGCCACCCACGTGCCCCAGAAGTGCTGATTTTTATTACTTAATCACCCTCTTTTGTAAAAACTGGATAAAATAATATCTGTCTACATCATTAGTATATTGCAAAGATTTGTAAGAGTGGTCTGCAGCGTGGCATTTAAGGTAGCTTTTGGTTCCATATTTATCAATTAGTTTTATACAGTTGGCACTCTGGTCCTTGATTTATCAGTACAGCTATCTGTGTCCCTTTGATTACACTTTAGAAGAAAAAATCTCTCTGTGCCTGCTTCCTTATATGTAGAATGAGTCTGTTGAATTAGATTATTTCTTACTCTTGGGTTAAACAATTACATCATTATAAAACAGCTCTTATCAATTACAATTTTTTAACTTCACCTTCAATGATGGCTGAATATAAAATGCGGACACATTTATAGTCACTAAGTATCCATGTGCACACTTTACATATACCTAGAAAATTGAAATTTATATTTTAGCAAGGAATATGGGCTTGTATCCCAACTTGCATTGTTTCGAAGAGAAAAGGTGAAGAGATAAAGCTCTTTCTCTAGCTAGAATAAAAACTTTGTTTCTCCCTTCTGTTTAAATCATCAGAAAAATCTTTCTCACTCTACTTCATGATTTCCTCTTCTTGGGGTCCCTGGAGGTGGGCAGTGTAGCTCATAAAACAGCCATCTCTTCCCTGCCTGCATCATACAGAGATGGCCAGTGAGGGCTAGGATGGAGGAAATGGTTCACAATGGGAGTGACATGGGCCTGCTAACTGTGCCGGGAAGTAGGAAGGCTCATCTGCCCACTGAAGGCCCCACTGGACTGACCCACGGAGGGCAGGTGACTGTTCCAGCAAGGCCAGATGCATGGAGGAACAGTGAAGCAATAAAGATCTCAATGACCAGGCTCCATACCTAGGGGTAAAAGGAGTGCAGAGTTCAGCTGGCTTGTCTGATTATTCCTTTTTTTTTTTTTTTTTTTTAAGATTTTATTGATTTATTCATGAGAGACCCAGAGAGAGACACAGAGACACAGGCAGAGGGAGAAGCAGGCCCCATGCAGGGAGCCTGATGCGGGACTTGATCCCGGGTCCCCAGGATCAGGCCCTGGGCTGAAGGCAGACGCTCAACCACTGAGCCACCCAGGTGTCACATGGTTATTCTTTCCAAATTTACTTCAGCAAGTCATTTCACTTCTCCAGAGGAGAGACAAAACAAGAAAAAGGTCAACCAAAGCTACCAGGATTGTGCTAATGGAAAATCATCAGGAATAGGGTAAAGGTGCTTCTTTTTTAAATCTACAGTCATAGTCATTACTAGTTACCTTTCTCTAGAAATAAACCTTTGTGATTTTCTTTTAATCTTAGAGAATGCCAAGATATGGCATGTAGAGCAATTTAATAGAACTTTTCAGGTAGATTTGTCCATAATGAAAGTACTCTTGGTTCTACATTTGCCAGTGCTCTTTACAAGGAAACGTGTGCACATGTTTAACATTTATCTTCAATATTAACTGTGTTAGCGTTACTACTGCTTACTCTGACATTTTAGTTTTACTATTTCTATTTGGAGGAATTAAAACACCCTTGACTTTAAAGGCACTGTAACTCATTTTCACAATCTCAGTTCACGTGAGTGTCTCAGAAGGAACGTGAGAAATGGCTTTGCATGAATTTTAAGAATGAAATGGCTATGGAGATACTGTTTAAGACTATGCCACTTGGAAATTAAAATCCTACTTGTGGGAATTGCTTCTGTGGAAACATGTGTCAGGGTACAATGTAGAATGTGGTTTGATAGAATGAGTATGTTGGCCAGAATTTTCAGTGACTAGATAAAGACCTATAATGAAATAATAATTAGCAAGTTAAGAACAAAATAGCTACAATCTTAAGTACAGTTTGACTTCTGTGACAATGGATAGAAATTATAAGGAGGTGGAAATTTTATTTCAACATAACGATGACCCTCAATGGTAAGAGCTATCCAGGACTGAAATGGACTGTCGTAGTCACAAAAAGGCTGTATGATCAGTCACTGATGGCACTTGAAGGAGAAACATTCATGCTTGTATTGTGTTGGGTGACTTCTAAATTCTCTTCTAATATTCTGTAAGAGCTACTGAATATGTAATGATGTTAACAAAGCTTTTTCCCCCCTTTTATATTAGTTAATAGAATATACAAAAACCACCCATCATGCCTCTGCTTACAGAAAATAATCAGGAACATTTAAATCAGCTAGGGGAAGAAGAGGACCCCTGGAAATGAATTTTCACAAACTAAAGTATTGAGAACCGTATCAATTTTCTAAGGATATTAAAAAAGATTCTTGCGAGTATGAAGTATCTTATTCTATTAGTTTTCCTTTGTTCTGAAAATAGTTTCTATGTATAATCCTTAAATAATATTGCAAATGATGAAAATTTTGTTGTTAAAATTACCTGGCAAATTCTAAAATATATAAGAGGAAACTCATGAACAAAAGCTGCCCAAAGAATGGACACTATTAATTTGGAAGTATGGTCCTGAGGATTCGCTAAGTAGATGGATTCCACTGTATTGGCCATAAGTTTCAAAATTAGCCACAGCTTCTTTTTATCTAGATGGATGGAGCAACATTGATTTAGAGTCATGGAGGCAACAATGGTCAGAACACATGACTAATTTCTTTTTTGCATCTCAGAGTTAAGCTTCACCAGAAACACATTTCCTGATTTGATAATAAACGCCACACCCTCAGTGACAACTAGGAGGAGCTGTTTGGTCTTTACTCCTAAAATCCCCACTGTGGCATCAAAACATTCTATCTACTTGCACTGAGTTCACCTTTTGAATCTTTTGGTTTGCATATGTAAAGAGTAAAGAAAAACACATGTTTTGTGAAGAAAACATAATTGCTGGTACTCCTTCTGCCAGTGAAGATTCTTCTGTCCCTTTCTGTTCTTAAAAGCTTTCATGAGCTATTTTGAAAGGATGGCTTGTTGAATTCTCAACTCAATTATCAGTTCTTGGAGTCCTGTTTCTGTGCATAGGAAATTACTACATTCCTCAACTCCTCTTTTACTTTGTAGAAAAGAATTTTAAGTTTCAATCTATGTTCTAAACTGTAAAATAATATTAGTTTGAACCAAATGATATAATTATTTATGTAGGTGAATATTGGCAATTTTTAAGTCAATAAAAAGAATTTAAAAAAAGCCTGCGTTAGTTTTATATTGCTGTATGCAAACTGCCACATATTTAGCGACTTTAAAATTACATTTATTATCTCACAGTTGAGTAGATCAGAAGTTTGGGTGTACTTGATTGGATTCTCCCATTAGGGTTTTACCAGCACCAAATCAAGGTGGGGCAGGGATCTTTTTTGGAGGCTCTAGAGAAGATTCTGCTCCCGAGCTCAGTGAGATTTTTGGTAGAATCCAGTGCTTGTGATTGTTGCCAGGTGCTGGTCTCAGAAACAAGAAGCTGCTTTTTGTTCCTAGATGTGGACCTCTCCATCTTCATGCCAGCAATGGTGTGTTGAATCCTTGTACTTCGAATCTCTGACTTCTGCCACCAGCCTGAGAAAGCACTCTCTTTTAAAGGACTCATGTGATTGATTAGACCTACCCGATAATCATTTTGATTAACCCAAAGTCAATTGATTAGTGATCTTGATGATACCCACAAAATCCCTTTTGCCATGTAACATAACTAATCGGGGCTTGATAGCTCATCATAATAGAATTGGAAATCTTCAGGGATCATTTTAGAATTTTGCCTACCATGCATATTAAACATGACCCCAAATGTCTTGGAAAAGTCTTCAATTGCCATAACTGTGTTATATGTGACCTGGGATCTTTCTCCTTGTATAAGATGTCCACAAGAGGATAGGGTATATTTTCAAAAATGATAAACTTTGAAGGATTTTTCTAGTGCATTAAATGTAATCAGTATTTTCCTAACACGGTTCAATTTTAATCTTAGCTCTATTCTAAATTATAAAATAATACTCATTATTTCATGCATCAGTATTAAAAGTATTTGGAAAATGTTATGATAAAAATAAAATTAAGCTCAATAAAATAAAATAAATCTCATTTTGCAATATATACATGTATCAAGTCATTACATTGTACTCCTGAAACTTACACACTGTTGTATGCCAATTATACCTCAATAAAGTTGGAAATAAAAGAAAATTAATTAATAATAAATCTGATGGGAATCTGAGAATGTGTTCCAGAGAATCCATCCTGTATTTTTTACCTGGCACCACCTTAAAACAATAGCCAAGAATATTTCCAAGCTATAAAGAAGAATGAAATCTTACCATTTGCAATGACATGGACAGAGCTAGAAAGTATTATGCTAAGCAAAATAAGTCAGAGAAAGACAAGTACCATATGATCTCATTCATATGTGGAATTTAAGAAACAAAACAAACAAGCAAAGGGAAAAAAAGAAAGGGTGAGAGAGACAAACCAAAAAACAGACTCTTAACTATAAAGAACAAACTGATGGTTACCAGAAGGGTGGTGGGTGGGGGCATGGGTTAAATAGGTGATGGGAATGAAGGGGTGCACTTGTGATGAGCACCAGGTGTTGTATAGAAGTGCTGAATCACTATGTTGTGCACGTGAAACTAATATTACACTATGTTAACTAACTGGAATTTAAGTAAAACCTTTTAAAAAAAGAACTGGAAGAGTTGAGCACGGGAGGTAATATGTATGCAATAATTAATAACAGCAATTCTTACAGTAAAAAAAAATAGCCAAGAGTTGAAGTAATTAGTACATTTATGAAACTGGAAGAAATTACAAGAGATCTCTGCTTTTTAACTTTGAAAAAAAGTGTGCATTACTCCTGCTAGTAGACATAATGATATTTTTAGCAGATTTCCACTTCTGGTCTATTTGATAGATTAAATTCAATAAGACATTAACTGTTATGCATGCTTCACAAGTTTTAGGGGGCTATGTTATGGGGAGAAGAAAATACAGGATTTTTTTTGAGAGCCTAATGTTGTAATGTAATTTAAAAAAACAATGACATTTATTGAGTGCTTACTATGTGCCAGGCACTGTACTATATAGATAAGTGGCACAGACTAAAGTGCAGTGATAGGTTGTGTGGGGAACTGGCTGAAGGTGTGGCCTCAGGAATCAGGCTGTCTTGGTTCAAAGCTATGCTTGATCACTAATTATATGGTGGACAAAGCGTTTTAGCCTCTCTGTTACTGGGACATAAACACCATCTTCAATAACCAATAACCTATTCATTGAGTGGATTTAATTAGATACTCTATTTAATTAGATACTTTAATTTCTTCTTAGAGAAATATTTAGCACAGTGCCTGGCACATAACAATTGCTCAATGAGCAATATATATAATAATATTATTAGAGGAAAAGAAGATGGGGAAAAAAGTGGAAGGAAATTGATACAGGTAGAGTGATCAGGAAAGGATTTATAACCAAGATAAGCTTGACTTGAATGGAATTTAACTGAATTTTTATACAGTTCACCATGGAACACAAACGACGTATGTTTGAACTGTGTGGGTCCACTTATATGTGGATTTTTGGATTTGTTTCTCCAAAATATATAGTACAACACAGTACTATAAATATATTTTCTCTGCCTTATGATTTTCTTAATATATAAATATACATATAAATATATATGTAATATAAATATATATAAAATATGTATTATATATAAGTATATGTTATAAAATATATAAGATATATAAATATATTTTCTCTTCCTTATGATTTTCTTTTCTCTAGCTAACTTTATTGTAAGAATACAATATATATATACCATACAACATATTTTGTAAATGACTATGTTATCAGTAAGCCTTCTGGTCAACAGTAGGATATTAGTAAGGTTTTGGGGGAATCAAAATTATATGTGGATTTTCAACTTTGTGGTGGGTGCTACCTCTAACTCCTATGTTGTTCAAGGGTCTATATTAATTCTAAATTATTTAAAATTTACCAAAAAGAGTTTTTATTTTGTAGAAATAAGAAACTGATTATGTACTTTTCTTTGGACATGAATGATACTAGAGGAAACCCACACATTCTTCCTGTTGGCAAATACTAAGCCTGTATAACTTCATTTTCTTCAAAGATAAGTAAACAAGTGTCTACTCCATTCAGGCGGCTATAATAAAATACCACCAACTGGATGACTCATAAACAAAAGAATTTATTTCTCACAGTTTTGGAGGCTGGAAGTCTAAGATCAGGGTGCCAATGTGGTTGGATTTTGGTGAAAATCCTCTGCTGCATTGCAGACTGCCAACTTCTTACTGTGTCCTCACAGGATGGAAGGGACTAGGAATCTCTCTCTGTTCTCTTATAAGGAATTAGTCTGATTCATGAGGGTGGGGCCTAATCACCTCCCAAAGGTCCCATCTCCAACTATCATTACATTGGGTGTTAGGGTTAAGCATATGAATTTTGGAAGGACACAAACATTCAGACCATAGTAACAAGCACACAAACCAATAAGGCCCACTGGATCAATAGGCCACCATGTCATATTGGATACACCAGCTTGTTCCCAATACGTGAGACTTAACCCAGGAAATTGGAAAACCAAGTTTTGATATTTATCTAGACTAGGAAGGAGTGCTATGTATATTTTTCATCATTTGATTGGTCCAAATGCCTTAGTCATTCTCTTCCAACAAAATCCAAGCCAAGATGAACAATGACCAATGAGTAAGGCTCAACTTCCTGTCAGAAGATTGAGAAAGCATCACAGCCATTTAGCTCAGCCATCCAGTCCGTCCATTCTGCTAAGACCTTTTTGTTTATACATTTCCTATTCAAGAACTGGCTAATCCAAGACTGGCCCTAGTCCACAGACCAATTAACCAATATCCAATTAACCAATTAATAATCACCTCTTTTCCAATATATAATCCTATGATGAAATAAAGCACCTTGACTTTTCTCAAGGAAAAGTGTAGGCTGACCTCAAGTGTAGGCTTTTGAGTTGTCTCTCAGTTTATTGAAATGCCTTGCTCTTGGTTCATGGATTCAGAATTCAAATTAGGCCATTAAAATCTTCCCTGAGAATTTTTGTAGAATTAACAATTGTGCTTTCTTTTAGGGTGCTAAAATGGTAGAGTATAGGTGTAAAGCTACCGATGGGTAACTTCTTTATAGGGGAAGAGGTTGCCTGGGAATGAAGAGAACCCAAAGAAAACAAACTCAGAACTGGAGAGACTCAGTCCTGAAGATGTCATTTGAACACCTACATCCAGCCATGCAGTATACATCATCTCCCTGGATTTCTTTTCTTTCTTTTTTTTTTTTTTTAAAGATTTTATGTGTTTATTTATGAGAGAGAGATATATATATACAAGCAGAGGGAGAAGCAGGCTCCATGCAGAAAGCCCGATGTGGGACTTGATCCTGGGGAGTCCAGGATCACGCCCTGGGCCAAAGGCAGGCGCTAAACCACTGAGCCACCCAGGGATCCCATCTCCCTGGATTTCTAAGTTTATGAGCCAATAATTTATTTATATGTTGTTTAAGTACATCTGAATTTTCATTTCTGTTACTATCATCCAAACATGTTCTAATTCAGATTTAATATTGCTACATTACCCATCCAGATTGATTAATTTCAGTCCCAATTATAGAATCCTGGTGGACAGAATTTCTATCTCCTGGTCCAATCAATTGCGTGTGGTATCAGATGAGCTCACAGAGCACAAATATGCCTTTTGTTAGTACTTACCCCAGTGGGTGGGTAAGGAAAGGTACTTTTCATCAAAGAGGGACAGAGATATATACCAAAAGTCCTTTGGTTCATTTTCTAAGAACATTTTGAAAAAGAGCAATCATTAAAGTGAATTTTTCCCTAATTATTGTAAAACTATAACAAGTAAAATGTGTGTGACTTTTATAATCAGGGAATAAGAACATTTATTTAAAAAAGGGAAAAAAAATCTTGTTCTTTTGCTAAATTCAGTGCCTGTTAAGAGTTTTTATTCTCCAAATAATTGTAGTTAACATTTGATGATGGAAATTCATGCAGCAAAAATGTTTCCTCTAGGTCATTTGAAACAAGGGGAAATAGTCCTGAGATGATATGTGGGGAGCTCAAGTCAGGTGAGGCATTCTTCCTTTCTGTGCTTCATATAGTCTCATGCTCTTGAGCCGAATTCCTATAGCCAGTCCCTAGGATCCATTCGATCTCTAACTACTTATCTCTCTAAGGCACACTCATTCCATGAAATCACCTGACCTACTGCTAAGTAGACTTTAGAGACTATTTAAAACAGTTTTCATTTGGGTTATGTTTCTAAGAAGTTACTTATTATGAAATATAAGAAAGGGGGGGGACATAATTTGATCAAAAATCCCCAACCACCTTATCAGTGGTTATCAGTCCCAACGCAGACTGTGGCTGGTTGTGTCCTCAGTCCTTTACTTCTAAGTCAATCCTTTTTCTTTAGTAGTGAATGGTCAACCAAGCTCATTCATCACAGAGTGGAAGGGCTGTTTGAAGTTAATCTGTTCTAACACCATCATTTTACAGAAGGGGGGACCCAGGCTCAGAAAATGAAGTCTAACAAGTGAAGCTAAGAGAGAAGAGCATTCCAGGAAGGAAAAACTACTTGAACAAAGGCACCACGCCGAGAAAAGTTTATGCTCAGGGATAACACTTTTGACAATGAATTTGGATGTGAGAAGTGGACTGTAAACTGAGGAAAGGTAAAATTATTAGGTCCAAATCACAGAGAAATTTGCAAGTCAATCTGAAGAATCAATCTTTCTTTTTCTTTCTTTCTTTCTTTTTTTTTTTTTTTTTTTTTTTTTTTTTTTTAATTTTATTTATTTATGATAGTCATACAGAGAGAAAGAGAGAGAGGCAGAGACACAGGCAGAGGGAGAAGCAGGCTCCATGCGCCGGGAGCCTGATGTGGGATTCGATCCCGGGTCTCCAGGATCGCGCCCTGGGCCAAAGGCAGGCGCCAAACCGCTGCGCCACCCAGGGATCCCTCTTTCTTTCTTTCTTTCTTTCTTTCTTTCTTTCTTTCTTTCTTTCTTTCTTTCTTTCTTTCTTTCTTTCTTTCTCTTTTGTTCGTTCTCTTCTTTCCTTTTTAAGATTTTATTTACTTGACAGAGAGAGAGAGAGAGAGAGAGAGAGAGATAGACCAAGCGAGTACAAGCAGGGGGAGCAGCAAGTAGAGGAAGAGGGCGAAGCAGGTTCTCTTCAGTGCAGGGAGCCTAATGTGGGGCTCAATCCCAGGACCCTGGAATCATGATCTGAGCCAAAGGTAGACACTTAACTGATGGAGCCACCCAGGCATGCCCTTTTCTTTCTTTTAAAAAAACAACAACAACTTTTTTTTTTTAAAGATTTTATTTAATCATGAGAGACACACAGAGAGAGAGAGAGCGTGGCAGAGATACAGGCAGAGGGAGAAGGGAGCTCCATGCTGGGATCCCGACATGGGATTTGATTCCGGGTCTCCAGGATCACACCCTGGGCTGAAGGCAGCGCTAAACCGCTGAACCACCCAGGCTACCCTATAAAAAACTTTATAAAACATGCAAAAGTGGATAAAATCCAATAATAGACCCTGTGTAGTTATGACACATCCTCCATAATGATCAACTCTTAACTAATTTTACTCCATCTGTGTCTCCACCTCCTCCCTTCTTCCAATAACCCAGATTGTTTTGAAGCAAATCTCAGCCAGAGCATCAATTTATCTATAAATATTTCAGTATATATTTCCAAACGAAAGAAAGGTTTTTAGCTATTCTATAGGTAGGAGGAAGCCCTCGAGTATTTGTAACCTGGGAAGCAACATGTTCAGAACTGTGCTTTTTAGAAAGGCTCTTCTGACAATTTATGTGTTGGACGGGCTAGGAAGGAGCAGGGCATGGTAAGCACTTCATATTCCCTGTTGCTATCTTCACATGCTACTTTAAAATTAGTTCCTATTTTCCAAACTTAAAATATGCGGTATGGTTTTCTATGCTGGTATTGAAAGTAGAAATAATTTATACATTCTTGGCCAATGGAGCTATTTCCCTTTTGGAGGTTTTGTCATCTTGACATTTCAGTTTCATGGTTTGTAATTCTTTTATTCATTGAGGTGTATAGCAATAACGTAAGGATGAATTTTTCTATTTCTACTTATATATTAAATATTCATCTTTTATTTTATTATATTGCTCATAAGGACATTCTGAGTACAGGCTTGATGTTTATGGGAGAAAAAAGCTTTCTTAGCTCTAAAAAATTGCCTTTGAGTTCCTCGTCTCTATAAGTAGCAAAATATATCACATAAATTATTCAGGTGATATGAAAATAAAATAAATACATTTCAAATGGCCATATAAGAGATCATTTCTCTGTCTATCGAGTCCTCTTTCATATAGACACTGCCAAACCATGAAAGATTGAAATATTTTCTGAATGAGAAAACTTTCAGCATGAAGCACCTCACAGGTCATTGTGAACAGAAACTAAAATAAACACTGTCTGGCCCTAGGGTTTGTGTTGAATATTTAGAAGTTGGAAATTCTCATTTCAGGGTACATTTTTCTTTAACCCCATCATCTCAACATGCAACAACAATAGTAGAGAATAGATAAGAGTGTCTGTCTGGCCAGCTGGGTAAGCTGTCCTTTCAAATTGCTGAACGATTTCCAGAGTACAGTAGAGGCTCTTAGATCCTAAATCCATACAGTACATCTTCTGCTTTTAATTTATCCTTTGAAGATAAACACAAATGGAAAGACCAAATAACTCACTTTCCAGTTAAAGTGCTTACATTTTCCATGTCACATATTGTTACGCATTACATAACAGCACATTTTTCATACCAGTGCTCGTCTGCCATATATTTATAATCAGAAACGTCACATGATCCATTGAAAAGACATCAGAATTACACATGATTGCTACCTTCACCTCCCATATTTCTTACTGGAAGCTTTCCCGTACTGGTTGCTTCTATAAATTGTGAGGAATCATTAGAGGAAGGCCTGGTGGAGAGCCAGTAATTTCATAAAAGTGTAAAAAAAAAAAATTTTTTTGTCTAACTATCACACAGCTTATTTTTGAAACTCTTATCTTTTTCAATATATTTTTCCCATTTTTAATCAATCAGTTAATTATTTTAAAAGAACTTTGACTATCACATTTATTTATTTTTTAATTTCAGCTTTATTGAAGGACAAGTGACAAATAAAATTATAAGATATTTAAGTGTACATCATAGCAACTTGATATGCATATTCATGGCAAAAAGATTCCCCATCTAGTTAAGGAACACATTTTTTAGATGCATTTTAAAATCAAAACCCAAGATTTATAGATGACAGATAATCAAGAATTTTCATAACCAAATCTCTCCTAAACTCTTGAAATTTCAGACAGACCAGCAGGAAGTGATATGAGCATGTGGTGACTGGTATAATTTGCAGGCTAATAAATATCTCATGCTACCAAAAGTCTGTCTTTGACTGTGGGAGTCATGCGTGTTTTCTGAAAAAGGAATTCTAGTTGCTGTTCAGGATTTCAGGCTTAAAAAGTCAAGAGATGTGCCCAAAACGTTCCCAAACTTCTAATTAATGCCCAAGAAAGGCAGGAAACCCAAATTCTCACTCCTGATCACCCCCTGGTGGGTTACACTTGGGCAAGTCGCTCCTTTTTTGTTTTCAATGCTTCGTCTTTTTTTTTTTTTCAAATAAGCTAGGACTTTGATCCTAAAAACAATTTTAAAGAGCACACACACAGACACACACACACACACACACACACACACACACACAGTAGATGGGAATTGCTGTTCTTTTAATTTACTTAAATCTGGGAAATCAAGATTGCCAACAATCATTCAGCCACAAAATTTATTGGCTGTCCATTCAATAAATCGTTCTTGCTGCTGGGGATTTAGTCGTGAACCGGATTGCCTCTCTGCTGTACTGGGTAGAGAGGGGGAAGTCAGACACCGAGGAAAGAAATTTCGTGTTTTCAGTGCCACAAATATTTCAAAAGGGGAGGAAGGGCTCTGCGGGACTGAATGATAGGGTGTGCTAACCAAATGTGGGCAGTCAGGCGAGGCCTCCTAGAAGAACTGATGCAAAAGCTGAGTGAAGAGTTGGGGAATAGGAAAAGCCCTGAGGTGGAGGAGAGGCTGGTGCATTTGTGGAATTGAAAGGAGATCTGCATAGCTGGAGTACAGCAGTGTTGACGGGTATTTTTTTACACCATTGCAAGTGTAAATGGGCCAAGTTCGTGCCTCCGGCAGCCCAAAAGCTCACATCTTGGCATATCTGCAATCCATTTACAGAAGTGCTTTGGGCTTTGGCAAATCAGATGGGAAGTTTTAGCTGGGCGTTCAACACAGGACTTGGCATGAAAGGATGCTGATGAAGTAGAGACGGGGCCGGGCAGGAGAGGGCTGGGTGGCGGATGGGAGGTGAGAAGGGGAAGTTAGTGCAGGCAACACATTCAAGGTCAACTAAGGTCAGAGAACCCTGCCTTGTGGAGGATATCCAACTCTACTGGGGGCAATGGAGAACCATGGAAGGGTTGTCAGCAGGAGAGAAATTTGTCTGGAAAGGGGAGGAAGTTATCCAGAGATGTCTTTTAAGAAATCCACTTGTAGGAGGTACAGGTCTGGAGCTCAAAGAAGAGTCTGACCCCAAACCCCGTTCTTCAGTTTCATGCTGATTCCAGAAAACCCTGATATTCTGTGAATACATTCCTTTTTTGCTTACAATAGCGCAAGTTGGTTTCTGCTACTTGAAATGGAAAAACCCGAGCTAATGTGATCATATACAAGTAACAGTGAAGATGGTTATTCAACTTTATTTACTAAATAAAGAAATGTAGCAAAATGGTCAAAGTTTACAACTGAAAGTGTGTTGAGCCGCCTGGGCCTGAGAGGCTTTTGTGCACAATTGAAAGATTATATGTGCTATTCTTCAGGAGAAAATGAAGTATAAAAGATTCTCTTTAAAATGGATCATATTCATGGGACACTTGAGAGGCTCATCTCAGGATGTGATCCCGGAGTCCTGGGATTGAGTCCCACGTCGAGCTCCCTGCATGGAGCCTGCTTCTCCCTCTGCCTGTGTCTCTACCTCTCTCTCTGTGTCTCTCAGTAATAAATAAATAAAATCTTAAAAAATAAAATAAAATGGATCATATTCATATTCAGTGTCATTAAGAATAATAGCTGCAAAAAATACAGATTATGTAGACAAAAATGACAGTGTTAACACTGTGCATGAACTTTATTAAAGAACTATCTAGGGGTGCCTGGGGGGCTCAGTTGGTTAAATGTCTGCCTTCAGCTTAGGTCATGATCCCGGGATCCTGGGATCGAGCCCTGCATTGGGTTCCCTGCTCTGAGGGGAGTCTGCTTCTCTCTCTTCCTCTGTCAAATAAATAAATAAAATCTAAAAAAAAAAAAAAAAAAGAAGTATTTATCATGACATATCAAGTCACATACATTGGACATACAGTTAAAAAGCTATCTCATTTTTATAGTCATTAAGGTTTTTTTTCTTGAGTATCTGGGAATCTAATTTTTAAAGTTAATACTGAAAGCTCTCCATCAGTTAACATTTGACAAGTATGGATAGAACCCAAATTAGCTAGATTTTTCTCCCAGGGTAAATAATGTCATTTTACTGGGCTTTCTTTTCTTTTCTTTTCTTTTCTTTTCTTTTCTTTTCTTTTCTTTTCTTTTCTTTCTTTTCTTTTCTTTCTTTTCTTTTTTCTTTCTTTTCTTTTCTTTCTTTTCTTTTTTTCTTTTCTTTTCTTTTCTTTTCTTTTCTTTTCTTTCCTTTCCTTTCCTTTTCTTTTCTTTTCTTTTCTTTTCTTTTCTTTTCTTTCCTTTCCTTTTCTTTTCTTTTCTTTTCTGGCTTACACAATTTTATTTTATTTTTTTATAAAAGATTTTATTTATTTATTCATGAGAGACACAGAGAGAGAGAGAGAGAGAGGTAGAGACACAGGCAGAGGGAGAAGCAGTTTCCATGCAGGGAGCCCGATGTGGGCCTCGATCCCAGGACCCCAGGATCAAGCCCTGAGCCAAAGGCAGATGCTTAACCATTGAGCCACCCAGGCATCTCACACGATTTTATTTTTAACAATTTTTAACTAAAACCTCTTTATTATTGGAGTATAGTGGACATACAATGTTATATTAGTTTCAGGCGCACAATATCCTGCTTCTTTTTTGTCTTACCTAAATTTTTTCCAGTTTCTGTGATGAGGAATAGAAAAAAAATCAATTTCTTATCAACTTGTGTTACTTCAGAAGATTAATTTTCCGTTTTATCCACTTCATGACTGAAATGGCAGCACCTTTAAGAAAAATCTCTTACTACGCAGATTCATGAAGAGATTTGACTAAAATTAATGAAGTGAAGTCATTCAATTTTGACAGTGACTTTCAGAGGTAAGATCAACAATGTGTAAATAGCCTTAAGAATCCATTGCATTTAAAAGGAAAGCAAGAGAACCCACAAAAGCACATAAAAATTTATGAACTCTAGGGGTTATCTGATTTACACATGATTTCTTTTTACAATTTCGGGCATCAGGGTAGCCTATTTCTCACCCCCATCTTTTATTTATTCTTGACGTCCCTATGCAGGGTGACGTGTGGATTCAGTCTAGACACACCAACCATTAAGTAACCAATTTCACAGTTAAGTGAGTTGTCTGTGTTTAGATTTCCTCTTGGTCTCTTAAGCCCTATTGTCTTCTTCCCTTGTGATCACCAGTTCTGTACCCGGTGGGTGTGCCATTTCAGAGATATGACCCAGTGGCTCTGATGCTGGCGGAGAACATTTCTAGTAGAATCCCCATCCTCTGCAGTTCCACGTGGTTTTCTTTTGCTCAGAGCAAAATTCTGTCTCAGTTTTACAATTGAGTCTTGATAAGGCAGTCATTGGGAACCTTTTCTATGAGGAGAGGCATAGTGGTACTCCTAAAACGTTAATGAGACAAACACGAAATCAGTTTTACACTCTTAGCGCTGTTAATTTCTAATTAATGTGCCTTTTCTTCTGACACCTTCTTGAATGAAGCATATTTAATTTTTCTCTCACATTTCTTCCGGTTCCCATTAACCTCTTAGGCTCGTGCTAATGGTTTGCAACTTTTTACTTTACATTTTATCTAATTCAGAGACAAATTGAAAAGCGGATGTTTTCATGACTGCGATTCAAGAAAAACAGCTCATCCTTAAACAGTATTGGTCATGTCTCTTGCGATGCAATGGTCCAAAACCCAAAGAGCCTGAGCAAAAGAGACAATGTGTTGGCTCCTGTACTGGAAAAGTGCACAGACATCAGACCCAGCTGGATACAGATAGTTAATATGTGGCATCAGGATTCTTCTCCAATATTCCTGATTCTGCCTTCTTCTAAGAGGCTTATTTTTGGGAAGGACTTCCCTCATCTCCAAATACAGTGATGAGCTGTCTTTTAGCAGCTCCAATTTTCTCATCTGCTAATTTAGTAACTCCAGCAGAAAGAACGCCTCTTTCCCATTGATGGGATCTTTTAGGGCTCAGTAAATAGCATCGTTCTTTCATGCCTAGGTTCTGACTTAATGGAGAAATAAGACAAACACTAAGTGACCCAAATATCACCTTCATTACTGGCAAAGGCTACCGGGTGGCATTAAAGCCCCATGGACTTCTTAATATGAACCATAAATTTGGGTACACGTTCCTACACACTCCTGGGTCCAAACAGTGCTGCACTGGGCTGCGCCTCCCAAAGGGGCCTTGGTAAACAGGCTCGTCTGATGAAGGTACACAATTTATTCTTCTCAAGCTTACCAGTTAGGTAAGTAACTTTTCTCTGAAAACTTGGATAGGGCTTGGGGAGGGGGAAGAAAGGCCAGCACTGCTCCACTAGCAGGAAGGAAATGTCATGGACATGGAGAATGTTCCTTCCTGGTCTTTCCTGGGTCTTGGTTCTCTCAACGCACTGGTACATTCACCATCGAACCCATGGGCAGCCCAGAGTATGGCTGTCCCCCTCCAGGGACAGTCCTGCTTCCTCCTTTATGTGGCCACTCCTATTACTAAGCACCCCTCAGGGGTGAGGATTCCTCAGAGACCTCCAGTGGGCAAGGGTAGTTTTGAGGCAAGCTCTGTAGTGGGTCAGATAAATAGATTAATACAACTACCTCCAGAGCCGGTTTGTATCCAAGGCTTAGTGTTCACTTCCTATTCTATTTTCTAGCCCACATGATGTCCCAGGTCATTTCAGAGATCAAATGCTATCATAAAGACATTCCGATAATGAAATGTATAGAAATTGCATTAATGCAGTTTCAACAATTTAGAGATTTCACAAATATAACATTCTTTCAAAGCTCACAGTCCTAGGAAGAAATTATGATATCTATAAACAATGTCTCCCCCCCTTTTTTTGAGATTTTATTTATTTATTCATGAGAGACACAGAGAGAGAGGCAGAGACACAGGCAGAGGGAGAAGCAGGCTCCATGTAGGGAGCCTGACGTGGGACTCGATCCTGGGACTCCAGGGTCATGCCCTGGGCTGAAGGTGGTGCTAAACTGCTGAGCCACCCGGGCTGCCCAACCTCTCTTTTAAATTAAAATCAGCAGAGGGTGCCTGCGTGGTTCAGTCAGTTAAGTGTCTGACTCTTGATTTTGGCTCAGGTCCTGATCTCAGGGTCTTGAAATAGAGCTTCTCAACATGCTTCCCGCTCAGTGGGGAGTCTGCTTGAGATTCTCTCTCCCTCTCCCTCTGCCCCTTTCTCGCTACATGATTCTCTCTCTCTCTCTCTCTCTCTCTCGAAAATAAATAAATAAATCTTTAAAGAAATAAATTAAAATCCATAGATACTAAGATCTAGCAAAATTAAATTCTATAAATAAATGTCCTTTTCCTTGTGAGTTAAAAGGAAGTTCAAAATTCTTAACATTAAAATTAAAGCTCAAAAGCTATTCTCTCCAAATTACTATTCAGTTTATTACTCTGGAGGGGAGGAGGGACTCTGGGTATCCTGGGAGAGGTGAGGTTCCCTGAACATGTGCATGTATTTACAGGCCTGGGCTATTTTTTCAGGCAGAGGTATGATTCTTTAGGTCCCTCAGAAGTTGTATTAGTTTATGGTCAAATCTCTAATTTTCTGAGGAACCCGAAGAGTTAATAGAATGCACAAGATTTCCATAGCACCGGCTTCACATTTATCACTTGTAGGAAACAAGATAATACACAACCCCCTAGAGCAGTCATCCCCAGCAAAATGATGTACCCAGAACTATTTAGTGTTGCCAGAGAGCATTACAGAGACTTAGAGATGTCTGAAGAAAACAGAGTAGATGAAAATCTTGGTTTTAGCTCTGCCAAATGCAAGGCAGTCAATACTGGGTACCTGGAGTCCACAGCCTGATAAGACTTTTATATTGAAGAGATAGATGATCCTAGATTATCTGGGTGAGCCCAAAGTAGGCACGAAGGTTCTCCTAAGAGGGAGGCAGGTGGGTGAGAGTCTGAGAAGGTTAAGTGATAGAAGCAGAGGTGGGAGCGATGCAGTTGCTGGAAGACGGCCAGGAGCTAAGGAATGTGGGCGGCCTCCAGATGCTGGAGAAAGCCAGGAAACAGATTCTCCCCTTGAGCCTTCAGAAGGAGCACAATCCAGCCAACAACTTGACTTTAGCCTGGTGAAACTCTTTTTGGACTTCTGACCTCCAGAATTGTAAGATAATACATTTGTGTTATTTTCAGCCACCTTGTAATTTGTTATGGCAGCAACAGGAAGCTTATACAATCCCCCACCTCTGTACTCTTTCCCTCACCTGTACTTATCACCGTATAACAGGAAATACTAACTTATTTTATTTACTTTCTGTCTCTATCCACTGGAATATTATTCCATGAGGGTAGGGGATTTGTTATTAATTCCCAACATCTAGAACAGTACCTGACATATACTAGATCCTCATTAATGATTTGCCAAAGGGAAGGATTAGTTGTCTTCAAAAATCTTATCACATCTTATCATTCTTAGGTTTTTTTTTTTTTTTCAAAAAAGCTTTCTGACTTTTTAAAGTTTTTCATAAGAATTGTATTTTCTTCTTATAGTAAAGAATTCCTTTTCACATTTTCAGCTCTTTCAAATGTAAGACAATTGGCAATACTCTGCTACTAATTTTTACAGTTACTTTAGGCGAATATTATTAGTTTCATTTATAAGGGCTCCTAGGTGGCTCAGTTGGTTAAGCATCTGCCTTCAGCTCAGGTCATGATCCTGGGATCCTGGGATCCAGCCCCATATCGGGCCCCCACTCAGTGGGGAGTCTGCTTTTCCCACTCCCTCTGCCCCTCCCCCTGGATTATGCTCTTTCTCTCTCTCTCTCTTGCTCTCTCTCATAAATAAAATTTTTAAAAATCTTTAAAAAATAGTTTCATTTATAAAGTTTACCCCTACATTTTAAATGTTTTGAAATAGAATTTTTTTTCCTACATCTTAGACTTTTAAAAAGGAACTCACGTTCCAAAAGCATTAGTAAATTCAGAAATTATGTTCTTACCTAATAAAGAAAGCAGTCTTTAAATTCCTGGCCAAGTATCAATTTCCTGAACTCATACAGCTTTAAATCTAAGGATCTCAGTCTTCTAGTGAGAATTCCAAAATATGTTTCTCATGGATTTAGGGGAAGCAAGTCATCTTAGAAGAAACACTTCCCACCCACCCTCCCTCCTTACTATTACATAGGCTTTTATACACTCCAGGTAGAGGAAAATGACAAAGTGTGTTATGTTCTGATTTTTATGAAATCTGTCATCATGTATTTTATCATTATGACTCTGAGTCTCAGGTTGGGTCAATGGTATTGCACTTCCTGCCTCTGCGATTGAAGAAAATTACTTTTTCCTCTACCTTTGGAAAGGACATAAGTAGCACTGTGTGTGATCATTCTGCTCCAATGTTTCTTGAGTTTTCAGTGACTCTGCGTGCCACCCACCCTGTGTTAAAGAAGCAGTTATCTGCATGGCTATTTCTTCCATCAATTTAAAAATATTTATTAAGCACCTTTCTTAGGGGAGATGCTAGCAGTACAAAAACCATAGTCTCTGATCATCTTGAATTCTCGGTCTAGTGAATATCTTCCACTCTGTTTTCAGGGAACCAAAGCATAAGAGCTTGTTGGTGTGTAATGAATTCCAACAGGCAAGGAGAGAAATGTAGGAGAAAACTAAAGAGAGCAACTGCTTACTAGGGAATCTTTATTTTTCAGGTAATAATTTTTGAGCATATTATTTAGGCCTGTTTCACAGAACAGTATACAATGCATCTGCTTCAAGATGGCAATCAGCACGTATGTTTGGATCCTCCTTTCCCCCAAATTCCCATGAAAATGCAGAGGAAAATCTGGAGCATTGCTGAGGCCAGGAAAGGACACCATTGCTTGTTCAAATTGAATGGAATTTATGAGAGATATTATGCAGCTGAATTGGGTTGAGTGATGGGCCAAACAACCAATGGTTGGTTTACTGCATAAGAAGGCAGATGTACAAGTAGGTGGAAGTATCTCCCACCTCAGAGGAATAGGATCTAAAAGAAAGGCAGTAAGGTGAGGGTGTGTGTGCTTTGACGGGTCTTTGAAGTACAAATATCTGTGACAGTGATCATAGACCACATGAGCATGATACCTACCATGACTGCTTTTTTCTTTTTTTTTAAGGATTTTATATATTTATTTGAGAGAGAGAAAGAGAGAGCATGTGCTGGGGGAGGAGCACAGAGAGAGGGAGAAGCAGACACCCCACTGAGCAGAGAGCCTGATATAGGGCTTGATCCCAGATTCCTGGAATCATGACCTGAGCCAAAGGGAGATGCTTAACAGACTGAGCCACCCAGGCACCCACCTTCCACAATTTTTAAATAGTTTGAATTCACACTTGCTGTAGATGGCCATTTCTAGGCAAAAAGCCAGGGCTCCGTTAGCAGACTCCTAATGAGGGCAGTACAGTCAAAGCCTTGTGCGAGGCTGGGAGGCAAGAGTGGGCATTATCAATGATAAGCAGATAAATATTGGAAAATTATGAACCACAATAATTAATGGGCAAAAAATTAATACATATGCTATAATGTGATTAAGATGATTTTATAATCTTTTTGATGATTGATAGTTTTAAATTTTTGATAAAATCATAAATGGTCACATTTTTCCTGTGTAATTATAAAAAGTAAATACTGTTGCTTGGAAAGCATACTTCCAAAAAAATTGTTGGACTGAGACAATTTTATAGATGAATTCTTAACACTTGACAGAAATGAATAATTTTCATTTTATTTAAAATACTCTACAACACAGGAAAAGATACAAATGCAGGAAAAGATAAAAAGTATATGATTCATTTTATGCAATTATCATATACCTGTATATCAAAATGTAACAAACTGCTGAAAAATATCAACCGTGGGCCAATTTCACTTATGAATATGAAGCAAACTTTCAAAAATGCTAAAAAATTTTAAATAATCATTGCAATTTGTTTTCAGTAGTATGCTAGAAGAATAATATGCCATAGCCAAGTGGGATTTATTCTAAAGATGCAAACATGTTTTAATACCAGCAAGTTTGTTAATAAAATTTTTGAATGAACAAATAAGTTATTTGACATTGAGGTATCAGTGGAGTTTGAAATGCATCTGATGACATTTAATGTCCAATTCGTTAAAGACAAATAAAAACAAAACCAAAAATACTAAACTCTTAGCTTGGACTAGAAGGACAGTTATTAAACATGATAGAGACTATCTTATAAATAACCAACATTCCTTAAAACAATGAAATAGCAAAGACATTCCTGTTAAGAGAAAATTATCATTATTTATAGAGATAATATATAAAAGCCAAAAGATATGAACTGAAAAATTTACACGAGTAAGGTTTAGGCAGTTGGCTGGTAAGAAAGTAGAATATATAGAAAGAAACTATAAGATTGGATAGAATAGTAGGTTGGACCTGAATTAATAGAGAAACTTGACTCCACTTACACATTTTCAATACTTAAGTCTTTATGATTCTTTGATTTGTTACTCCTCTTAGACAAGTAACTTTCTTCCTACTCGGTTTCTTTTTCTTTTTCTTTTTCTTTTTTTTTCTACTCGGTTTCTTTTATTAAATCACACTGAGGTAATTGGCCTTCCCAAGTCTGCAGTGGCAGGAGTTGGAGGCCAAGGTAAGCGTTGATGTACTTAAAGAAATGCATGAAGAAGTTTAAGCTAAGACCCTGAAGAAGAATGATCTTGTGACACACAGAATTATAGAAAATGGCTTTTGTCCCAATTGTGCACTTTTCTGGCAAGATATGTTGTTAGGGTTTTTTTTTTTCCTTCTGGCATCAACAAGCTCTGACACCCACTGGGGGGCCTACAATTCGATTCAATTCTGACACTAAATACCCTGAGTTAACATCAGATTCCATGGGCTTAAGGACTCACTCTCACAAGATTGCCCTCAATTTAGATGTCAGTCAAAAGTATTGGGTCTAGAGCTGCTCCCACTTCTGACTGATGTGGCTACAAATTGGAGGTCCCCCTCCTGCCCTGTTTAGGTTTGATAATTTATTGGAATAGTTCACAAAACATGGGGAAATGTTTAACTTAGGTTTACCAGTTTAATGGTGTGTGTGTGGCGGGGGTGCTATACAGGGACAAGGATATAAAGAGACAAGAGATATAAATGCTAGATGAAGAGGTACACAGGATGAAATTTGGAAGAATCCTGAACACCGAACTGCAGTGGGATGTTCCTCCTTACAGGTATGTGAGTGTCTTTGACAACCTGGAAGCTCCCAGAAACCCATTGTTTAAGGGGTTCTCATGGAGGTTTCATTACATAGGTATGATTGACTAAGTCATTGGCCATTGGGTATTTATTTATTTATTTATTTATTTAGCCATTGGGTATTTAATGCAACCTAGAGACCCCACTTCCCTTCCTGGTAGTTAGAGGATGGGGCTGAAAGTTCCAACCCTTTAATCACACCTTGGCCTTTGTGGTAGTATGAGGGCATCTAGGGTTCCCCAGCCACCAGTCATCTCATTAGCATATAAAAGACACTTTTATCACTGGGACAAAGACCAAGTATTTACTTTGTATTATACCACATACATTCAAAGGAGGAGGAGGAGGACTCTGTCCTAGCTAATCCCAAAGAGAGATTGTGTTGCTGATCAGACAATGGAGCAATGGTCGGCTGCCACCGCTACCAATGGGAAGAGACTCCAGCTCAAGGGTGATGCCTTCAAATGTTGTGCATACTTTCTATTTCCCTCAGATCAGTCCCCTAAAACAACTAAATAAAGCAACAATAACTGCAAAAATCTAAGTTTTACCCTGGTACCCTCTCCTGACTCTGAAAGACTCATGCAGGGATTTCCAGAGCCTCTGACAAAATCCCCTATAAAATAGACACTGCGAGAAACAAAAGATAATTTTAGAAAATATGTGAATAATTTTCTTACTAGAAATCGTGAGGACGTTTGATTTATATAGCAAGACATGAGGTCAGGAATCATGTCCTGGAGGTGAGACGTGATGGTGAAGGAAGCAGTAAATGGCAGATTTAAATGGCGGACATAAAAACCAGTGAATTGGAAGACAACTCAGGAATTCTCCCATTACTGAAAGAAGATTAAAGAAATAAATATGAAGAGAGAAGAGGTAATAGATTTGGAAAGGAGATTTGAGCAGTTCAGGATATGCACGAGGACTTTTAAGAGTTGATGATAGAAACTCACAAACCTCAGTCAATAAGGGATTGATTTTTGTAATAGAAGGGCTGAAGGGCTGAAAAAAAATACAAGTACATTAGCAAACTTCACATATAGTCATAAACATAGAATTTTGAATTTCAAAGACAAAGGAAATTCGTTTAGCACATAGTTAAAGGTATCTGATGTCAGGATGCAGAGGCAGATTGTATCTCCATGGGAAAAACCCCAATGCCCGAGGGGAGTGGTTGGTGGAGGTGAAGCAGAGTTTGAAATGTATAAAGCTGAAGTGAGTCTGTGAATATTTCAACTGTGCCACTCTATGTGAAAAAAAAATTAATGATTTTCTCAGATACAACAAGGATCCAAAAGAATTATGTCACTTTACCAATAACAAGTTGTGAAATTAAAAGTACTTCTGACGCTATCAGTAATAGGAAACAAATTTAGATCGACTATGCCATTGGGATTCTCTTATGCTTCTCTGTATAGAAAAATGTTAATTTTTTTTTGAAAAATGTTATTATATAGTTGTCATGAAGAGGTGAATAAAAAAGATGCAATGAAAAAATGGAGAGAAAATTGAGTACGTTATAGAAGTATACTGGCTATTAATTAATATAAATGCTATATTATTTTTCTGGATTTTGTGACATTTGTAGTGTTTGCTCATATTTTAAGATTTTGTAATTTGTTGTTTCTCATTCTGAATAAAAAATTGTTTTCATACCTAGTTTTTTATTAAGCTACAATTTACATACAGTAAAATGAGCAGTCACAACTCTGTATTCTTTTTCCCCCAAATAGAATTCCTAAAATCAGGGGCGCCTAGGTGGCTCAGTGGTTGAACGTCTGCCTTTGTCTCAGGGCATGATACTGGGGTTTCAGGATCGAGTCCCTCATTGGGCTCCCTGTGGGGAGCCTGCTTCTCCCTCTGCCTATGTCTCTGTCTCTCATGAATAAATAAATAAAAACCTTAAAAGAAAAAAGAACTCCTCAAATTATATGTTTCAAGTCCCCTCCCAAACCTAGATACCTCCCTTGTATACCTCTCAAGTAACCTTCCTGTATTTCTCTATCCAATCAAGAAATGAAATGAATCAATGTGAAGACACAAAATGGTATTTTAAAAGAGGAGAAGAATAAGAATTAAAAACATTCTGGGTAATATCAGGACCAGAAAACATATTTACTGTCTAAATAATTGTTAACATACTTAACAAACCTAGCATATGTGAAAAAATGATTCTTGAAAGAAAAAATAATATACAAAAAGGTTATCATAAAGATCATAAAAACTGGATCATTTCCACAAAATGTGTGTACGGAGTGGGAGGAGATATGAAAGGAGGGCTGGCTACATTTCTCATCTTCTATAAGCTTTACATTTAGATTCTAAATGTTAGGTGGTTTTGTTTGCTACAAAACTGGTGTGTTATGAGAATATACCAATCAGATCAGATACAAGTTGTAACAACTCCGCTCACCTGGTGCATGTAGAAGCAATACTACCTTGGCTATAAATGATCATCAGTGGTGGAAAAGGTAGGAATTTGCAATTTCCAAATCATCAGATTTTTTTAAAAAGTGGATTTCTTTGCCTTCAGTTAACATCCAGTCATTCTTCAGTAAGAACAGTGGCTTTGGGGAAATAGTAAGTATTCGGTGGATTAAAAAGTTCCTATCTTTGATTTGCTATCTTTAGGCCCAGGCAAACATACAGATAGAGACTCATTATCAACTATGCTAGATTGTTAGAATGCCAGTGCTCAAAACATAGTAAATACAGAGCCTCTGGTGCCTTCAGCACTGGCTTCAAAGAGAGGGCTTGCAGTAAATTTCTGTGAACTGTTGAAGGCCTGATTTCACTGTACAGTCACTTTCTTCTCTTCCAGGAATGAAAGCAAAGCTTTTTTTGAAGAAAAAAAAAAAAAAAAGAATCATACATCTATCACAGCCTTGACTTTGTTCTTTTTATTACAAGTTCATTGGTTTAAGAAAAAAGTATTTGCTAAATTCAGCAAAACCCAATAAACAAAATTCCCAAGCCCCAAACAGCACTATTTCTTGGTTACTGTTAACTAATTTATGCATTTGTTTTATAGAAAATGTTGGAATTGTAATGGGAAAAGTCGTGAGCCTCAGACTTGGAACTTGGAAACCGTGATTCTTTCCTATGCGAGATATAAATTTTAGTATTTAGGACCTTGAGGTTCTATTTGTTTTATTTTATTTGTTAGTGGTTATAGGAAACAGAACTCTAGAAATACATCCTGCCTTCCACTTAACTTGGAATCTCATTTCAGTGCTTTATTCCTTGTAGGTTGTTGGCATAGAGCTGACATCCCAATTATTTGTTTTCCTGAGCCTGACAATGGTATTTTTTCCTTTCTTTTTCACTTAATTATGAACTGGGTAGCTACTGGGCACCAATTAGCTTGCTGGTTATAAGGGTGTGTATGTGTGTGTTTGTGTATCCTGGGTCTGCTCTGTGTACAAAATTTTCAAGTAACTTAAGAGTGCGATAACCAAGGCAAATGTTCCAGCTTCCAAAATAACTTTTTCATGGGCCTGTCATTTTTTTGGCTTTTGCTTAGAATAGTTTAGTTCAGTTGCTTGGGTACAGTTGATTGAATACAGTTGCAACAACTAATAAAAATCTGTTCTAAGTTAGGGGCACTTTACATTTGTACTCCATTGTCTCCAATACGATGCGTTATTTTCAACCCAGAATTTAGTGCCTGTACAAATCTTCTCTCCCTCTGAGGCCTTGACTAAAGATGGAGAAGAGGAGGAAAGCATTAACTCACTTTGAACTGAAGAATAATTTATTTAAAATATAATAGTCTATAAAAAGTTGACAGAAACAGATTCTCTTTCTGTTGCCGCATTTGGAGGAGGTCAGGCTCCCTTGGTCTAACCGGGACTTCCTGTTGATGGTGGGGTGGGGTGGATGGAAGGTGGGGGTGAGGAGGAGTGTGAGGGCAGGCGTTTCTGTCTCCTGTCTGCCAGCTTGCTGAGGAATAGCTTTATTCCTCTACCAAAGGCCGTGGCTCCTGTGAGGACACCTCTCCATCCAGTTCTGAACCTGGCCTCTCGGACTCTCCCTTGCCTTTGCATTTTCAGACACAGGGCGGATAACAATCCCCTCGTGTTGCTGGTCTCTGGCTACCGAGTCCATGTCTTCTTGTTTCTCCAAAACCCTGTGCACATCTTTGGGAAAAGTGGTTTTAATTAAAGTCTCCTCGAACATTCTGGTATCAGTGTACCTTCTAGTTTTTTGCCAGGTCCTTGAGTGAGGCAGTATTTATTTATTTTTTTTTAAATAAAAAGAGGCACTTTGACCAATATTAATGATGAGCGAGAAAGAATAGAGGAGCCATGGAGTACTGACTGAAGTTTCTTTGTTTTCGTTTTTGTTTTAAAGATTTATTTATTTATTCATGAGAGACAGAGGGGGAGGCAGAGACACAGGCTGAAGGGAAGCAGGCTCCCTGCGGGGAACCCGATGAGGGACTCGATCCCAGATCCTGGGATCATGACCTCAGCTGAAGGCAGATGTTCAACCTCTGAGCCACCCAGGTGTCCCCTAACTCAAGTGTCTACACAGCTTCGCCCTTCCTCCCATCTCCACTTGCTCATCCTGATCCTCTGTTTCTTCTCCCAGCGCTTGATGTCTTCATGGCCGACCAAAGCCTTTTATTGCCAATCTGTAAGGACTCATCGTTACTGGATTTAAGTCCAATACTCTAAGTATATAGTACTTTCCCATTTCCTGAACTTCTTATCAATTTTCACCTCCTATGCCTCACTTTCTCAAAACATCAATGTCAATGGACTTTGATTAAATAGGGGAAAATTGGCCATACTAATTTATGCTGAGATACAATGTCTAATAATGCCCTCATCATGGATGGCACTCCATGGAGTTCTGACTTTCAACAGAGACTTCTAAAGATAAAAAGTCTTGAGGCACCTGGATGGCTGTGGTTGAGCATCTGCCTTTGGCTCAGGTCGTGATCCCCAGGTCCTGGAATTGAGTCCCACATTGGGCTCCTTGCAGGGAGCCTGCTTCTCCCTCTGCCTATGTCTCTGCTTCTCTCTGTATGTGTCTCTCATGAATAAATAAATAAATCTTTAAAAAAAAGATAAAAAATCTTATCTCAGATTAGATAGCATAAACGAGTGAGTGACTCTCTAATGGTGAGTATTTATCAGCCACAAAGGCAGGAGTTCCTTTGGAAAACTATTACAAGGCGACCAGTGCAACTCCTGGGTCACATAATAGGAGTTGTTAGCTCTATTTTGGTGTAAGGTTTGCAGTGAGAAGTTGAGCAGTAGGTTTAATGTAAGTGGGTTTAATGTAAGGTTTGCAATCAAGAAGTTGAGAAGTAGGTTTAAACAAACAAACAAAAAAATAAACAAGATGATTTCTCTTCCTTGTGAAATGGAAGAAAAAGTAAAGTGAAATGGATATTAGCAACTTTGATGTAAGGAATAAGCAGATATTGTAATAATTCTTTCTGTACATACATAAGGAATCTCCACTTAGGTATGGTTTTGGGCATGATTTAATGTGTTTAAAACTTAAGCAGACATCTTAAGAGTATGGAATTTGATGTGCTTTGGAGGAAGTCAAGAACTTCCGAATGATTTGGACCATTTTCAGAGCCACATTTCGTTTTATTCCCCTGATATGAAAAGTTTGGGGTGTCATTAAGACCTATAGCCCAATTTCTGTGGTTTGCACTATTATAGATTTGAGGTCATTAATTCAGCACTCAGAGGTATTTTCTTTCTTTAATATAACATTGTGACCCCAATGAGATTGTGGGTCAACTATACTTCAAGTCTACATGTTGTGCCGTGCTCACTGTAAGTGTAGCCCACCAGCTGTCACCAGACAACACTATTACAGCACCGTTCACTGTATTCCCTAAGCTGTACTTTTCATCCCTGTGACTTACTTGTTCCATTATTGGAAGTTTGGATCTCCCACTCCCCTTCACCTATTTTTCCCATATCCCCCCCCATAGTCCAGTATAGGATATTCCTGTATCCTATGTGCCCTCCCCTCTGTGTTTATGAGTGTGTTTCTGCTCTTTGTTCGTCTTACATACCATTTCTTGAGAACTTCTGCTGCTGATGGCTTTCAATTCAAACCCAGAGATTAACGGACAGACCTCACTTTGTCAGACTTTAATCCAGTTAAATGAAGGCATATGTGCAAACTGTATCTCAGAAAGGTTTTGTTGAGATGCTGCATATCAATTCACTTTCATGGAGGAGGCTCAATAATAGTCTTCCAGTGTCAACATCTGATCTCTGGAATCCCAACTCCTAAATCTCTTAGCTGGTCTAGAAGTAAAATGTAGAGAACAAATAGCCAGGTCTCAACATGGGAGGTGAGGAGGCCTGGGGGATAGATCTGCGTGTGGGGTGGAGGGAGACTTGCCAGGAGAGAAGCTTAAAGAAAGCACCATCCTTTGACAACCTTATCTAAAGTCTTCAAATGCTGGCCATTGATGTTTAAATAGAAAATTTTGCAGTGTGTCTTATAACATTTACCATTCATTTATTCAGCAGATGTATATATTTTTTAAATTTTCTGCCAAGTACCAGGCATTACCCTCTGTGCTAGGGATACATCAGTGACAGAAAACAGATACAATAGTTATAGCACATGGAGGGCAGGGAGAAAGACCATGAACCATAAATATAATCATCACATAAGCTATGTAGTAAGCTAGACAACAGTAACTGAAAAGAAAGAGAACTAGGTAAGGAGGTTGGGAATTTGGGGAATTGTAATTTTCATTGAGAGACTTTGTTGAGTAGGTTACATTTGAGCAAAGACTTGAAGGAGGTGAGGGAAGAGGCCATGGGGGCTACTCCTTGAACCCAGATCTAACAACTGTTACTTCAGCATGTTAGAGCAGCTCTGTCCACTTGAAATATAATGCAGACCACACAGGCGATTTTAGATTTTGTAGAATTAACACTTTAAAAAATAAAAGGGGATCCCTAGGTGGCTCAGGGGTTGATTGCCTGCCTTTGGCCCAAGGTATGATCCTGGAGACCGGAGATTGAGTCCCATGTTGGGCTCCCTGCCTGGAGCCTGATTCTCCCTCTGCCTGTGTCTCTGCCTCTCTCTCTCTCTGTGTCTCTCATAAATAAAATCTTAAAAATAAATAAAAATAAAAAATAAAAGGAAATAGGTGAAATTAAAAAACAAAGTTTGACTAACTAAATACATCCCAAATATCATTTCAGCATATAATTGAGATCTAGAAAAAATATTAGATATAGTGCATTCTTCTTTTTTTTTTTTGCAGTAAGTGTTTAACATCGGGTGTGTATTTTATAATTATAGCACATCTCAATTCGGACTGGGCACAGTCAAGTTTTCAATAGCCACTTAGTAGTCATCGAATCAGATGCTGGAGACTTACAGAGTGTGAAAAATTGCTACTTTTGAAGAAAACACTTGAGTGAGTAGTTCCTCTGTTTTCCCATCTCTTCAAGTCAGGCTCCTGAGCAATGGGGAAGACGAAAGCTTAATTTGGAGTGGGGGAGAAATTTATTTTCAACAAAGCACTGTGCAACTTTATTTCTATTTTAGCTCAAAAGGGATAATCCATACCATTCCCTTTGGGTTGGTAACTTGACATAAAGGGTTGCACTTATCCTTAGACATTTTTAAAAAAGATTTTATTTATTTATTCATGAGAGACAACCAGAGGGAGGCAGAGACATAAGCAGAGGGAGAAGCAGGCTCCCTGCCGGGAGCCCGATGCTAGACTCGATCCTAAGACCCCGGGATCATGGACCTGAGCCAAAGGCAGATGCTCAACCACTTAGCCATCCGGGTGCCCCTATCCTCAGACATTTTTATACATCCTTCACCAAACCTTCTTTTCTTTTAGGAATTGTCTTACTGAGAGACTGGTTTTGCTGGATTATCCACTCAAGGTCAAGCCTTCATGGTATTTTGTATTTGCTGGAAATGTGGATGATCACCTTGCACTAGAAGTTAAGGATATAAATAGGAATTTTAAGAATGCAATTGTATTCTGAATGCCTGAGTTCTGCTTATAAGCTATCCACGCTATCTTGTTCAGCAAGAACAAGGAAGAAATAAACCATACATTAATGCCATTTTTGTAGTTACTAGTAAGATGAAGAACAGCTGCTACGAGTTTTTCCCTCTGCAGCCAGATTGTAAGTCCCAGGCGATCAGAGCCAGGTCTTCATGATTTTCTCTGTTCTTTCGTGTTCTCCATAGAGGGTGGTGCTGAGCACATGGATGATATTTCATAAATATTTATAGATTACTCCAGGGGTTGGCAAACTTTTGCTGTAAGGTCCAAATCATAAATATTTTAGTCTTTGAGGGCCATACAGTCCTTCTCACAGTTACTCGACTCCTCTGTTGCAGCACTAAAGCAACCCTAAGCAACATGTAACAAATAGACATCCGTGTGTTTCAATAAAACTTTGTTTACGGACACAAGTTTTTATGTAACTAATAAAACTTTATTTATAGACATACAACCTTAAATGTCATAGAATACTGTTCTTTTCATTTTTTTCCAACCAATTAAAAATGTACAAAGCATTCTTCACTAGGGCTGCACACCAACAGACAACAGGCTGGGTTTAGTCAATGAACCTACCTGGTCAGCCTCTGGCTTACAGGATCCTCCTTTATTTGCTTCTGCCTTTTTCCTTCCTTTTATTTCCTTTCTTCCTTGTTTCCTAATTCATTCTCTTCTCTTTCTTTGGCTTTCTGTCATCTCACTGCCGATTCTCCTATATCCTTCTTTTTTCTTGATCTTTTTTTTTCCTCCCTTTTTTTCAAACATCACAGACACTTTCCTCTCTTAGTTATAAGCACTGTCATCTTAGGTTGAAAGATTTCCTGATACTGATTCAATAGCAGGGGAAAAAAAAAGAAAGATGGGATTGAAATCATATTTAAATCATGGAGTTCTAAAATGATTATATTATGACCTCCCCTTCTGCTTCTTCTTCTCCTCATTTTTATGCTTCTCCATACACAAGCGTAAAAGAATAAAAGTGACTTATGTGTACGTATTGACAGGAGGCTCATTACTAATATGTGCAAGTATGTGGGTGGGTAATGGTTATTCCAGTTGTGCTATTTATTTTGCATTAACCTGTAATAATTGGGCCTCTCAGCTATTTATTCTTTCACTCCTTCCTGCAAATTCAGACACCTATTTAAGAAAATTATCTTGACTCACTAACAATTTTGCCTTTGCTGAAAGTAAGGAAGTGTTTTTTTTTTTTTAATTTCCAGCCACTCCAATTCATAGCTTCTAATTTTAAAGATGGTCTTATTCAAGTTTTTTTTAAATTTTTACAACGCTTTCATAAACAATTTGCCTCAAATCTACCGAGTTTGAGCAATAGTCTTAAAATTCAGTTACCAGGGCAATTTTAGGAAGTACAGACACTACAAAGACAAATACAAACAAAACAACCTCCACCAAAAACCCTCTTTGGTTCTTGTCCACAAATGTTCAGAGCATTTGTAAACAACACTGGTGAAAACAACACTGTTTCAACACTTTTTTCCTAAAACAAAAGCAGCATATTTTCCTCTCTTGACTTTTCTCTCTTTATAAAATTACCAATTTAACAAATATGATCAAATTTTACTCTTCTCAGTAGTTATGCAGAACTACTTTGCCCATACATCTAAGACGCTTTTGCCTTTATTTATTTTTTTTCAGCTAGTCTGATTAGGTGTTAGAATCAAAACCTTCCTTCTTTGATAGCATTCTTTTCTTTCACTAAGTAATATCCTCTGAATTAAGGGTATGCCAGTCACTTGCTTCAGCTGTATTTACCATTGTGTTAGTCACAGAAATCCATCTTTTTAAGATATTCTATTATTTTCTCCCTTAATTCAGAATATTTGATAGAATGTGATATACCACAATTAGCAAAATCTAGACCAAAGCAAAATGTTTATAGAGGGTTTGAAAGCTTCATAGTCAATCATCCCATCCTTAAATGTACACACAGTATGATTTGAAATAATATTACAGCTCTTATCCTCTTTGGGAATAGATTGCCAATTCACCGAATCTCACAAAACCGTCTCAATCACACCAAAAACTCTTGACTATGATCAAATATGATTTGTTACCTACAAATTCAAAGGTAAAATGATTATCCTTTGGTTGCATAGCTTTCTTTTTGCATTGCAAACAAATCATATTCATTAACTTGGTAATATTTATAATATCCCAAAGGTGTGAGGATACTAACGTCAATATTTTCAAAGAAGAAAGCACAGGCATCCAGGAATAGTGTTATGTAATATCATTTACACAGCATTATAAAGCTAATCACAATTGTCAAAAATTTAATCCATATACTCTATATATTTCCCCTTTAGTTCATTACAAAAATATTTCTAAAGACCACAGACATAAAAAAGAGATACTGTCTGTAATACACATAACTTTGCTGGTCATGTGTCTTGCAGCCTTTCATGTACTTTATCTGGTGTTGCCAATGTTGGAGTAAGAGAAAAAGAATCTTCTTTGAAACCAGAAAGGAGAAAGAAAAGTACTTTCATGGGCATCCTCCAAGAAATAGAGGCTGAAAGGCGAGCCTCCCTAAAAGTGACATTGCTCTGTTTGGGAAAATTAAAGAAATGTTCAAAGAAACTAGTAGACCTTTGTGGCTGACTGTGTTTTCTGAAGATTGCTACACCAACATGTGTCCCATTTCACAAGTTCTCCACAGAGTGGCCCTGACCTGTCTCCATTTAGAGGTGAGGTCTGTTCCCTATCTTGAACTTGGATACATCTTTCCAACTGCTTGAAGCAATAGAATGTGATGGATAAGACGTTGCATGATTTCCAAGGCTGGGGCATAGAAAGAAATCCAATCTCTGCCTGGTTCTCTCTTTCTCAGGGTACCTGCCCTTCAGAATCCGTCATCATGTTGTAAGGAAGTCCAGATCATATGAAGAGGCCACAGGTAAGTGTTTTGGCTTAAAGTCCTGGCTAATAACTTGGCGGACGTCAACATCAACCACAATTAATATATATGAATGAGTCCTAGCCTTTGAGCCGTGCTGGCTGATAGCAAGTGGAGTAAAAATGAGCTACCCTCAAGGTATCCTAAATTTCAGATTTATGAGCAAAATAAGTGTTGTCATTGTTTTAAGCCTCTAAGTTTTGGAGGAATTTAAAGATTTCATGTATTTATTTATTAGGGGGAGGGGTAGAGAGGGGCAGGGGGAGCAGAAGAAAGAGAATCTCCAGTAGACTCCCCGCTGAGCATGGAGCCCAAGGCAGGGCTCCATCCCAATACGCTGAGATCATGACCTGAGCCAAAACTAAGAGTCACACACTTTATTGACTGAGCCACCCAGGTACCCCTGGAATAATTTAACGTGTAGGTGTACATAACTATAGCAGCATTCAACAAGACAGTTCTTTGATGTTGTAAAAATTACATTGCTTGTGTAATTTGAGTCTATTCCATCTCAGAACTAATGCTGAACCATATACCCTTGGCATACTTCAGATATCTCCCCTTTTAAGGAATATACAGTTTGCTTTTTGTGATTTCTTTGGAAACAGAAATAAGCAAGACCACTTCAGAACAGGAAGTGGCCAGAGAATTATTGCTTTATGGTTTTTGTGAGTCCTCAGAATTACAAAAAATCTTAACTGGTTTGCAGTAAAATGCTTCCATTAGTTCAGCTCTTGGAGGAAAGCTTTCACAACTAGCAACATCATGATGCCAACCTTGTGTATCTATTATGAAACAAGAATGATTCGATCATACTTGATCTATATCTGTAATTCTAACAAAAATAATTTTGAGGGTGCAGATGCGTAAGTAATGTGTACAAACAGAGCAGTAACTCAGTTATGTTCCTGTTTATTGTGTGAGTCCTCAGGTAAGCTGGAAGCATATGGCTGTAGCAAGTTTTTAGAGTTATTTCCCCATTTGCAACTCAGTAGGGTGGCTCCTGTGGTTGACCTTAGAGTCACAGAATGAGCTAGAGAAATCCGTCAAATTGTGTTGGCCAGCTCCTCAGATAAACACTTAGGTTAACTTAAAGATCAACATCATTTCAGCCTGCCTCTCCAATTTTGGCAGCTTGGATAAGAGTCCTGTCCGCAGAACCTTTATACTTGATTGGGATAAATTGTTTACAGCAATCTGTAACAACTACATGATATGGCTGAAAACTTATTTCCAGGTGTTTTCACAAGTCTATGTTAATAAGATAGTTCTTCCTACGATGTGGTCATGAAAATTCCATATGAACCACTGAACAGACATACTCTTCATAGAATAGAGGGGGCTCATGTGCCGCAATATAATCTACGATTGTAACATCTAACTCAGTTTTGGATCACTAGGCAAAGCTTCAAGTCGAAACTTTCACACAAGATGCTCTCTGAAAGTGCCAGAGAATGAAAGATGGTCAAGACAGTGTAATAACCATCTAGAAGAAAAAGGCGGGGAGCAGAGTATTTAATAATATGGACTCTGGAGCCAGTCTGTCTGGGTTCACATTCTGTCCCTGACCCTGATTGTGTGATTCTAGGGCAAGTTCTAATTTTCTAGCATTAGAAAAATAATCTTTCATTGTCTCGGTTCCCTCATTTTCAGAATGAAAACGATAACACTGTAATGTTTAAAGGAGTTAGTAGATGTGCAGTGCATACAACAGTGCTTGGTATGCCGTAAGTGCTTACTAAATGTTAACTATTACTATTATGTTGTGAGTGAACAATTGAATGTCTTGAATTACTCAGGCATTACTCTTTCACCATTATAAAGTATTTTAGGGCTCTAGGCAGTTAATCATACAATTTGTTCAGATGGAAGATATACTTCAAGCACATTTTTTTTTTAACATCAACACTTTTTCTGGAAGTGTCATAATCCCTTCAGGAATCTTTGTGACAGTCAACTCTGGACATCAAGGTCGTGTATGATTCCATTACACTCTAGGCAAGTAGAAAGCACATGGTGACCACTGAGTTTGTGACTTCGATGCTGCATAGATCATGATTGTGATAATTAAGATAAAAGCCTGCAGTTAGAGTTTCCAATAAAGTTTGTATTATATTGGTAAACATGGAGGAGTGGGGAGATTTTTGACTTCCAAGAGAACTCAAAATGTAGATAATATTCTTTAAAGCACTTCTCCGAGCCAGCTACCACCAGTGTTTGGACTGTGTATATAGCTCCGTCACCATAAGCTGAAGAGTCATTGGTGGGGAATTCTGGTTTATTCTCAACATAAGAAACTGACTCTGACTGGGAAGTGAATGATGACATAACATCCCAGAAGGTAATATTTTGCTGAAACCAACTCCATAGAGTGAAGTGACCAACTCCAATAAGTAGTGAAGTGACCCAGCAATGGCAGACTTTTGAGGAAGAAACATAATAGAAAGTACAGAGCCCCACGAAATGCTAGTTAGCCTTGTTCAGCTTTAGATCACATCTGATACTGCGCATACTAGTCTCAGTTGGCTAAATGCTGAGAGCAGGGAGAATAATCCAGGAAGGTGTCAGTGGGAGACTTTGTTCCAAAACTTCCTTTATGATGTGGATGCCCACTATGTCCTCCTTTTATGAGATTATCAGCACTCTTTTCATCCTCGAAGAACCATGAGTATTTTACCATTATCAGTACTTATGGGAAACTATTTGTGAAGCCAAGATTATTATTCTCAATACATGTCTAGGTTTTTCCGTGGAACTCAGCTTTCTTATTGAGCCCATGACTAACATATTGTTTAAGTATTAGCACCTTTTGCTAACCATGTGTCTGTTTTGCTGTCAGATGCATTCCTCGACCTACTCCGTGTTGAGGAAGCTCCATTTCCCAGGTTCCCTTGCACTCTGGCCTTTGGATAGGTTTGGCCAATAAGAGGCCCACGCAAGAGACTGGAAATCAGGAGGAAGGGAGAGAATAAGATACTTCTCCTCTCTCTTTCCTCTGAGCAATATCTTTAACAAGGTATGTCTCCTAACAGGGTGTGTCTTCTCCTCCTCCCATTGAGTTGTCTACCGTGATTCCACTTGACATTGGGCCTTTGCTTTGGAACTTTAGTAACATTAATTCTCCCTTCCTCCTCCTCCTCCTCTTGCTAATCTCTGGTTTCCTTATCATCCTCTGCTTGCCTTCTCAGATCTTCCATTACCAGTGTAAAGAATTTCCTGTGTTAAACTCCTCTTATGGAAACAGCTAATTTCTGTTTTCTGACTAGACTCTGACTGACAGGCACGTGTAGAACTTCATAAGAAGTCTGAAAGACGCTCTAGAATGCTAGAAAATTCAAGGATTTGAAGGGTAACGGAAAGTCTAAATGATATAACTGAAACCATTTGTGAATCACTGATTGCTTGGGCATCTGCAGTCATTCCATTAATGATCAAGTATTAATAGTCATAGACAAGGCCAAGTTTTGCAAACACTATAATGTGGGTTTGCACTATAATGTAGGCCAATGTATAAATGCTACATTTGGAGTCTTCTTAAGGTCTTTCTTCAAAGTCTTTGTATAGTCTCTATAGAGTTTAACATAAAACATTAGTAACTAATCTAATAATATTAGATTAGTCCATAGTATGCACAATGTATTCAAAGATACGTTAGTTGCCTAGAACCTCAAATATCTCCTCTATATTTTACTTAAAACAGAAGGTTCATTTCTGACTTGGAGTAAATTATTGCAGAGGCTGACTGTAGACAGAATGCCATGCTTTTTAGTGCAATTTTTCAGGGACTTCATGAGAAATCTGTTACCATCTTGTTGAAGCTGGCACTTCCCTAGGGTGTTGAGTATCTTGAAAATTAATTCCTAATATTATGAGAAAGTTTCTTCCCTACAGTATATTCTGTTGACAAACAGAAAGATGTATTTGACTACAACACAGTTTCTGGCAATATCAATTGCTGGAATGTAATAGCCTTGAAGAATTATGATGAGTAGGCATAGCAGTGGTGTGAAATGGCTTGGGGGAAAATCTTACAGAATGGTCTCAACCATACCTTTAAACCTAATTCCTATAAGATCATGTCTCATTTAGTCTGGAAGCCACTGAAATCCAGCTCCGATCCCTTAAACTCCAATCTATCTTCCATCTCCCTAGCTGCCAAGTTAAATCTAGTCCCTTTTTCTTAAAAATGTCTTTCCTTTGGTCTTGGCTTTTTGAATCCCACTTTATTCTAGAGATACTTAATTAAGGATCTCATTTTCTCTTCCCCAAACAATACAATGGCCTTCTAATATATGACTCCTTGCTTCTACTGTGTTTTCTTTCCAACTTGTCTTCCACATTGTCATAGCATGGAAAGCAACATAGCACAATGAAAAGATCACAGGCTTGAAGCCAGAAAGACCTATGTTCAAATCTCAGTTCTTCCATTTAAGTGACTTGATGCTGATTTCAATTTTGACATCTCTTGTAAATATGGTCCTAGAACTTACCTCGTGGATTTGTTTTCATAATCAAAAGCAATAATGTCTATAAAGTGGCTTGTACATAATACAAAGTCACTTTGATTTCTTAAAAATCAACTCAGTTATTCACATATCTCCCTTCTCTTAGTTATAGAATAAATCTCAGCCTCCTTAGCCTGACATGCTTAGCCCTTCATGAGCTGTAGCTTCTTTTCGGTCTTAGCTTCTATGCCATTATCCCATGTTCTGAAAATACAGATGGGCTTGCTCTTTTCCACACTTGGCCTCTCATTTATGGCTCCACATATTTGCATATTTGTTTCTCCATCTGTATTGTCCTTTGCCCTCTTGTCTGAATGGCAGGTTCCCAATTTATTCCTCAGAGCTGTATTCAAATATTATCTCTCAGTCCTTTGCCCTCATTCTAATAGATTTCAAACAGTTTATGCTATTAAAGTGGTCTCTTATTCTTGATGATTCCACCCTTCCTATGCTGGAATTTGCAAACATAGTGAGTCTAATTTAAGAAGTAGATAATCTGTAAAATGCAGCAGATATCATGGAACTTACTTTCCATATAGTCTGTTAACCCTGTTGGCAAGGGGATGCTATTTCCATGCATTATAATAATTCTTGATACTGGTGAAGATATGACAGCTATTCCCATATCACCTATGATGGGAATGCAAATTTTAGGGAAAACAGTTTGCCAATCTATATCAGAACTGATACTTAAAATATTCACCCAGTAATTTTATTTCTAAAACTCTACTTAAGGAAAATAAAAAGATATGTGTACACAAATTTGCACATAAACATGTTCATCATATAGTTACAGTGAAAAACTAGATAGATCTCAATCACCCTAAAAGAGGTTTTAGTTCTATAAATATAATGTACATATACAACAGAATACTATGTAGTCATTAAAAGTTACACTTATGAAGTATTTATAATAAAACAGAAAATTCTATGAAATAATGTTAAATTTTTAAAAAGTCAGAATACAAAGGCATACTTTCATATGACTACAATTATATTGAATATCCACGTAGATAAAGGACTTGAAAATAAATGCTGAATGTTAGTGATTACCTGCATTAGTCAGATTGGGCTACCTGTTGTAATTGACAACCCCTAAGTCTCTGTTGATTAATGATAAAAATTTATTTCTTGTTATATCGTAGTACAAAGCATAGTACAATGTAGAGCAACTCTTCTCTCTGTACTTATATGAAGGTCCAGGGTCTACCTATCTTCTAGGGAAAATGCATTCATTAGACAGGTAAAGGAAGGTGGTGTCAGAGGTATGGCCTGAAATTGAGGCACATCACTCTGTCCACATACTGGCCAGAGCTCAGTCATATGACCCCCACTATGTTCCTAAAGTTTTAGGACACATATTCCCAAGAGGAAGAAAAGGAACTTCTAACATTGCTTTTCTCATCTCTGAGAGTAAATCTAACAAATGATTTCTATTTCTTTACATTTTTCTATATTTTCCAATTTTTCTCCAGTAACTATGTATTGCAAGAGAAAAATATATAGTTAGAAGGCCTCAGAGTTTTTTTTTTTTAATTTTTATTTATTTATGATAGTTACACACACAGAGAGAGAGAGAGAGGCAGAGACACAGGCAGAGGGAGAAGCAGGCTCCATGCACCGGGAGCCCGATGTGGGAGCCCGATGTGGGATTCGATCCCGGGTCTCCAGGATCGCACCCTGGGCCAAAGGCAGGTGCCAAACCGCTGCGCCACCCAGGGATCCCAGCCTCAGCATTTTAAAAGAAGAGACTCTTTTAATTTCTATGACATGAATTAATACTGTCTAAAATACTTCCTTTTTTAAAAAAAGATATTATGTATTTATTTGAGAGAGAGCAAGAGAGAGAGCACAAGCAGAAGGGGGATGGAGGGAGAAGCTGACTCCCTACTGAGCAGAGAGCCTGATGTGGGGCTTGATCCCAGGATCCTGGGATCATGACCTGAGCTGAAGGCAGACACTTTACTAACTGAGCCACCCAGGGTCCCTAAAGTACTTTCTTTGACACTCAAAAGGTTGAATTTGGTTCAGGCAAGAATTACCATTGCAAAATTTCACTACTGACACCATAATAAGAAATGCATGCAATGTGAACAATTCTTTGAACTGATGAAATTTAAATATCTAAATAGCTTTGAGAAAGACATTGATTATTTCACAAATTCTTCTAATATTGTTTAGAGAAAATGGAGAGTTAAGAAATCTAACTTTCTTTCTTTCTTTCATCTTTCTTTCTTTATTTAGAGAGTGAGGGGGGTGGGGCGGAGGGAAAGAGAGGATCTTAAGCAGGCTCCACACCCAGTGTAGAGCCCAGTGCAGGGCTCAATCTCACAACTCAGATCATGACCCGAGCCGAAATCAAGAGTCAGATGTTTTAACCTACTGACCCACTCAGGCGCCCCAATAAATCTAACTTTAAGTCACGTCTTTGGTAGAAAGAGATGGAGAGGTAGAAATATCTGAGACCCGAATCCTTGAACCTCAAGCCCTCTGTTGTCTGCACTCTTCCAATAGTTCTGTGTTCCCAAGAATGTCCTTATCCCTAACCCATCCACATCAGCCCTCTTCTTATTTGGGAGCAGAAAAGAAGTAGAGAGAGAGGATGTTGGGTAAATTCTCTCTCCTTTAACTTCTCCCTTTAATGTCCAGAGACCAAAATATATCCTGGCTAGTATTGAAAATGTTGACTCCCTAACTGTTGAGGTGATGGCTATCTTCTGTTTCTTTCCTTCCTTCACTGTCTCCCTCCCTTCCTCCCGTCCATCCATCCATCCATCCATCCATCCAAGAAACATTGATGAGCCTCTACAAGTAGCTAGGCACTACGCAATGTAACTCCATTCTTGGTCTTTTATATTTATTTGCCACATGATGAATGAAAGTCTTTCTCAATGTGCCTACAGGAGAGCAGGCACACTGACAGAAATTCTATTTCCTCTAGAACAGCCATTTTAAACACAGGATCTGCTCAGATCCCAGAGCGGAAGTAACATTTGCTTACTATTTTGTAGCACCTGGGAATGGATTTACATTGCCTATTGGCCATCTTTCTTTTTCTTTTCTTTTTTTCTTTTTGTACACATTGGCCCAAAACCTCTGTTAAAAACAACCCAAAAAACCACACAGCCCCAAAATGGTGTCACTTAGCTTTATTTCCCAAACCTTTTTCAGGAAAATCATACATAATCTAATTGCATAATACATAGTTTAATTGCAGTCTTAAATTCCTCCAGAAATGTAGTCTTAACTGCTCAGTCTGAAGTTTTTCAATCAGTCTGCTACATGGCCTCTCTCCATTGCCCAAAGGAAGATGAGGTCATCTGCATGGTAAGACCCTTGGCTTTTTCCCATAGAAAGCCCTGGGACAATTTTTTTTTTTAAGATTTTATTTATTTATTCATGAGAGACACAGAGAGAGAGAGAGAGAGAGAGGCAGAGACACAGGCAGAGGGAGAAGCAGGCTCCATGCAGGGAGCCCGACATGGGACTCGATCCCGGATCTCCAGGATCACCCTGGGCTAAAGGCAGCACTAAACCGCTGAGCCACCAGGGCTGCCCCAATTTTTTTTTTCTAATAACTTTCTTTCACCCACTGTCTTTTTTTTTTTTTTTTTTTTTTTGAGAGAGAGAGAGACAGCACATGCAGGCGGGTGAGTGGGAGGGGTGGCTCGGGCAGGGGGAGAGAGAGAATCTTAAGCAGGTTCCCTGCCTAGCACAGAACCCAATACAGGTCTTGATTTCATGACCCTGAGATCATGACCTGAGCCAAAATCAAGAGTTGGACCCTTAACTGACTGAGCCACTCAGGCTATATCAACCTTCCATTTTGTACAAGTCCTTGGAGTGTCTCTCTATGTGCTGGATGTGGTGCTGCCCAATTCATGAATCGCTTAATAGCGCCAATTAGATCTTCAAATTTATTTGGTTGAATTTTGCTATTTAACACCACTTATTCTCAAGTTCTGAAACATGTGGCATAGCAGTTAAAAACAACAATACACAAACAGCAAAACCCCAGCAGGTCTACTGCAAGGCAATGACTATTCAAAACAAAACACAGCTTGCCACTGAGAAGTCTCAGAAAGACTCTCCAGCCCGTAACCTAGTATATGTGGGAGTATATGTTGAGGCTCAGTGAATGAGTGTGTGAACCATTGATTTTGCCACCACAAGCCTATCAGCCTGGTGCAGTATTGGCACAGAGCAGCCGCTGCAGTGACATTGCTACACTACATGTGGGTCTCCTCTCATTGTGGTGGCTGAGAGACCAAGCACACTCTTTCCACATTCTTTAGAGTCTGTGTTCATGTAGTTCATGGACACCCTTTATTTCCGTGGTATTTAAGGAAATCATGTCTAGAATAAAAGTCCTAAAGAAGAAGTGGGATTAACACTTGTTTTATCCTATAGTACTCTACTTAAAATTAGAAAAGTCACATTCATTGTCCTTCTCAGTTTATCAGATTGAACGACACAGATTTTATTACATGTGACCTCTTGGGTCATTAGCATTTCACAATCATTAACTTTTCATTACTCTTCTTTTTCAGAGCAGAAAATGTCACTAGAAGCATATGTGACATGTTTAAGAATCTTGTATAAAATATATGAACATGAAAAACATCAGGTTTTTTTTTTTTGAAAAACATCAGGTTTTATATTTAAAAGAAAAAATCTCTTAAAATGTCTTAATTTCCAATTAAGATTTAAACTGTTGATTAAATGCTTAAGAGTGTCATGTCTGACTGAATGACAGCTGCCGTCTCTCCATCCTTGTTCAGTCTTCTTTTTCTCCTATTTAAATCATTATATTTATGTGGTTGGTTATGTCTGCAGGGCCAGGGGAACTGGGACATCGGATTTTATTATATGTGTTTGGGATTATTTGATCAACCACCCCACATTATATTAAAGCAGAGAACATTGGATTTTCTAAATTGCCTGGTAAAAATGGGCCAAATCCTCTAAGTGTTTTATTATTATTATTATTATTATTATTTTATTTTATTTTTTACCACACTCTCTTATTTCCAGGAGTCTAACTCAGGGTTTATTCACTCTATAGGTATGCTGATGGCTTTACTGAGTATACAGGGTAAGTTGTGCACTGTACAAAAAATTCACTTTAGATTCAGTCTCTGACCGGCAGGTTTATAGCCTTTTTTTTTTTTTTTTAAGCACTGGCAGTTACAAGGAAACAGAAATCACTGCATTTTTACTGAAACTTCATTGCTATTGTATCCTGGAAAAGAAATTGAGATTGGTTTTTTTTTTTTTTCTTTCAGTTAGCATTTCCTGGCAATGATTTTTTTTTTTTTACTTTGATTGATTTATTTGAGAGAGAGAGAGAGAGAGAGCGCGCACGCACCTGTGCACCCACGTGTGTAGGGTGGGAAGGGGAGGAGGGGCAAAGGGAGAGGGAGAGAGAATCTCAAGCAAGACTCCCCATTGAGCCTGGAGCCCAATGCAGGGGCGTGATCCCACCACCCTGAGATCACAACCTGAGCTGGAATCAAAAGTTCTTGCTTCACCAACTGAGCCACCCAGGCACCGTCCTGGTGGTGATAGTTCTGAGCACACAATAAAAGAAATGAAAGCTTCCTCATTTCACAAAAACATTTTTAATAATACAGATATGTTCACTTTAAGTGAGTATGCTTTGAGACTAGAATTATCTCGGTGATACTGAGGCAAGCATCAGTGCCTCCGACTTGAGATCAGTGTTTTTCAGTGCGGCTCAGTTATGTGAGAGACCAATGCCTAATTTATCCTCAAAGAAACAGTCTGATTTGCCTCATAAGATTGTTTTCTAAAAATGAGTGAACTGTATTTATAAACTGTTCTGGAAACTCCCTGCCAAAGCTGAGAGACCAGAATATGTAAATAATTGGTGTTTTCTGGAAATGGGTTGGATTATCAAAGGCAGTATTAATTCTCTCTCTTTTTTTTTTAAAGATCTTATTTATTTATTCATGATATATATATATATATATAGAGAGAGAGAGAGAGAGGCAGAGACACAGGCAGAGGGAGAAGCAGGCTCCATGCACCGGGAGCCCGACGTGGGATTCGATCCCGGGTCTCCAGGATCGTGCCCTGGGCCAAAGGCAGGCGCCAAACCGCTGCGCCACCCAGGGATCCCATTAATTCTCTTTTTAAATTGGATACAGGATGGGGATCCCTGGGTGGCTCAGCAGTTTAGTGCTGCCTCCAGCCCAGGGTGTGATCCTGGAGACCCGGAATCGAGTCCACGTAGGGCTCCCTGCACAGAGCCTGCTTCTGCCTCTGCCTGTGTCTCTGCCTCTCTCTGTCTCTGTGTCTCTCATGAATAAATAAACAAAATCTTAAAAAAAAATCGGATACAGGGACGCCTGGGTAGCTCAGTGGTTGAACATCTGCCTTCAGCTCAGGTCATGATCTGGGGATTCTGGGTTCGAGTCCTGCATCGGGCTCCCTGCATGGAGCCTGCTTCTCCCTCTGCCTGTGTCTCTGTCTCTCTCTCTGTCTCTGTGTCTCTCATGAATAAATAAACAAAATCTTGATCCGGGGGTTCTGGGTTCGAGTCCTGCATCGGGCTCCCCACACAGAGCCTGCTTCTCCCTCTGCCTGTGTCTCTGCCTCTCTCTCATGAATAAACAAATAAAATCTTAAAAAAAAATTAATCAGATCATTTTCTGATTACCTCCTTGTTCCCCTGAGAGGAGACGAGAGGTGTAGGCATGAGAAGACCCGGATTCATCTCTCTCTTTTCCCTCTGGCTGGTTTCAGAACAACAACAAAAGTCTTCGCAGTTCTCTTCAGAACCAAGCTGGCTTACTTTGGCTTATGTTTTTATTTGCTCTTTTCTCCTCGGCTTTGCCTTCTTTGTGCCTGTTTTTCCCTTTCCACCTCTTCTGAGTCATATGTTGACATAACTCAGTGCGAAGCCTGGGGTTTGAAGACACTTGGACACGGTGTCCAGGTACACAGAGATTTTTGTCTGATAACGCCACAAACACTCCGCCTGTGGACTTCCTAACACTCGAGACATAATATTTTCAGACACCAATTTGCCAGGCAGGTTGGCTGTGAAGACGTCAGCCTGCCAGCGGTTTGTCGGGGCTGCGAGGCCTCTCTCTACTCCTCTGACTTTGAGGCCTAGTTCTCACGTTGGCCACACTAATAAACAGAGCTTCTTTTTGAAGTGCAGGGTCTGGGAGATCTTTTTCCCCCTCCAGGCTGTGGAGAGAATAATAAAAACGACTGTTTTATCCCAAACTCTGTTTTTGATGAAACAACAACTCACAACTGATCTTAGGAATAAAAGCTTCTCAGATTTTGAGCTGTTGGAGTCTGAGGTGTCGTGGCATCTTCTTGATCACTCGAGCACTTTATTTCCTGGCTGCTCTATGGCTTCATGTTTTGGAAGTGGTGTGGACCGACTACCATCGCTCCTCTCTGTTTTCAGATGTGGCCCGTGGTGACTCTTCTGTCTTTGATTAAGTCACTTCCCTCCCCCCTCCTCATATTTTTACTAATGTTTTTCCTGCTCCATGCAGATGAGGTATGTAGATATAAGATAATATGAGTGAAGGAAGGAAGCAGAACAGAGAAAACAGAGGGAAAGAAAAGGGGCAACAAAATAAATGAGTAGAAAAGACAAAAGGGAAGTGGGACAAGATTTCTGCTTTAAAATATGGGCAAGTTTCACCAGGCGTCATTAGACAATTTGGCTTCTTTTAAGAAACGATTGTATAAAACTGCTAAGTTTCCATAAAGGGATTATCTGCATTTGAAGGCTGGCAAACAGATACGTGATAAGAAGGAACTGCAACTGCGTCTGTCCTCTCTCTCTCTCTCAAGCACACACACACTCATACCCCCACAGTGGGATTTGGTGATCAACACTTAACCGTGTAAGAACAAGTGGCTTCACGGGGCACCTGGGTGGCTCAGTTGGTTTAGCGTCTGCCCTCTGCTCAGGTCAGGATCCCAGGGGATCGAGCCCCATGTGGGGCTCCCCACTCACTGGGAAGCTGACTTCTCTCTCTCTCCCCCTCTTCCCCTCCTCACTACTTGTGCTCTGTCTCCCTATCTCTCTTTCTCAAATAAATAAATAAAATCTTAAAAAAAAAAAAAAGAACAAGTGGTTTCAAAGATAGTGATTCTGAGTCAGCAGAATTCTTGTGCCTTTGATTTAGACCAAATGCTGTCTGCTATTTGACTTTAGACGTGCCTTAGGGTCCCTTCTAGGTCCCTTCTTGCTGAAGCTAAGAGCTTAAGGCAAAAACAAAACATGCTTTTGATGTTCATGCTACTTTAGCACCAAAATACCCCCAATATCTATGATCTATGGGAGCAGTCCCTCCCTGATCACTTAACTTTAAATAGATGGATTATTTTTTTTTTTTTTTATTTTTATTTTTTAATTAATTTATTTTTTTTTAAATAGATGGATTATTAAATAGATGGGACTTTCTCTTAGCACAGGCCAGATTTTTACAAGAAAGTGCTCTCCAGTTTGGGCTGGGGATCTTAAGAGAACTCTGAAATTTGGAGAGGATTCAGAAGAGACTATGAATGTTGACGAGAGGGTTGGAAAATGGAACTTGTAAGAAAGAGTTAAAGACGTTGGAATTGCTTATCTTGGAGGAGAGAAGAAAGGTAACCTAATAACAGTCTTGCACTGTTTGAAGGTGTATAATACACATAATGGTTACCAGCTGTTTTCCTTCTCCAGCAAAGAGAACCAGAGGCCAAATTCTCACACTGCACAGATCAAATGTAGGGAAATGCTTCTCAGTAGTGGTAGTAGTTGGTGGTGTTAAAAAGATAAATGCGTAACTATTGAATTTGTAAAAGAAAAAAAAAAACAAAAGAAAACTTTCCTGGAGTTATTTAAATACTGAATGGATTTTAAGTCTCCTATTTTCTGGGAATTGGAAAAGAAAATTTATGTCATGGTTCTTAATGTTGCATCATAATTTATAAGTCTGTAAGAACAGAAACCTATTTTAAGGGAATATGTATAGATAATGGCCAAGAATCTACGAATTAGTTTCCACAGGACACATGAATTCAAGACAAAGAGATGTGATTTCCGTAAGGACATTAGATGTCAACTGTTAAGAGTGATGCTCGGCTTTCTCAGAAAAATACTACTGCTAATTGACACAAGAAAAGGAAAAATCAAGAAAGGGCAGAGACGGACAAAGCATACAATAGATACTCAAATCATGTAGGCACCAAGACCTCAGTTAAAATGGCACGAAAAATAATCCTAGAATTTTTTTTTCTTTTTTCTTTTTTATTACAGTGAACTGAGCTAATTCTTCTAGTCGATCCACAAGTAGGTCTGCTTCCATGCAGAAATCTGTGTGTGAAATGATTGATTGATTGATTATTTCTTGAAAACTAGACAGCCAGACGCAAAAGAATGAAACTGGATCACTTTCTTACACATTACACAAAAATAAATTCAAAATGGATTAAAGACCTAAATGCGAAACCAACATGATCCTAGAGAAAAACATAGGTAGCAACCTCTCTGACAATGGCCATAGCAACTTCTTACTAGAAATGCCTCCTGAGGCAAGGGAAACAAAAGAAAAAATAATCTATTGGGACTTCATCAAAATTAAAAGCTTTTGCACAGCAAAGGAAACAGTCAACAAAACTAATAGGCAACCTGTGGACAGGGAGAAGATATTTGAAAAATGACATATCTGATAAAGGATTACTATCCAGAATATATAAGGAATTTATACAACTCAACACCCGCAAGACAAATAACCCAGTTAAAAAATGAGCAAAGGACATTCATTCTGGCTTCACCAGTTTATCACTGGGAGCATTTTCTTTTTTTCTTTTCCAACCTTATTGAGAAGTAGTTGACATACATCACGGTGTATGTTTAAGGTGTACAGCATGATCCTTTGACTTACATTGTGAAATGATGACAACAGGTTCAGCTCATATTCACCATCGCCTATAAATAAAAAGAGAGAAAAAAAGAAAAAAATGGTGACAACTCATAGGATTTACTCTCAACAACTTCTCTACATATCATACAGCAGCGTCAGCTATAGTCATCATGTTGTACATTATGCCCCTGGCATTCATTTATCTTATACCTGGGGGTTTGTACCTTTTGGTCACTTCCTCTAATTCTCTCTCCTTCCACCTCCCCCCTTCACGTTAGCACAAGTCTAATCTCTCTCTCTCTCTCTTTTAAAGAATTTTATTTATTTATTCATGAGAGGCACGGAAAGAGAGAGGCAGAGACACAGGCAGAGGGAGAAGCAGGGAGTCTTAAGCAGGACTTGATCCAGGACCCTGGGATTATGACCTGAGCCTAAGGCTCGACCGCTGGGCCACCCAGGTGCCCCTAATCTCTTTTTCTCTTAGTTTTGTTATGTTTAAAGATCTCACATACAAGTGAGATCATGCAGTATTTGTCTTTGTCTGGCTTATTTCGCTTAGCATAATGTCCTCAAGGTCCATCCACATTTTTGCAAATGGTAGGATTGATTCCCCTTTTTATGGCCAAATAATATTCCTCAATGTATATATTTTCCACAGCTTTATCCATTCATCCATTGATGAACGGTTAGGTTGTTCTCATGCCTTGGCTATTGTAATAACGCTGCTATGAGCATGGGAGTGCAGGTACCGTTTTGAATTGGTGTTTCCATTCCCTTTAGATGTATTTCCAGAAATGGAATTGCTGGATCATATGATAGTTCTATTTTTTGAAGATCTTCCATACTGTTTTCCATAGTGGCTGCACCAATTTATAATCCCACCAACAGTGCACAAAGGTTTCCTTTTCTTCACATCTGTGCCAGCATTTGTTATCTCTTGGCTTTTTGATGATGGCCATTCTGACGGACATGAGGTGGTATCTCATTGTGGTTTTCATTTGCAGTTCCCTACTGACTAGTGATGTTGAGCATCTTTTTGTGTACTTGTTGGCCTTTTGCATGTTTTCTTTGAAAAAATGTCTATTCAGATCCTTTACCCATTTTTTAAATTGGGTTATTGTTTCTTCGCTATTGAGTTGTATGAATTACGTATTTTGGATAATAAGCCCTTATCATACATATGATTTGCTAATATCATATGGATTCTCATATTCATATGGATTGCTAATATCATATGTGGATTTCCCATTCCACAAATTGTTTTTGGACTTTGTTGATGGTTTCCTTTGCTGTGCAGAAGCTTTTTAGTTTGATGTCATCCCACTTGTTTATTTTTGTTGCTTGTGCTTTAAGTATTCTATCCAAAAATACTTACCAAGACCATGTCAAAGAGGTTTCTTTCTATGTTTTCATCTAGGTATTTCATGGTTTCTAGTCCTAAATTTAAGTGTTTAATCCACTTCAAATTAATTTTTGTGAGTGATGTAAGATAGTCCAGTTTCATTCTTTTAAATGTGAATCTCAAGTTTTTCCAGCACTGTTAATTGAAGAGATTTTCTATTCTCCACTGAGTATTCTTGACTCCCTGGTCAAATATTGGCGGACTGTATATGCTTGGGTTTATTGGTTTATTAAATATGGGTTTATTCCTGGGCTCTCTCTTCTGTTCCTTTAGTCCATTTGTCTGTTTTTGTGCTAGTTCCTTCCTATTTTTTCGTTACTTTTTTTTTTTCATTACTATAGCTTTCTACTACAGCTTGAAATCAGAAAGTGTGATGGCTCCTGAATTGTTCTTCTTTCTCAGGACGTTTTTGGCTACTTGGGGCCTCTTATTGGTCCATATAAATTTTACAAGCATTTTTTTTTATTTCTGTGAAAATGCCATTGCAATCTCAATAGGGGTGGCATTAAATCTACAGATGGCTTTAGTAATATTCATGTTTTAACAATTAAATCTTCTGATCCATGATACAAGATACCCTTCCGTTTATTTGTGTCTTTTTAATTTCTTCCTTCAGTGGCTTATAGTTTTCAGAGAAGAGATCTTTCACCTCCTTGATTAAATTTATTGCTAAGTATTTCATTGTTTTTGATGCTATTGTAAATTGCATTGATTTCTTTTTCATAAAATTCAGTTACTAGGAGCCTTTCTTTATGTTGAGTAGAATCAAAAATGTTCACATAATTCTCTGTGAGTAGGCACAGAGAGCTTTGTATTTCAGACTTAGGCATAAAGCAAATCATCTGCAATGAAAATATGGTATTAATAATCTCCAGTGGAAATATACCAGTGCCAAAGGCTTTGGATTAAATCATAAGAGGAAAGGTTTAGATTTTTGTCTTTAGATTTCATTCGAGGAGAAAAAAAAATGCAGAGAATTTGTTTATATAGTAGTGGCTTTGCTTGAAGTGTCCCTTTTGCAAAATAGTTAATTAAGGAGATTAAAATATTTTTAAATTTTGTTATGGACATTTTCCAACATTCAGAAGCAGATAGGATGGTATAATGAATCCCATATACCTATCACTAGTCATTCAACAATTCTTAATGAGCTATATTACTTTTTCATCTACTCCCATTCATCCCCTCCATTGTTGTTTCTTTTTTTTTTTTTTTTTTTTTAGTTTTTTAGTAGCATTTAAATGCACTTAAAATTCCTTTGGGAATTTCTGATATTTTCTATTTTCGTAGATAACTAAAATATAAATATCTTTATTAGTCAATATACCCAGACTTTCACGCTGATTAATATTTTGCTTCAGAATACTAGCTGTGTTAGTTTCCTATTGCTGCTGTAACAAATGCTGTGGCTTAAAACAACACATATGTATTATCTTATAGCTCTGGAGGAGGGATGTCTCAAATGGGTCTTGCTGGGCTAAAAACACAATGTCAGCAGAGCTCTATTACCTTCTGCACATTCTAGGGAAAATTCATTTTTGTTTTTGTTTTTGTCCCCCCTCCTCCCCAAAGCTTTTAGTGGCTGCCCACATTCCTTGGCTCAGGACTCCCTTCCATCTTCAAAACCAGGATTGTCAATTGAGTCTTTCTGATATTGAATCACTCTGGTACTCTCTTCTGTCCCCCTTTTGCTCAGACCCTTGTGATTAGTTCGGGCCCAACTGGATAATCTCCCCAATTCAAGGTCAACTAATTAGCAACCTTAATTCTATCTGCAACCTTAATTCCCCCTTGCCTCATAACCTAACGTATTCACTAGTTGTGGACATGAATGGACATATTTTACATTGACTCACAAATACACATTTAAGCCTTTCATGTTAAATATATAATGTGGATTTAACAGCTATGGAAAAATAGTCAAAAGGCGTTTTGCTAAATGCAGTGTTGAGTCTATCTCTAATTTGGTGGACTGGTTTATTAACTCACTGTGAAATCTGAAAAAACACAGTAGTAATTACTTCACAGTTTGTAAAGTAAAAAAGACAAAAACCAGCAGCAAAAACAACCATTTGATAGCCAATAGATCAAATATAGGTAGAACAGTTTGTATTGGACCTTCTTAGAATCTTAACTCACTAACATTACCATCCATAAAGTTATTTATCCCAGAATATTTCTACAGCTCTGTTGCCTTGGATACCTCAACCATCTGAAATATTAGGTACTTTCTATCTGGATTCTTAATTTTTTTTCTTCTATAAACTGCCTTAGGCCTCCAAGCCATATCCAAACACTTCTTTTTTTTTGTTTTTAAAAAGATTTTATTTATTTATTCATGAGAGATGGAGAGAGAGAGACAGAGACAGAGACAGAGACATAGGCAGAAGAGAAGCAGGCTCCATGCAGGGAGCCTGATGTGGGACTCAATCCTGGGTCTCCAGGATCACAGCCTGAGCCAAAGGCAGATGCTCAACCACTGAGCCACCCGGGTGTCCCAAAACATTTCTTTTTCTTCCATTTTGTTCCCTTCCATGCTCATACAAGAATTAGAGAAGTGCCTTACAGCAGACAGAGAGAGTGTGATTTCACTGCTGCCCCCCCAGCAGAAAGACTACAGATGTGGAACAGATGTGTATAATAATTATGTGAAAAATTCTGTGTGGTGCTTTTATAAGAAAGTGACAGTGATAAATATTTGTATGTTTGGTGTTCATATTATTTATTTATTTTTGGTGTTCGTATCATTTAAACAAAACCATCAACTTACTGTGTCTTACAATCTTTCTTACAGATTTCACTGAAAGCAATTTATTACTATACATATACTTTTTTTTCTCTTGAGCTTGGGAGAATGAGAGCTTTGCCCTGCCTCCAGATTCAGGATGAACTGGTTTATCTCTTTCCTTTTTCTGTTCTAGATGGAAATGTTTTGAAAGGGAAGGGAAATACCTTCCTTGCAGAGGCCATGCTCCATTGAGGCAGCATGAGCATTAGAATCTGATGAAATCCCAGCTCAGCCACTTGAGCTACTTGATATCTTTGAGCCTTTGTTTCTCAAATGCAAAATGAGGCTAACAATATAATTCATTAGATTGCTGTGAGGAAATATGGGATGATATATAGAAAGCAGCTAATACAGTATCTGGTGCACCAAAGACCTCTTCTCTCTACCCCTTCCTGTGGAAAAGGAGGCTGTACCATGAGAAAAACACTTTGGGGACCACACAAATTTGTTTTGCAATAAAATTAATTAGTTAATTAATTAGAAAAATTAATTTTTCTATTCATGAGTATCATGTGAAAAATGCCAAATAGGACTTTCACAAAATTTGTAGGGTATTGTTCAGAAAGGTCTGATTTAAAACTTAGGTTATATGGTATATCATAAAAATCATTTAGAGGGTCCTGGGGTACCTCAGAAAAGTAAGCAGTCATCACCCAGGATTTAATGAGGGATCTGAATAAATATCTTTTAAGAGGAAACTCTATCATATGTAGCAATATACCACAGATGAAATATAATAAAATACTGATTTCAAATAGTCCTCCCAAATGGCAACCCACATGGACAGGTGTTCTGCAAGGCAGGTATGATTTGTGACCAGACTACTTTTCATATGGGAAGCTCTTTTGTGGATTTCTCTGGACAGAAGTAAAGCATAAACCTGTTCTTTAATGAATGATGGTTAATGAGTCTTTCAAACATCTGAAGATAGCCAACATGAGATGTGTGATCTCTTTTCAATTTCTTCACCATCTGTGAGTCACAAATTCTGTGGTTCTTCTGCATGGGCCCAAGGCCCCTCCTCTGCTTATGGAAAGAAATGTCTTCTGGGGAAAGAGGACACCCAGAAACAGAAACTATCCAAGAAAAAAAATCTGCTGAGTCAACCAGAAGACAGAGCAGAAAACATTTTTGGTGAAGGTAAAGGACAACAGCGTGGTAAGAATCGCATAATCAGCTAAACAGTTGTTTCCAAGGAAATGACAGGCGTTCTGTATGTTGGGTGGGAATGGGGGTTTCAGATTTATCAACACAGATTTATGTGTTTAGGATTATTTGTGTTTGTTGGTAAAGAGCTCAGACTAGAAGAAGTCTTTGTTTACTGCCTGAAGATTTAATAAGCCAATTTGTTTTCTGTCTTCCATCTCATCCACAGACAATATCCTTCTAAATAGGATACTAGGTTGTATGATGAAGTTAAGCAAATATGGAGTGGGAAAATCACCTCATTGAAATAGATCATGGGAATGGCCTTAATTTACAGGAACATTAGGAAATTCTCAGAGTGGCCTCACCTACTGAGGAGATAAATGCTTAAGGCAATATTCCAAACTAAGCAAACTTCTTTGGCTGGAATACATGTTTTGTATTTGACAGCAAGTTCAGTAGAACATCACCTCCCAACTCAGATCTGTACTGACTGCTGGGAAAAGAAAAAGGGTTGAATGAACCAAATAGGGCTTGCTGCAAAAATATCCTCATGTATAATCAAAATCTAGAAAGTGGGTGGTTCTGAATTTGGCGTGGCTTTACATAAAATACAAAACAGGGCAGGATGGGAGGACTGTTTTCAGAAGTTAGATTCTACAATTTCACAGATAAGATAATTTCACAAGCAAAGGTTTTGAAAGCATACATGAGAAGAAATTGCAATCATCAAAGAGGAAGCAATTAAAGCTTTTCACAAGAATTTCAGAGGAACAGGGTCAAGATACTGTCACAATCGGACAGCCTTCAGGAGGAGGTGGAAAGCAGATGGGAGGATAAAGTGGTGGGAAGAGAGATGGGAGTGTGAGGTTCCTCTAGGACTTCTGCTGAGTCAGCAAACCTTCCCAGATTAAAAAAAAATCCTGGATTCTTTTGACTAAATCTTCCATCGATGAAAGCACTCCTGCTAGGGACCCAGAAGGGGGTGCACATGTGTATAAAGGGCCTTGATGTCTGATATCAAAAGCTGGATTTCTGATGTAACTCACATCTGAGAGAATTCAGATAGAAAACAAAAAGTGGCAATAATTCGTTGACCTCAGTTTAACCCTGTTTCGAAAATAAAATCCTCTATTTGTTAGTGTTTTGTACTTATGAAAACGTCCTACGACCTTTATATCCTTGATTCCTATGTATCAGTGATACATTCAAACTAGTCATGAATGTGACAGGAAGGGAGAGGAGAGAAGGGGAAGGAATATTCCTAGGACACGGTTCTTTGTGCATCAAGGTTGGGTGCTGTCCTTACTATGGAGCAAGAGCATCTGGGTCTGAGTCTGGTGGGCAAGGCCAAAAGGGAGGTTGGACTGGGGCAATTTTTTCTGGAAAGTTATGACCATTGGTTGTCTACTCATAGACTACCTGTTTGTTAACCTCTTCAATGCTGGCATGAGGTAGTGTAACTCCTATTAGGGGTGAGGAGACATGAAGTAACTTGCCAGATGACCTCTAGGGGTGAAGCTAGACTTCGATTTAGTTCCGTCTGAATTCAAAATTCCAACTGCGTACCCTCCACCACATTTTCATCATTTTTGGAGTGGTGCACATTGTTGAATGTTTACTTCACCCAAATGAAGTGTGGAATGAAAATATATTTCAGTGCTATTTTTAGTTTATCTACCATTTCACATTGCTTATCACACTGCTCCCTTCTACATGCAAAACATATAGGGGTGCCTGGGTGGCTCAGTCGGTTAAGTGTCTGCCTTTGGCTCAGGTCACGATCCGGGGGTCCTGGGATCGAGTCCCACATGGGGCTCCCTGCTCAGCGGAGAGTCTGCTTCTCCCTCTCCCTCTGCCATTCTGCCCCCAGCTCATGCTCTCACTCACTTGCTGTGGCTCAAATAAATAAAATCTTTAAAAAAAAATGTAATAATATATTTATATAGAAATTATACATAATTATAATTTATTTAATATATAATAAATACATAAAATAATAAGTACATATTAATAAAATAATTAATTATAAATCAGCTCAATGTATTTTGATGTATTGGGTCAGTTCTGCAATGCTATTAGTATATCCATATAGAACCCTTTCACAGAGTTTGAAGAAGAGTAGAAATAGGGGAAATCCTACGTTGCAGGGAATCCCTGCCTCTTACTAACCCCTCAAAAATCACCTACCCATGTCTTCTAGAAATTGGCTATGTACTCCCTTTCTGCCTATTCCTGGATATAATCCTATACTGGAAGACTTACATGATGGAGCAAGCTTTGAAAAACTAGAATGTTTTAAAAAATCAAAGAATAAAACCTGCAGAGGCAGTGATGGACCAGTTCATAGGATGTGGTTTAGCCACCCGTGTTGCTGGCTGGCACAGACTCTTAGCCCTTTCTACATTCTTGACTTTAATCACTTTGCTGTCAGGGTCCACATGATTTAAATTCAGTGGTTATCTCCCAGCTTTTCCTACGGTAAGTCAGTTTCTCGAATTCATTGAGTGAGTGGTGCCAAGTCTTGGTTTCAGACAATTGCAACACCTTACTAAAAGACCATGGGAACTAAATAGAAAAGGGAAAATCTCCATTATGTGTTTTTATCCTGTTTGATTAATTTCCCATTCAGTGCTTAAAAACCATTTTGATATGTCATGAGAAATTTGGACAAAAAGAGGTGAGAGGCTGGGGTAATATTTGTACTCTACTGAAATATGCATGATCAGCAATGGGATCAAGAGAAAGAGGTTTGTCCTTTGCACCTTCATCAGACTCCTTATCCATCTTTCCCTCACCTCCTTGCTGTTCAGAGCTTCCTGGAAAATATATTATTGTGGCAGTTTAATGAGCATGTTCTAATTATAAGGAAATACATTTTTTCTTCTGTACTAAAATTCATGAGAGACAATTTTTTTGAAATTTCTGGCTTTGAAGCAGTCTCCAATTTGCATAAAAATTTTAAGTACAGTACTAAGAATTCTTCTCTCTCTCTCTCTCTGTCTCTCTGTCTCTCTGTCTCTCTTTTTCTGCCCTGCACCATTTGAGAATAAGTTAGTGGTAGGATTCTCTATCATACCCAAACACCTTATCATGTATTTCCAACAAACAAGAACATTCCCTGACATAAATGCAAAGTCTTCACCAAAATTAGGAAACTAACATTGCTTTATAATGATGTTCTAATTCTCAAACTCCATTCAAGCGTTGCCAAATGTCCTAGTAACATTCTGTATAGAAAAACCATCTCAGGATCCCATGTTGCATTTAGTTGTCATCTCCAGAGACTATATCAAATCAGAACAGTTCCTTGGTCTTTCCTTGACTTTCATCACCTAGGCACTTTTGTCTCCCAGACTTATTGATATATAAATGACATATAACATTCTGTAAGTTTAAAGTGTTCAGTGTGGTGATTTGGTGCATATCTCTTGTGAAAGGATTACCACAATCAAGGACACTACAGGAAAAGAAAACTGTAGGCCAATATCTCTGATGAATATAGAGATTCTCAAATGTTCTCAACAAAATCCTAGCCAAGTGAATTCAACATCACCCCCCCAAAATACACACACACACACACACACACACACACACACACACTTCCCATGTGGATACCCTCCTCCTCACCTGTTTGGATTCCAATGCCCTGTGATGGGCTACCCAGGACACAAACTCAGAATTTTTTTTTCTTCTAACATTTTATTTATTTAAGAAAGAGAAAGAAAGAGAGAGAGCATGAGCAGGAGGAGGGGCAGAAAAAGAGGGAGAAGCAGATTCCCCACTGAGCAGGGAGTCCAATGCAGGGCTCCAAGCAGGGCTCCATCCCAGGACTCTGGGATCACCACTTGAGCCTAAGGCAGATGCTTAACCGACTGAGCCACCCAGGTGCCCTCAAACTCGGACTTTAATACGGTAAACCAGGCCAATGCTCCACCTTCCTCAACTGGACGCTAGTTCCAACTTGTCCAGGCTCCAAATTGTATAGACACTCTCCTCATTTGATGTTCCATATTGGGCTGACTCCTGCACGGATGTCCTTCTGACTCAGCTCGGGGTTCACTACCCCCTCTCTAACTGTCCATGGAGGGTGCTGCATTTTCACAGGAGCCCTTCACTGGACTCAGGCTCTGACATCCCATTGTGGGTGACTGTACGCATGGATATCCTCCTTACCTTTTCCAGCGTTAGCACTTTCAAAATGGTGTAGCTGAAGAGTACCAGGATTTTACTGAAAAAAGGCTCTACAATTAAAACAAAATTTGGAGAAAGTGTACTTAATGCTTTCAATTACACTTTAAGAGATTTTGCATAATTTTTAAAACACAATTTACAAACTTTTTCAAACCTGAGTATTAAGCATTGAGTATTTTTATTTTCCAAATAATGTGTTATGGTTTTAAGAAAAAGTAGAAACACTTTTGGAATGCTTGCCTTTTTTCCAAAGGAAATCTTAGAGGAAAATAAATGTCAGTCTGATATAAAAACTAAGTAGTTCGGGTAACTGTTATGGAGAAAAACAGTAATACCAAAAAAACCCCACAAAAAAAAAACACACAAAAAAACCCCCACCAATACCTATTACTTGTACTCCCAATAAAATGAAATTTCACTTTTAGAATTAGAATTTTTCTCCCTGTCAGTGTAAATACCACTGTTTTCTTTGCCATGTGCTTTGCGATTGTGCAAAGCCATTTATAAAAGCAGAAAGTGTCACTACCAACTATTCCAACAGTATGAGGGACAAGCCTAACAAGATATATTTAAGAAAAGATTTTCTCTCTGTATTCCAGAGTTTCCTTTCACTCAATGAAATAGTTAAGATTTGGGAAATGACTGATGTGGGAAAGTGAGGAAGAGAAAGAATATCACAATTTGGAAACTATTTTCAAGTTGGCATAAAAAAGAGTTATATTAATACTTGTTACTTGGAAAATTCTTGTGTAGTAATTAAACTCATATTTTTCAGGTCTTTTAGGCTCTGAAATTAAAAAAAAAAAAAAAAGCTTTGGGGCACCGGGTGGCTCAATTAGTGAAGCATCCAACTCTTGATTTTGGTTCAGGTTATGATCTCAGGGTTATAAGATGGTGTCACTCATCTGGCTCTGTGCTGGGTGTGGAGCCTGCTGAAGGTTCTCTCTCTTCTCCTCCTTCTGCCCCTCTCCCTCTTAAAAAAAAGCTTACTGTATATAAAGTGTTACTGTCAATTTCTAAAGGTTATGATTTCAGATCTACATAAGCTATATGAAATAGAGAACTTAAATGATTTAAATGATTTGATTTGAAAACACATCCACCTTTTTCTTTGGTATTTAGTTGGAATACCTTCAGGCTCCTGGATAATTAGCTTAACCACATTCTTCATTTTGCTTGCAACAGGAGTAACTGTTCCTATAGCTTTAGAGGCCTTCAGGGCCTTCAAAATATGCAGATGCCTCGGGGCTCATGGGGGAAAAAATGCTCTATGGCAATAAGGTGGGCCACTCTTTCCTCTAGATGCTCCTGAGATCAGACTCTCGACAAAATGGCATAATTCCCTTAAGGTGTTAGCGGGAAGAGGGGAAGTTTTAATATAGTATCAGGGAAACGGTCAATAATTTAGAGTAGAATGTTGTCTTGCGATAACCTAGAAAAAAAAGCCTGAGATGAGGATCCTTGTGCAGGAAAATCTATAGAAGACCCAAAATCCTCCTTCCCGAGGGTCCTGAGCCTCTGAGTACCAGGCCTGTGTTAGGTCATGGGCATGGTGCAGGCCACAGTAAGACAACCTGAAAGTAGCCAAGAGATGACCCAGTGACTCCCCTAAGTACTATACACATTCCTCCTTTCCCTCCTTAAGTAGAAATAGTCCTACCTTCTTGCAACAATCGGGAACAAATTCCCTCACCAGGGTAGGTTAGTCCTTTCTTTGTCTGTTGATCTGGCACAAAAAAATACCCAGATAGCAACCAAAGCTTTAGGTTTAGAGTGACTTTCAGTGTGTTCTCCTGGTGGAAGCATTTCCCCTCCCAGAACCAGAAACGAAAATTCCTCAAGTTGATCATGGGTGGAGTAGGTGATGTTGAATTCCTAGCTCCACTCCTTGGGTACCAGATCCATACTTTCTAGTTATAGGGCACACAAGACCAATACAATCACCATCAGTTAAAATTCTTTGCTGCATGCTAAAGAGTAATGCCTTAGCTGTGTGTCTTAAACTGACTGAGCCACTCAGGTGTCCCTAGCTATATGTCTTTAAAAGGTCATTCCACTGCTGTGTCATACCAGTTGCTTCTGGATGGTGTGATATGTGGCATGATTCATAGAGCCCGTGGTCACGTGCTCACCATTGAACTTCTTTGGTTGTAAAGTGGGTCCCTTGTTCCAAAGTAATGCTATGTAAGCTGCTAAGCCAATGAACCAGACCAGTGTGTAGTAAAGGCCAGCTCATCTCTGGAAGACATTTTGTCCTGATTGGGAGAAACAATTGCTCCTTCCAAGATAGGGTATCCAGCTTAGAATGTATAGCTGGTCTTGTCTTGGGGAAAGAGACACATTCCTAGGAACTCCCAAGCAAAACAGTTTCAATCACCCAAGGACAATGTTCCAGGAAGGTTGCAAGTGTGAGCTGTTACCAGCAACAGCTACAACAGCCAGTATAGAAATTTCCAAGCATCTGGGCTTTTGAGCCCTTCCCATCATCTCATGAGGAATAGGGATCATGTTCTCAGATGGCCACAGAAGCCAGCCTGGTAAAGTAATAGAGTGGAGTATGCCAAGTGGGAGCTGTGGCCAACTTGAGAGCTAACGCCCAGTCTAAAGGGAGATGCCAGTTCATCATTGCCAGCATTGTTGCCAAATCTTTTCATTCTTCATGACTACCTGACAATCTAGATTTATTTTCATGCAAAATCTCTCAATTTTTAAAATGTCGACAATCATATCATCAGTTTTTCTAAAAGAAAACAGATGAAATACCCCAATTAGTGTAAATGGAGGAGTGGGAATGGTGGAGAATAGATTAGTAGGAGCAAATGGAAAATACCCAGCACAACAACCAATTCAGAGTATTTTTTTTTGAAGACTTTTCTTCTTCTTCTTCTTCTTCTTCTTCTTCTTCTTCTTCTTCTTCTTCTTCTTCTTTTTTTAACTCATTTACGAGTGAGAGAGGTAGAGAGAGCAGAAGCAGAGGAAGAGACAGAGGGAAAGGGAGAAGCAGACTCCCCACTGAGCAGGGCACCCCACTTGGGGCTCAATCCCAGGACCTGGAGATCATGGCCTTAGCCAAAGGTAGATGCTTAACCATCTGAGCCACCCAGGCACCCTCAATTCAGAATTTTTGAAGGCACTCTGGATTAACATGTAAACCTTGTAGTAGTCTGCTTGGACTGCCATAACAAAATACCATAGACCAGGTGGTTTAAACAACAGAAATTTATTTTCTCACAGTTCTGGAGGCTGGAAGTCTGAGATCAGGGTGTCAGCATGGTTGGTTTCTGATGAGATACCTCTTCCTGGTTTGCATCTGGCCACCTTCTCACTGTGTCCTTACAGAGCCTTTTCTTGGTATGTGCATGAGGAGAGACACACTCATGGTTCCCCCCCCCATCCCTGAGAGAGAGAGAGAGAGAGAGAGAGAGAGAAAGGAAAGATCTTTATCATGCTTTATTGTGTCTCTTTTTATAAGGACATTAATCCTATAGAATCAGGGCCCCACCCTTATGACCTCATTTAACCTTGATTACAACCATGGAGGCCCCATTTCCAAATACAGCCATACTGTGGGTTAGGGTTTTTAATATATAAATTTGGGGGAAGAAAGACACACTCAGTCTATGATAGGCATCAAATAAGATACTTAGGTAAAACAAAACAAATGAAACATGTCCTCAAGCTAACACTGGAACACCGGTGTTTGATCTCTGATACAAACACTACAAAGTGCCTACACATACAAGGTTGGCCCTAAATCCACTGCATTTTTTGTGTCCCAAGCTGTGATGAGTTAGACAGTATTTGGATCACAGTATTTGATTTACTGTTTAATTGATTACCCCAAGTTTTCACCTGTAAAAAGAAATAATGAGAAATCTGGGAAAATTATAGAACTGGAAAATATGTTCCATGCTTTTCACTTGAGATGGATTATTCGGTTCAACAAGTATTGACCTAGTAATTGTCTTGTTCTTTTTGATTTCAAACTGAGCTCTGCATTCAAAGGCAGTATGCAGAGGAACAGAGAACTAAAAACAATGTAGAACTGAGAATAGAAATCAGGTGTGTTGTCACTCTTGGTAGCAGAGCAAGTTAAGATGTTTCAGCTGGGGTATTTTAATAGCGCTTTCAATCAGAAACCATACAGGAGCCCAAAGAGCTGAAGACTTTGCCATCCAGTATCCAAAAGTAATTGCCCTATATCTACGTTGACATCAAAAGTGTCCTACTGTAGACCCATTGAATCAGAAACTCTGGGGATGGCGCTCAGTAATCTGTTTTACCAAGTCCTCCAGGTCCATACAGCAGCTTGGGAGCCACTGCTGTATATTAATGGAAAGGTAATTCTGGTGCACACGTCAGTTTGAAAACCATGGCTCTATATTAACATGCTGATGGAAAGAGGTAGAGCCAGGAGCAGAAGGGCTAGAAACTGACATTTCATGAAGCTTCTACAATGTCCCAGGCACCTTAGTAGGAGGTCCAGCGGTGCATCAGATATGAGCCAAGTATAGCCAATTCCAAAGACCATGTGTTCAACCCCTTTAATCAAACTCCCTCCTTAAATATATTAAGCATCTTTATTGGTCCAAATCTGTCATATGTGTTGTCTTATTTAATCTTTACAAGAGGTCTTGAGAGGTAGGCTCTATTATCCCCATTTTACAGATTAAGCAAATCGGGCCAAAAGAAGGCATTTTCTCACTGTGGCATGGATGGGATTACACTCAATTTGGATTGTCACAAAGCCAGTGTTCTCACCTTGTCTCCCTACACCAAGTTGATTCCTTCGTTTGTTAAATCTTTACTTCTGGTTGCCATTACCTGCCTGCTGCTCATCTGTTTTCTGTGTTAGAGGATTCAATCTTTCTCAATTGGCATGTCTCAGCTGAACCACAGAACACAGGAAATGGTTCAAGTGGCTTTTTTCTCACTTCTCCCAAGGTTGGTCTTTAGTGCGAGGCTACCTGCATGGGTGGGGCTGGGGAGAACCAATTCATTACCCATAATGGAAGTCTTAGACATAAGGACTCCATTCTTTCACAGAAACCCCTGAAGAAAGCCTAGAAGACATATGGAAAACCATTCTTATTAACTCATCTGCCAATTCAATTTACTCTTTTAAACTTCCTCTTTGAATATCTTCCTTTAGTCAGAAAATGTGCCAAGAGAAAGCATGCTGTAATTGAGAAAACACTGAAGAGGGGTGGGGGTGGGGGGGGTGGGGATTTTAAATCTATCACCTCTGCTAGGTAGATGTGCCTTACTTGATAATTCATTTCTATTCCTGGCCTCTGTTTCTTCACAGGAAAATATTGTCTGAATTCATGAACATCAAAGACCATTCTGTCCAACTCTAGCATTCTACTGTTTATGAAAAGAAATCGAGCCCTACAATCAAATCATCCAATCATTCCAATGAAGGAAAGAGAAACCAAAGAAGGGAATATACATGTCTTGTTATTGTGTGTATATACCTTTATGTATAATCACCTATGACCCTTTGGATATTATTGTATGTGGTTTTCTTCCTGATAATAGTGGGTTTCTGGACACATTACCGCCAAATATAGTGCCCTTGGCATGTTGAATATTTTAAGCTGAAGAAGTTTGAGAAAATGACAGAAGCAAGAAGATCACTCTGACCATCCCCCTTCTGACTTGACCTTTCTTCCTTAAAAGAGATCATAAAACCCTCATGTCAGAGGTAACCTTCCTCTACTCAGGGAAAAGGAGCGTCTTTATCTCTGAAGACAAGGGGACACCAAGGAGGATTCTAAGAAACAGGCCTTACTAAGTTTCCTCCAGTTTACTATGCTTACCACATACTCCTTAACCTATCTTATTCTAACATGCTGTTCACTTTTCATGAACCTAGCATAAAAATACACAGGCTTAACTGTTTCTTTGGGTTTCTTGGGCTCCCCTGTCACATAAGACCTATATTGAAAAAATTTGTTGGATTTTTTTTTTTTCACTTTAACTTTTAGACCCACCCAGCAATCCTAAGAGGGTTAAAAATTTTTTTCTCTCTCCTGTAATACACACAATTATTTTCTTGGGTACATTTTTGTAAAAATCTTTGTTCTTAAAGTATTTTCATTTAGCATTCAAATGAGGATTAAGGGTGAGAGTTATGGTAACCCTGACATTTCTTAAGAACTCTTTATGATGTCCTGGATCTGACCTACTTATGGCACTTAATTTGATTCAGTCCGATACAATCAGTTTTATTCTACAGCATTTTCCCATGTGCATCCCCTGTAAACATTACATTAACTCATGGAAACCTGGCTCGAAATTCTCTTCCAGTGGAAAAGTTAATGCCATGAGTGAGTAGGCTGGCTAATTAATAATTTTAGAGGTTATGGTGAAATGTTCCTTAGTAGGAATTTCCATTTTGGAAGAGCAGAGCCTATTTTTATTCTTGTCCTGAGCAATATACATGATATAAAACTTTTCATATCTCTAAAGGCTTAAACTAGAAGCTACTGTTGGTTGGCCTTTTTTTTTTTTAAAGTGTTTCTCCTAGCAGGAGAATAATAAAAAGTATTGCCTTTTATAATCACCAGCGAACAGTCCATAGATTCATCAAATAAAAAAATTCTTCATAAAGAAAATCCAAAACATACTAATCAAGCAAACCTAGGCAAGTTTGCATATTTTTGCAGAAAATTAGATTAGTCAAAGTAAGACTTAGATAATGTTCCAAATCTCTATCAACTCATTTGTTTGTAGGTTCATCAGAAGAGGATTTAACTGGCCAAAATGAGGGGGCAAGGAAGTAAAAGTCTCCTAATGTTTAACTGCTTGCAGCTGCTAACTTTGTATCCAGCCAATAAAGATTTATAAACAGTACTTTCTTTGTTTCATGCTGAGGTTTCTCCATATACAAAAAAGAGGATGAAATTCAGCATAGTTACTTTCAGCCTATGACAATTGTGGACCAAACTAATAATTGATAGAGGACAAAAAATGAGAAAGTGGGCACTCTGAGAAAGAACTGATGTCAAGAATGAAAAGGAATGACCTCTTAAAACCATCCCCAGGATAGGCAACTGTAATATTTACAAGCTTATAAATACTTTTGCTAAAGCATTTGATCTGTACAGATATTTGGTCAATAAAAGCATCTTTTTTTCCCCCAAAGTTGTAAATGCACAGATTTGTCAAAATTATCTAAAGCTCTCCCAAATAAAATCAGTATTTCTTCTCTTTCCGAGAATTGGAAGCCAACAACTTTCAGGCATGACTAACTAACTGTGACAGACTCTACAGACATGAATACTAAGCGTATGTGTGTCATAGGTATGTGGAATGTTCTTCTGTGATCAAGCAGAATTAAGAATGAGATTTTTCCAGCATGTCGAAAATTAAGTTTAATCCTAACTGGACTAAACAAGAGGTAGACATAAATTATTGCCTTTGAATTTTAATTACCATTTTTAGTTTTTGCTAGTGTCCTACATATCATCTATTGTATAATTTTGGCACTCATTCTTCTATTCGTTCACTCAGTGGTGTTTATTGGCCCCTCACCATATGCCATGCACCATGATGGGCAATGTGAACACAAGTGATCAGCAGTCAAGATCCCCATCCTTGCATTTCAGTGAGGGAGACAAACAGTAAACACACAACTGAGTTAAATCAATGACTTTTTTAAAAAAGATTTTATTTAGTTATTCATGAGACACAGAAAGAGAGAGAGAGAGAGAGAGGGAGAGGCAGGGACACAGGCAGAGGGAGAAGCAGGCTCCATGCAGGGAGCCCGATGTGAAACTTGATCCTGGGACTCCAGGATCACTCCCTGGGCCAAAGGCGGAGCTAAACCGCTGAGCCACCCAGGCGTCCCTAAATTAATGACTTTTTTTTTTTTTTAAACAGAAACTCAAGGGGGGGAGAAACAGTCATCATGTGATGAATTAAGGAAAAAATCTTTCAGGAAACCAGAAAAGACAGAGGCTGGTGTGACAGGACTTAAGTAAGGAGGAGAGTACTGTGAAATAGGGAGGACAGGGTCATGGGGAATTTTGTAAGATATGGGGAAAAGTTTGGATTTTACTCTGATGCAATAGGAGCCCTCAAAAGGCTTTTACTCAAGAGAGTAACATGGGAAAAATCCCTATTTAGCATGATCATCTGGCAGCTATGTGGAGAATAGTTTTGAGAGGTGCCTCAATCGATGAAATAAGGATATAGATTAGGTAAATATTTCAGCAACTCAGGTCAGAAATGTTGAACAAAAATGTATTTTGTAGGTAGGACCCTCAGCGTTTGCTCAGGATGACCCCCAGACTTCTAGCCTTAGTAACTGGATAGAAAAGGATTGTGCCATTTTCTAAGGTAGGGACTACTGGGTGAGGGTCAGGTAGATGGGGGTAGAAGTGGGTATTAGGGAAAGTATTGTAAATTCCATTTTGGTTGCATTCTCCAACTACAGATAACTGCCTGCGATTAGCTATTCAAGTTTGAGGCTCAGAGGGGCACCTGGGTGGCTCAGTCAGGTGTCTGCCTTCAGCTCAGGTCAGGATCCCAGGGTCCTGGGATTGAGCCCTACATTGGGCCCCTGCTCAGTGGAGAGTCTATTTCTGCCTCCCACTTGTGCTCTCTCTTTCTCACAAATAAATAATAAATAAATACATACATACATAAATAAATAAGTAAATAAAGAAATAAAATCTTCCAAACAAAAATGTTTGAGGCTCAGAATCAAAGTCTGGACTAGAGATATAAATTTGGGGATTTCTAGTAGATAGAAGGTATTTAAAGTTATACAAATAGAACTTATTTTCACTGAGTTAGAATGAAAATAACAAAGAAGAAAGGACGAGAAAGGAATCTTATTCATGCCAATATTTTTTGGTTGAGATGTGGTGAGGAACCTGTGAATTAGACTAAGCAGGAGAGGCTGAAGAAAACTAGCATGGTAGGAGTTGTGAAAAAGTGGGTTTTAGGAAGGAAAGTGCTCAGTTAATATTAAACATGCTAGAAACCATCTAGCGTAGCAGATATACTTTGTAACAACTAAGACAAATCAAAATTTTAAGCTTTTTCTTCCTACTTATCCATTATTTATGATCAATATCAATGTTAAGAGCTTTCCTTGTTCATATAGACCAATAAATTACCTGCGACATCATCATACTTTCCCACATTCATATATATTCACGCAGAGTCTGGACCCTGCAAAAATTTGAATTTCAAAATTCAAGTTCTCTGTTCTGTTCAAGTGTTCTACCCAACCAATCTGTTCCTTGTTTTAACTATGCCTCCGTTCCAGAATTCTGAGCCCAATGACAGTGGGTAGCTTGGGGAGGAAGATGGCATGGCCATTTTCGCTGGTTGAAGAGGCCTGATGAGATGCGGAGAAGGTCACGATTTGTGGCACAAAAGGTGGACCATGGACACACGATTCACATGGGCTTTATATTGAGGGATGAGCTGGGAAAGACAGGAGTGAAAGAACGGAGCTGGCTAACTTCTCTCCAACTATTCAAAGTAGGTTTTATTTTAGTGGGTTAGCTAAATCTAAACCTTAGTAAGACAGCATAATACACTGTGAGTAAGAATCAAAGAGTATCTCCTTAGAGAAACAACAAACACAAGGGTTGCCAAAGAACAGCCAGAGAGACCATTTTAGGGAATATTTCAGCATGGAAGTTCTCTTCTCCCCACCATGGATTCAAGGAGTCTATAAAACTCCACCCAGCACAGCAGAAAAGATAAAGAAGGCATTCTCCCAGATTAATGTAAAACCTTCAGCTCTGGTGGGAATATGTGAAGTGCAAAATGGGTGGGGAGGGGGATTGGGCACTTACAGAAACGCAGCTGATGAAAACTCTGTATGTTTATGTTTAACATTTGAACAATCGGTTACAGACTGAGAATTCACGTCTGCAACGTGTCCACTGTTTGGCAGGAAAGTGATTCTTTTTCCATGGATTAGCGGGTATACGGAAGATACCAAGATGACCCAGAACAGGAGTGACTTTAGAAGGAGGTGAGCTGGGATCCCTGGGTGGCTCAGTGGTTTAGCGCCTGCCTTTGGCCCAGGGCGTGATCCTGGAGTCCTGGGATCGAGTCCCAGGTCGGGCTCCCTGCATGGAGCCTGCTTCTCCCTCTGCCTGTGTCTCTGTCTCTGTCTGTCTCTCTCTCATGAATAAATAAATAATGTCTTAAAAAAAAAAAAAAAAAGAAGGACGTGAGCTGAATAGGAACCAGACCATAGCGGCATGGTCTTGACCACACCCTAGCGAGGGTTCTATCATTACCCTAGTGAGGAGGGATGAGCACTGAACTCCAAAAACAGTGGGAAAGAGTTATAAAACAGCAAGTCACACCCTGCTATAACAATAAGTGATAAAAACATGAGTGAACGTATGGAATGTCAGAGGAGGAAGGAAAACCAGAAAGGGGACCCTAAAGTTGCAACCGACAAACTTCAGAACAAGCTTCACCATTTTATTTTTTAAAAATTGTACACACATGCTGTTATTTTGTGCACTTTCTTCTATTTCTTCTAGTCTAAAAATGATACCAGCGGTATTTCTTTTTTTTTTTTTTAATTTTTATTTATTTATGATAGTCACAGAGAGAGAGAGAGGCAGAGACACAGGCAGAGGGAGAAGCAGGCTCCATGCACTGGGAGCCCGATGTGGGATTCGATCCTGGGTCTCCAGGATCGCGCCCTGGGCTAAAGGCAGGCGCCAAACCGCTGCGCCACCCAGGGATCCCTACCAGTGGTATTTCTAAATTTTGGGTAATGCTCCCCATTTTATTTTCCTGCCCCATAGAATCTATTCCTTAAATCTTCCAGGGTCAAAGAAACCTAAAGAAACTATGGGATTGAGTATTTGACTCAAGGAAACATTAAATTTAGCACGGTGGTTAGAAGCTTAGGGGCACCTGAGTGGATCAGTCATTTAAACGGTCCAACTATTGATTTCAGCTCAGGTCATGATCTCAGGGTGGTGAGATCAAGCCCCACATTAGGCTCTGTGCTCAGTCTGCTTAAGATTCCCTCTCTCCCTCTCCCCCTCCCCACCACACTCATTCTCTCTCTCTGAAATGAATAAATAAATATTTTTTTAAAAGAATCAGACAACCATTGTAATTACATAGTTATGTAATTGTTGATACTGAAAACCTGGCTAAAGCCTGTCCTCTCCAAGATTTTGTAGCCAATGTTATGACTGGCAATGGACAGAGAATCCATGACCCAGCTGGTTAGGGTATCTTGTCAGAGGGCTTTATGATTAGGCTTTCACTCCAGCTCATCAGCTGATAGAATGCCAGAGGTAATAGGCCACTTCCAGGATTATTTTTTTCAGTCTTATTCCCTGAAACAGGAATCAAAAACATATATACAGGAGGATGAGGGACTCTAGGATCCAAAGCTAAAATGTAATAACCTGAGTAAATGACCCAAAGCATGAATCATCTCATTGTGTTCCTAGCTCCATAGAAAGTAAGTGTCTGCAGTTCTACATTGGAAACTAGATCATTGCAGAGCTGAAAACAATGTTTTGTTGGCATAAGATCATGTACTTTACAAAAGAAAGCTTTTTTCTGAGTAGAAAGTAGAGAGTGACATCAACAATTTGGACCATCTAACTACATTGCTTCAAGTTGAGCTTTTTTTCCCGGAAATCTTATCCGAATCCTTTTGAATTAATTTGTATTATATTAACAAATATTCTAATGATAAACCTGTCTAGTTAAACAATTAAATTCATTTGTCTATTAGGACAAATACAAACAAATAAAAAATGCTGACCTTTTTGTTAGCTACATAATTTTGTTGACATTCCTCTTGGTTATTTATTTATTTATTTATAAGATTTTATTTATTTTTTCCTGAGAGACACACACAGAAAGAGAGAGAGAGAGAGAGAGAGAGAGAGAGAGAGGCAGAGACACAGGCAGAGGGAGAAGCAGGTTCCATGCAGGGAGCCTGATGTGGGACTTGCTCCCGGGATTCCAGAATCATGCCCTGGGCCAAAGGCAGGCGCTGAACCGCTGAGCCACCCAGGATCCCCCTTCTCTTGGTTTTAGAAGTCTGTTTAGTAATTGATATCTTAAATGAAGTCTACACTAAACAAAGGGGAAACAAATGGAAAAATGTCTTATGAGGTGAAGTAGTGTTGGTGGTCTAGATTTCAAAGCAGATTCCTTAGTTTTTGTGTGTCTATAAAATCTGAATACAATGATCATTGACTAGCTTTACCCCTTGTCTTCTAATATGTATATATGTGAGTTTGTATGTGTGCATGTCCATAGCTCTGTATCTTTTCTTTCTCTCCTTATCTCTGCAGAGTTGAATTTCTGTGTTCTTTCCATATTTGCTGGAAGTATAAAAAAGAGAAATGCCCTAAATATATATACATATATACATACAATTCTTTTCTTAATGGCTCAAAAAGTATGTAGATGGAATACTTGGCTTTATCTTGAATGAATCATATCTTCAAAATCAACTGGTTCGTAGTGAAAATGATTATGGGGTATTATTCTCATTTTTACATGTTGAATCTACTGTTCTAGAAGTTCTGGGCTGATTCCCAACTTAGTCGCTGACTCATTCAGCTGTAGTTTCCCCCACAGGATGTGAGGAGGTGGTATGTCTGGAAGCCATAAACATCCCTAAAGCATCACCCCACCTAACCCCAGGGCATAGATTGAGTTTTCTGCAACATGGGGCAAGGATTGGCCCAGTATTGATGCTATTCCTTCTGGAGCTGAAACAATAAACCATTGTAAGGATGGGCGTAATCACTTCCTTTTCAACAGTGAGCTAGCCTGCTGCTAGATATTCTATCCTCCTGCCTGTAGTTCAGCCCATCTATTCACTCAAATACAATGAGTATATTTGTAAACTTTTATGTGTAGTGGATATATTGGATATTATGCATATTGGAATTATGTACACATAGAGATTAAGAAGTTTACAGTCCTCGAAACCGGTAGCAACCTGAACTGAAGACAGTCCGTCAAAGATCAGTATTATGACTTTGTGGGATGATTGTCATGGGCTGAATCATGCCCCTATACCCCTAATTCATATGTTCAAGTCCTAACTCCATTACCACAGAATGCGACTGCATTTGGAGACAAGACCTTTATTTTTATTTTATTTATTTTTTTAAATTTATATTTTTATATTTTTTTAATTGGAGTTGGATTTGCCAACATATAGTATAACACCCAGTGCTCATCCTATCAAGTGCCCCCCTCAGGGCCCATCACCCAGTCACCCCATTCCCCTACCCAGCTCCCCTTCCAATACCCCCTGTTCATTTCCCAGAGTTAGTTTGTCACCCTCTCTGATTTTTCCCACTCATTCTCTCTCCTTTCTCTTATAATCCCTTTCACTATTTTTTATATTCCCCATATGTGTGAAGCCATATAATGACTGTCCTTTTCCAATTGACTTACTTCACTCAGCATAAACTCAGAATGGATGAAAGATCTAAATGTGAGACAAGAATCCATCAAAATCCTAGAACACAGGCAACACCCTTTTTGAACTTGGCCACAGCAACTTCTTGCAAGATGCATCTACGAAGGCAAGAGAAGCAAGAGCAAAAATGAACTATTGGGACTTAATCAAGATAAAAGGCTTCTGCACAGCAAAAGAAACAGTCAACAAAACTAAAAGACAACCTGGAGACAGGGCCTTTAAAGAGGTAATTAAGGCCTCTTTTAGTAGGGGTAGGCACTAATCTGGTGTTCTTACAAGAAGAGGAAATTTGAATATGGGGGTGTAGATCCCTCTTGGGGTTAGTGTTTTCATTTCCTTTGTATATATTTCCCATAGTGGAATTACTGGATAGTAAGCTCTATTTCTGATTTCTTGAGAATCCTCCATGCTGTTTTCTATAAAGGCTGTGCCAATTTACAATCTCACCAGTGATGCTCTGCACCCCTATGTTTATAGCAGCATTATGTACAATAATAGCCAAGACCTGGCAACAACTAAGTGTCCACTGATGGATGAATGGATAAAGAAGTTCTGCCATAAGTGCGCACACACACACGCACACACAGTGGCACATTATTCAGCCATAAAAAGAAAATGAAGAAATCCCACCATTTGCAACAACTTGGATGGGCCTTGAAGGCATCAATGAGAAATGAAATAAGTCAGAGAGTGAAAGAAATATTTTATGATCTCACTTTTTGTGGAATCAAAACCAAACCAAACTCAGAGAAAAAAGAGATCAGACTTAGGATTATCAAAAATGGAGAGAAGGAGGAGGGGGAATTGGTGGAAGGTGGTCAAAAGTTACAAACTTCACTGGTTAGAAGAAGTACTAGGGATATATAATGCGCAACATGAGGACTAGCTAACACTGCTTTGTGAGATATAGACAAGTGCTTAAGAGAGAAAATCCTATGAGTTCTTATCACAAGGATAATTTTTTCTTTTCTTTGTATTATGTACATACACATCTACGTGAGAAGATGGATGTTAGCCGAACCTATTGTAATCATCTCACAATATATTTATTTAGTTATTGTTTATTTATTTATTTTTTAAAAGATTTTATTTATTTATTCATGAGAGACACAGAGAGAGAGAGAGAGAGAGAGAGAGAAAGGCAGAGACACAGGCAGAGGGGGAAGCAGGATCCACTCAGGGAGCCCGATGTGGGACTCGATCCTGGGACTCCAGGATCACGCCCTGGGCCGAAGGTAGGTGCCAAACCGCTGAGCCACCCAGGGATCCCATCTCACAATATATTTAAATCAAACCTTAAAATTATACATGATGTATGTCAATTATTTCTAATAAAACTGGAAAAAGATTATCTACTAGATGGCAAGTTTTTTGGAACAAGAGAACATGTGCTATTTATTTTTGAATCCCCACTCCCCTTCTACCCCTGAACGTGGTACACACAAAAAAGATCAATAAAAATGTATTGCACTGGAAAAAAAATAAGAAGAAATTTAGACACTCAGAGACACACTAGGGATGTGCTCACAGGGAAGACTCTGAAGATGGCATGAGAAAATAGCCATCTATAAGCCAATGAGACAGACCTCAGGAGAATACCTCGATCTTAGTTTTCCAGTTTCCAGAATTGTGAGAAACTTAATTTCTGTTGTTCAAGCCACCTCTCTATGGTATTTTGTTACAGCAACACTAGCAAATACATTGGTGTGGTAGGATCAGCTCTGACGTACTAAAATCTGAGTAGAGTTTGCAACCCTAGTGGGACCTGTGGGAAATCGTTTAAACTCTCTGAACACCAGTTTCCTCATTTGTAAATTGAAGATAATAATAACTATCCACCAAGGTTATCTTGGGGATCAGATGAATATATATAAAGTGTCTGACGTGCAGTAGGTATGCAAGAAATATTTTGGGGAGGTTGGTACCTATTGGCAGAAAGGTATGGGGTCCTCAGTCAATTAGACTTGGGTTCAAATCCAAGCTCTGCCACTTAGCTTGGTGACCTTGAGTACATCACTTAAAATCTCTAATCCACAGAATCTGCATATAAAACGTGGATTATATTACAATATACATATTATTATACATATTAGTGAGTCAGTATATATGTCAGTACTTGCTAGTTCTCTTTGGAGATTCTCTCAGTTCCAATTCTGTCTGATTATCAAAGTTATCAACAGTGTGTTTGCCTGGGAGAGATGAGGAGTGAAGAGTAATTGGAAGGATGAGGCAGTGATCACAATATTTATTTTGACCCTTTACCCTTGGTCATCCCATGATGACTAAATGCCTATGGAATGGCTATGGAAGGAAGGCAACCAAACTAGGGAGTCAAAGAGAAAGCTTTACCATCAGGTTGATACAATGGCTATTAACATTCTGTCACTAGAGTTACCATGTGAAATCTTGTTACCAAACTCATAATTTCTACATGGAAAAATGAGCCAATATAGGGCTGAAATAAGTAAAAATCTGCTGTTCTAAGTTATACGTACTCTCCCCAAAAAGAATAAAAATTACCATTAATTCCACCACCAAAAGATAATCATCAAAAATCCGATACAATTTTCCAGATATCTGTAACTCTGCATGTGCATATATTTCTAACTACATACTTTTTATGCATAGTATTTGGCAACTGCCTTTTCCATCTAACACTATATTATAGACCTATTTTCATGTCATTGATTGGTGTGCTCAACATTATTTTAAAGGACTGAATGGTATTCCATTGTTAATGTACCAGAATTTTAAAACAAATCCTTTTTGTTAGTCATCGAGGTCCCATAAACTTTGTTTTTAAAAATCAAAATGTTACTTGGATGGCTGATTGATGACTCAGAGGTGTGTAGTGTGAGTTGAAACAGTCTGAGTATCAAATGTGACCCTGTGGGAGTGGGGGAAGACATGATGTCTACTCTGGCTTTGGGTAAGTGGAAAGTGAAGCATTGTGCGAAATGCATTTCCACCTTCAAATTTTTGGGACAGGGAAGCTTGGGTGCCTCAGTTGTTGAGCATCTGCCTTCAGCCCAGGGTGTGATCCTGGAGTCCGAGGATTGAGTCCTGCATCGGGCTCCCTGCATGGAGCCTGCTTCTCCCTCTGCCTATATCTCTGCCTCTCTCTCTCTCTCTCTGTGTGTGTCTCTCATGAATAAATAAATAAAATCTTTCAAGAAAATTTATTAGGACAAATCATTTCTCGGGGCCTAATAAAGTGTCACTTACCTACACAAGGATCTATATCTCACTTGGAATTATTATATTATCAGCAACACCCAAAGGCAACGATCTTGGACTGTGGTCCAATGGAAATGAAGCAGAATTTCAAGAGAACCCTTTGCAGCCTTGGCAATTGGAAAAAGAAATGACTTGTATATTGATGACCTTTCACAGATAATTATAAGGAAAATGATTATAATTACAGGTAAGTATTTTATTTGTTACTAAAATCAGAGATCTGTTTTTTAAAAAGATTTATTTATTTATTTGAGAGAGCGAGTGGGCACAAGCAGGGGGAGGGGCAGAGGGAGGGGCAGAGGGAGAAGAAGAGGGAGAGAGAATTTCTTTTTTTGTGGGGGGGGGGGAGAGAATTTCAAGCAAGGAATAAGATCCTGAGCCGGGAGCTGTCCACGGGACTCGAGTCCAGAATCCCAAGATCATGAGCTGAGCAGAAATCAAGAGCTGGCTGCTTAACCAACTGAGCCCCCCAGGTGCCCCATAGAGATCTCTTTAAAAGATGATCTTTCGTTGTAGGTATAGTAATTAGCTATTTACGAGAGACAAGATACCATTTCATCTCCTTCTCTCCCTTCCTGCCTCTCTCTCTTGCTCTCATTTCTTATGCTCATAAAACAAAAGTATCTTTCATGGAATCAAATACTCAGCTAGGAAAATGTACCCTGGTTACCAGTTCAGCTCAGAAATATGTAAAAGGTAAAGTCTGTTTAGCTTCCCAGAACTTTTTTCCTTTTCCTTACTCCCAGATCTGTGAGTCACCATTTTGTGTAAAAAAGTATTCAGAGTGAAATTATTCCTTGGCAAGTCATGTTGTTAGACTAACTTCCCTATCACTCAAAGAGATGAACTTTATCTCTTTCTTTGCTGGAAAAATGTCTTGTGGAGGCACTTTATCTAATCCAGAATAATTCTTTAGGCTTCCCGGGGCTCGACTACACCGCTCATAGTGTGCATACAGATTGTGTAAACCCTACTATTCATTTTAAGGAAAAGGCTTGCTGTTTATTTTCTTGGTTAGCTGATATTGGTCAATCCCACCAGTTCTGTTCTATAAAGTGAGACTCTGACAAGCAGTTTTATTAAGAGAACTCATTTAATATAATGATTCGTGAAGCAAAGTGCCTAGGTTAAAGTATAAAAAGTAATGAAGTGACTAGATAATATGCCATTTCACCAGGAAGTGTAAGCACAAAATACCCTAACATCTTTTGAATCCATTGAGAACATTAAAACCATCAATCTGAGAACTTAATAGATTTCCCAGGGATATGAAATATGTTTTAAAAATATATACTTCTAAATATTCCCTGTGCCTACTTACCCTTTCCCACCTACATCCTCCACTCCCTACCCCTCCAAAAAGCAATCATATTTTTAAAGCCTTTAAATGTTTGCGTTGACAATCTATTTGACTTTAAAGTAAGAGAAGAGATTTTTAGTAGCCGCTGAACTGATAAAGGCCCTCGCACGCTTGCTCCAGGATTTAACGTTTTTATTGTCATCATTAACTAGTATAGAATTGAGGGGAATTTTATTCCCTTTTTAAGTACCGCTTTTTATGTCACTTCTCTCCAGTTCTTCTAAATGATAGAATGATGACGGTTTTTATTTTCGTCTTGTCTGACTTATTCAGGAGATGTGTTTCATAGTTGCTCTGCATCATGGAGCATTTGAGCAACAAATCTCTGAAGAAGCGATTTCAGTTTCATGATGCTTCCGGATGATAGGAGGGTAATAGAGCTATCCTAGGTGTCCATAACATCTGCTAACAAGGCTTCTAATTGACATGTTTGGGCAAACTCGACCTGGATGCCTCTGATGAGCTATGGCGACTAGTTGACAAGTAACAAGCAGACAAGAGAGGGTACATGGTTTTATGCCCACGTGGTCTCATGAGGAAGTGGCTGCAGGGTGGAGTGTGTATTTTGGTCAAGAGACTGTTTTAGTGATGTTTTCTTTTCCATGTTGATTATAATTCAGCCATCCCAGAAATCTAAATATATTCAAGTTTGCAAGTATTGTTGGCTTTGAAAAACCTGATCGTTTTTCCTCATATATCTAATACATGGTACAGGGGTCTTCTTTTCTATGAAAAAAAAAATCAAGTTTTACAACAAAAAGAGCCCTACTTGGAATGATTTATGTGTACTCAATATTAGGAACAAAGGATTCATTTATTTTAGGTAGTAAAATAAGTTGTATTTGGGGGGGATTATTTTTCAAAAAAAGCATAATTTTCTAAGCATGTTGCCAGAGAGTTCCAGAGATAGATTACTGAGATATCACGAATTATCATTGTTTTTCCCCACTTCTGTTAAGTGGAAACAAAATGAAAACGTAGAAACCTATGGGAGTGCTTGACAGTTTAAAGCCAATTGCTGCTGTCCCTAAAGATGCTTTGATTTTAGGCGTTGTACTGGGGATACCTCGACCTCTTCACCGAACATCTGCACGTAAGTTCCCTAGAATATTCCTACATGAGTCTACCCACACCTCGGGGCTGATGATCATACCCTCCATGTCCATACTGATTTTCAGGTAGCAGGAAGATGTGACGATGCCTTCACGTTCCGGAGACCGATCTGCAGAACTTTCAGGTGTGCAGCTGAAGGAAAAGATCACGCATTTTAGATGACACCCATGAAAGCATAGCCAACCTGAGGTCATCCACTTTGGAGACACTAACCGACTGCTTTGTTGAAAATGTGCTATAAAGATACTGCCTGTCCGTAACTTCAAGCATATTTGGAATCTGTGAGGTTGAAAGTGCAAGTCCCCCCTTTGCTTTGATTAACCCCATCTTCCAAAGGTAATCGCTTTCAGAGTTTGGTATATATATATTTTTTAGCTGTTTTGTGTGGCCTATGAAAAGGAGCATATATATATATTTGTATATTTTTTCCAAAATGGTATTTAAAAATGCATACATTTCCATACCTTACTTTTCACCATGTTTAACAATGTATTATTGGAATTTTGTGTTATTACACAGAGGCCTGCCTCCTTCTTTTTCATGTCTTCGTAGTCTTTCGTTTTAACACATGTTCCAAAATACGTAATTTATTCCGTCTTGACAGATATTTAAATAACGAACTGGCTAGTCTCTGTTTGCCTTTCTCACAGATTATGCTCTGTTCTTAACCTGATGTTCTCTGTCCACGGAGGCTGACCCTTAACCACTGGTGGTGCTTAGCCAGTGGATTTGGGTGTGTGGAAAGAAATCATGGTCTTATTTTCCACTCCTTTCCTCTCTGAACTGCATGTTCTGGAAGTGACTGAACTCTTCCATAAAGATCGTTCCCCATGGATGGCTCTTTTCGCCAAGCCTCTGCCCCTGTTCTGCTAACATTACCTTCCTCTGCCTAAGGGTGATAATGGCTTCATGCTGTTGCTAATCTGCTGCCTCACCATCCCTTGCTGTTCCCCCAAACCAGTCGTGGGCTAAGAAATGTTTGGCGTTTGGCACTTTCTGTGGGTATAAATACTTCCACAACAACTGATTTCAAGATACCGACTTGAAATTACTGAATGCAATATTGGGAAGAATTACAGTCAGCTCTTGGGAGCTGATGTGCACCAGCCACAGAACACCACCACCCTATCCACCCTGGCACTTTCCCTTTTTTTTTTTTTCTTCTTTAATTTTTTTTTTATTGGAGTTCAATATGCCAACATCTAGCATAACACCCAGTGCTCATCCGGCCAAGTGCCCCCCTTAGTGCCTGTCACTCAGTCACCCCAACCCCCCACCCACCTTCCCTTCCACTACCCTTTGTTCATTTCCCAGAGTTAGGAGTCTCTCATGTTCTGTCACCCTCACTGATATTTTCAGTCACTTTTTCTCCTTTCCCTTTATTCCCTTTCACTAATTTTTATATTCTCCAAATTAATGAGACCATATGTTTGTACTTTTCCGATTAACTTATTTCACTCAGCATCATACCCTCCAGTTCCATCCACATCAAAGCAAATGGTGGGTATTTGTCGTTTCTAATGGCTGAGGAATATTCCACTGTATACATAGACCACAGCTTCTTTATCCATTCATCTTCTGATGGACACCGAGGCTCCTTCCACAGTTTGGCTATTGTGGACATTGCTGCTAGAAACATCGGGGTGTAGGTGTCCTGGTGTTTCACTGCATCTGTATCTTTGGGGTAAATCCCCAGCAGTGCAATTGCTGGGTCGTAGGTCAGGTCTATTTTTAACTCTTTGAGGAACCTCCTCACAGTTTTCCAGAGTGGCTGCACCAGGTCACATTCCCACCAACAGTGCAGAGGGTTCCCCTTTCTCCACATCCTCTCCAACATTTGCTGTTTCCTGTCTTGTTAGTGTTCCCCATTCTCACTGGTGTGAGGTGGGATCTCATTGTGGTTTTGATTTGTATTTCCCTGATGGCCAGTGATGTGGGGCATTTTCTCATGTGCTTGTTGGCCATGTCCATGTCTTCCTCTGAGATTTCTGTTCATGTCTTTTGCCCGTTTCTTTGCTGTTGAGTTTCATAAGTTCTTTATAGATCTTGGATACTAGCCTTTTATCTGATAGGTCATTTGCAAATATCTTCTCCCATTCTGTAGGTTGTCTTTTAGTTTTGTTGACTGTTTCTTTTGCTGTGCAGAAGTTTTTTATTTTTTAAAGATTTTATTTATTTTTTAATGAGAGACACAGAGAGAGAGGGAGGCAGAGACACAGGCAGAGGGAGAAGCAGGCTCCACGCAGGGAGCCTAATGTGGGACTTGATCCCAGGACTTCAGGATCACACCCCGTGGCCAAAGGCAGGCGCTAAACCACTGAGCCACCCAGGGATCCCCCACGTGCAGAAGTTTTTTATCTTGATGAAGTCCCAATAATTCATTTTTTGCTTTTGTTTCTCTTGCCTTCATGGATGTATCTTGCAAGAAGTTTCTGTGGCCAAGTTCATAAAGGGTGTTGCCTGTGTTCTCCTCTAGGATTTTCATGGATTCTTGTCTCACATTTAGATTTTTCATCCATTTTGAGTTTATCTTTGTGTCTGGTGTAAGAGAATGGTTTAGTTTCATTCTTCTGCATGTGGCTGTCCAATTTTCCCAGCACCATTTATTGAAGAGACTGTCTTTTTTCCAGTGGATAGTCTTTCCGCTTTGTCAAATATTAGTTGACCATAAAGTTGAGGGTACTTGAGTGACCTGGATTGATTCTGTTTCCTGCCATAATTTTGCCATAGACAATTTCCTTTTTTTATTCTATTAAATAGCAGGGTACCTGCAAACATCCATTTGTCTATCTACCTACCAACCTGTCTATATCCAGATCCAAATATGTATATTTGAGCACATATGTAAATAATGCTGGATATTAAATTCTGAGAATTGGGCCAAAAGTGTGTCAATTCAATATTATCATGGGTTTTGCCTAATTGCTTATTGACCAAAATATTCTATCGATTTATAGTTCCTCTGACAGTTCTAAGAATGCCTCTTTTGGGGCACCTGGATGGCTTGAGGGCTAAGTATTTGACTTCACCTCAGGCTATGATCTTAGGGTCCTGGGATCAAGCCCTACATCGGGCATTCAGTGGAGGTCTGCTTGTCCCTCTGCCCTGCCACCCCTACCGCCCACCAGCTGCTGGTGTGCATGAGCTCTCTCTCTCCCACTTTCTCAAATAAATAAATAAAATCTTAAAAAAAAGAATGCCTCATTCTATATAATCTCATTAACACTAGATAATTTTAATTTTTTAAATTAAAAAATCCCTTTGCTAATAGGGATGCCTGGGTGGCTCAGCGATTGAGTGCCTGCCTTCAGTCCAGGGTATGATTCTAAAGTCCCAGGATCGAGTCCCACATCGGGCTCCCTGCATGGAGCCTGCTTCTCCCCCTGCCTGTGTCTCTGCCTCTCTCTCTGTGTCTCTCATGAAAAATAAATAAAATCTCAAAAAAATAATAAAATAAAAATAAATCTTTGCCAGTATATTAGTACAAATGATACTTTTTTCCATTCATTTACATGCTATCAATTATTTGTGAGACTGAAAATCATTTTTAATTTTGTATTTATTAAACTTATTTTGTGAATTGGAAGACACAATAAACAGATGTCTGAATCCCCTTGGAAATTTAGTGGAGGTTTGGTGACTGTGCCACTGGCAGGAATAAAGGATAGATGGCTATTAATTTGTCTGAGAAATGACTGTGTGTTTCCCAATGCCATGGACAGAACTGTGTCCCCAACTTCAAATTCATATGTTGAAGCCACAACCCCAATACAATGACTGTGTCTGGAGATAAGGTCTTTAGACAAGATAAGGTAAACTTAAGTGAGGTCACAATGGTGGGGTCCTAATCTGCTAAGGACTGCTGTCTTAAAAGCAGAGGAAGACCTCTCTTCTCTCTCTCTCTCTCTCTCTCTCTCTCTCTCTCTCTCGCTGCCATGTGAGGACACAGCGAGATAGTGGCCATCTGTAAGTTAGAAAGAGAAATCTCACTAGAAACCCACCATGCTGGCACCCTGATCTCAGACTTCCAACCTCCAGAAGTGAGAGGAAATAAAATGTTGTTTAAGTCACTCAGTCTATGGTATTTTGTGGCTTGATCTAGGATACACATGGACGAGAGGTGGGCAATTCTCAAGAAATAACAGCATGGACATGTTTTAGATACTGGCCAAAAGGACTAAATGGGTGTGGTCTGCTAGATTCCTCAGGGGCTGTAGAGGAGGGACCTGACAACCCCGGGGGGGAAAGTTCCCACTAATGAGAGCTCTTGAAGGAATCCACAGATGTGGCCAGGGAAGAGTCAGCATCAAATATCTTTCAAACCTAGAGAAGCACAAAGACATCTTAACATGGTACTGGTCCATGTCTTCATCCACTGATGGGGATGAAGTATTTTACAGAGACAGTGGAAGATGGTGATAGGTTCGCTTTCTAATCATACTGCAAGAGTCCCAAGTGCTCAAATGTGACTCTTGAGCTCCGACCTTCTTGTGAATTTTAAGTCCATAATTTTGAATCCCAGGATCACTATCCGATCTATCTGCTCAATGTTTAAGGTGTGTTTGAAAATGCAAATGTACAACCTCAAAATTAACTCTTGCCGTTCCTGCCATTATTGTTCTGGTCAAAGTTCAGTAAAAGAACTGCTCTTCATGCTGTTGTTCATTTCATAAACTTGGGCATTAGAGTCACTTTTCCTACTTCCTTCTCATTAATCTCCTCTCTATTCCCAACTAAGCTCTTGAATTGAAAATTAAATATATTTCACACCTATGCATTCTTCTTTAACATACCTTAGTTCTAGCCCCCACCATCTGCTGCCTACAGTTGTTATATTAATATAATCACTCTATCCTTTTGACTCTTCCTAGTTCATTCTCATACAAAGCAGCCACATCTTAAAATAATGAGTTGGTCAGATCTCCTCCTTAAAACTCTTCAGTGTTTCCACACAGTCTTGGGATAAAGATCTACATTTTGACCATGATCTCTGAGGTCCTAAGTAACCAGCATCTGCCTATATCACCAACATCAACTTTTCTCATGCTCACCACCATCCATTATTCTTCACCCCTGTGGACTTTTTTCAATCCGTGGATAACCTAAATTCATTTGTTTTAAGAGTTTATTTGAGAGAAAGAGAGAGATAGCCACAAAGATATATAGCTAGAGCACAAGCAGGGAGGAGAGGGAGAAGCAGGCTCCCAGATGAGCAGGGAGCCCAATGTGGGGCTCAGTCCCAGGACCTTGGGATCATGACCTGAACCGAAGGCAGATGCTTAACCAACTGAGCCACCCAGGTGCCTTCCCAAGTTCATTTCTGACTAGACCTTGGAATGTCGCTCTGCCTGATACAATCTTCTCTCTCCTCTTTGGCTATCACCAAACTCCAGCTTCAATTCAATTTTTTCCCTGATTCTTCAAACCAGAGTATATCCCCCATTATGCAATCTAACAGTACTTTATTTTTCTCCTGAATTTATGATGCTTGTTGTAACCTAAATGGATGTTTATGTAATTATTTGCTAAATGTTAGTTTCTGACACTAGATTATAAGCTCCATGTGGGTAGAGATGATATTTAGTGTCCCACTATACTACCAGCACCCAGTTCAGTGCATGACTGAACAGAAGGGACTTAATAAATATTTGCTGAATAAACTGCTGAGAAAATTCTTAGGCTGGAATCATATCAGAGAAATCCAAGAGAGTGTATCCCTAAGTCAAAGATGTATGATGTCCAGCCTCTGTCCTTCCTTCTGTCTCTTAACAAAACTAACTTTACTTTGAGCCTGTACATCTGCCCTGAGAGTTGGGACTCAGATATTAAAAGGGTATTCAACATAGGCATAGAACTGTTTCCGGCATTAACTTGATATGAGCAAGGGTTTCCCATCTTCATCGAAGGTCCAGTGCAGATCTTGGATCACTTTTACCGAAAACATCAGTTAGAGGTGGTGGGAGTAAGAGGAAGAAACATAGATTTTTAACATCATTTTCAGAAAGTCTCCTAACTATAGCACATGATTACATTAAAATGAACTTATTTGTTTAGTGTGTACCATCCATATCACGGTGATTTAACTTTGTGTAGAGAAAAAAAATTTGCTTCCACTTTGCTTTTCAGCCCAGAAGCTTATAATAGAACCACTACAGTCCTTGCCCAAATATGGTGACATAGCACTTTAGGTTGAGGAAATTGGCTTGAATTTATAGTTTGAAATCCAGACTGATGTAACAAGACCCCAGTGAGTCAACGTGTGTGATTGTTCCAAAAGTTTGGATGAAGGCCAGTTGTTCATAGCTTGCCATTTCCAATGAGATTTCAAAACATGAATAGTTTTAGACTCATCATTAAATAACAACAATAAAAAAAATCCATACAGCAGTAACAAACTTCAGTTATAGATGTAAAATATACATATTGCTTAAAAGAATCATAATTTCATCTCTGTTCACCTAGATTATTTTTAATGGCAAAGTCCCCATATCATAAAATCTTATAAGACAGGAATTAAAGACAAAGTGTTAACTGTTCAAAATAGGATATAGAGTCACAGAAACTGGTCAGCACACTCAAAATTAGAATTTATATAGTCACCATTTATTTTTGGACTTTTTCTCGAATGCCAGGTCAATATTTATAGAACCTGGGCTGAGCTTAGTGGCAGCCAGTACCGTGTGGCATGTGGCTGTCTTAGATGGGGTTTCCAGGGTGATCTCCACTCTAACACTTCTCTCTCAGCCAAAAGTCTCTATCATACCTGCACAGGGTCTGGAATTTTACCATTAGATATGGATATCTTTAAGTTCCTTAGGGTTAGAGTACGCTGCCCTCTATGAAAATGCAGACTTTGCTAGCAAGGGCCGTAACACATCAGCTTGTCATCATTCACTGCCAAGTTATCTGGAAATAAAAGATCAGTGAGTCCATTATCAATAATTTATTCTTGCTTCCTCAAGTTAAGATTTCTATTATTTTAAAGTAAATAGCATCTGTTTTACTCTACTTGATATTGAAATTTGTGGGTAATGCAAAAGGCCCTTGTAAAGTGCCCTGCTGTTTGGAAAGCATTTTGACACACACTGTCTCTTGAGACAGAGCACAGGAGTCTTCTGAATGGGAGGAGGGAGGCATGTCTGGAGTAAGCTGGAATAAGAACCTTGCGGGGCAGGTGGGGGGGGGGCAAGGAAGTTATGAAGAGGAAGGGACAGGGAACATATAGGAGCCTCACAATGGTATTTGCCCATGTTACAGCTTTTTCCAAGAATGCTTCTGATGTTGAGTTTGCATATGCTTATCATCTTGAGAGAAATAGAATTAAAGTGATCTTGAAGAGCCAGAGGAATAATCTACATTTAGGTCTGTCCCTCTACATGATGCCACTGTGACTGACAAAAAAGTGAAAAGTTTAGTAACCAGTTAAAAGGTCTATACTCTCTGTATAAAATAAGACCCTTTTCCTGTTTTTTAATGCTTGTATTGACAAAAGTTGTGGCTTGGTCTCACATTCAGTATATTCTCCCTTAATCAGAAAGTCTTAGCACCTAACTAATTTTCAGGAGTTGGTGTTATTTAACAGAATATATGGAAATCTCATCAAGGCACATATTAGAGACTGGCCAGCCAATCATCTTTCAGTACGATTAGGCTCTGTTTATCAGCAACTGGTGGTGTTTTTTCACTTTGAATTATTATTGTAGAAAATAAAAGGTATATATCTATATTTTGATCCAGCAATAATTTCTCAAATTGAAACCAACAACCTAATTCTCTCAAGTTTCCTCTTACAAACTTTTATGTGATGTATCTAAAGAAGCCTTAAGTAGTGTTGAAAAATGCCTGGGTGGATGTGTTACTGGGTTCTGATACACCACACCATGTCTGAACAGCTCATTACAATAGTAGATTTAAAGAAATTTTCATCATGAAGTCGGCTGACATCAGGCTCTAGAAACTTTTTAGGAAGCTCTAGAAACTTCTATTTGTGGTAATACAGTTGAATGATCAATGCGATGAACAAAAGTTTATGCTATGTAACTGAAACATATCAATATCTAGATAGTTAAGATTTCCATTGTTACATTCCAATGTCAAGCTTGTAAAACTTTTAAATATAAGTATTGGCAAAGGCAGTCCTTCGTTTTAGCCATTTTAATAGCACATATTATTTGCAGCCATGTAGTATACCTCTTCTACTTAAAAAGACTTATTTTATTTTTTTAAAGACTTATTTTAAATGCAGAACTGAGTTAATCATGATGGTGACTATTATCTTTGGACTGGTAAACTTCTCTTATTTCACTGATATTATATTTTTCCCTCAATCTCCACTCAGAAGACTCCCACTTTAGAATGTTTAGTTTATGAACCAGGATTTTTGTATACCTTTGAAAAATATACAGTGTTATTTTTATTATTGAATGTTTTAAATTACACAAATGGTATTAAATCACAATGTGTTCTACCTTTGGCACTCTCAGTGGAACTCTCAAAACACTGTGTTTTGAGACTTATCCATGTTACTGTATGTAGTTGTAATTTATGGCTTTTGATGCTGCACAGCATCAAGAAGTAGTTCATAGATACAGTTTTACCTAGCCATGGCCGGGGGCGGGGGGGTGTTTCCTAATTCCCAGGGGGTCAGCATGGATAACTGGGTAGATAGGAAAGTCCAAATGAGGAGCAGGTTTTACAGGGAAGACACTGGTTTTAGTGTTGAGATTGAGTTGCCAATGGAACATCTAAATGATATAGAGAGGAGGCATTGGGCTCTAGGATCAAGTCTTCGGGTTATAAGAGCCTAGATCTCAAGAGACGGGTTTATGCTAGCGATCATGGTTTCAGAGTCATCAGCATAAAATGTGAAATGGATGAGATTACTACTTCTCACATACAATGTGAGAAGATGCAAGGGCTGTTGACAGATCCCAAGGCCACGTTAAGTGTGGGCAGAGACAGGGACTTTCAAGGCAAGTGAGTTGCGGTGGTCACTCACAGTCACAGTGCACTAGACCAGGGGGTCAGCAAATCACTCCCTGTAGGCCACATGTGGCTAAGCTTCCTGTTTTTTTAAAACACATTTTATTGGATCACAGCCACACTCGTCTGTTTTCATATTGTCTGTGACTGTTTTTGTGATAAAATGGCAGAGTTGTGTCATATCAACAGAGACTGTATGATCTACAAAAGAGAAAATATTTACTACCTGCCTCTTTACTGAAAACAGCCTCTCATCCCTGAACTAGACAGTGAAATTAAGGGCTAAGGCAAGTGACTCTGGGATTCTTTATATTTCTCCTTTGTACCCAAAACAGGTTGTATAATTATGAGAGTATCCTGTATGCTCAATAAGCATAAATTTCATACTTCTATAACAATGCTTTGTATTCCTTCATTTCTTTTGAACGTATTGGCTTCTTAATATAAATCCACTGAAGTCAGATTTGTTCTTCTGTGGAAAACATGACTCTGCTTCTGTTTGCTTGTTCTTCACTGCGTGGTATGATTAAGTTTGAAGTTTCCGCATTTTATATATTTGGGTTCCTCCGGGCACGATTACCCATGATTTTATGTAGTGTAAATGCATTGGTAAGAATGAAAGTCCTTTTCCATTCTATTTTTTAAAAATGCATCATAAAAGTGACTGAAGTGTCGGAAAGTAGATATCTGTCAATTCTCAGATAAGCAGCTGCTGTTTTTTATTTTGAGTTTAAGATTCTATTCTCACATAGCTTCTTGCTCCATATTTTCTTTTACATTATTTGGGAGAACTGTATTGACATTGTCGAACTCAGCTTTCTGAGATAGTCCTTTGAAGCTAGTCTGCATCAGGAACAAGTTGTAAATATAAGAGAATCCGAAATTTTGTTTCTATCAATGTTTTTATTTCTCCCCTTTTAATACTGAATTTTACTTAAAGAAATCACATTTTCATCATTGAGATAAGGCATTGTCAACTTTTGTGGATATCGAATTCCAAGAAAAAAATGTTTATTTTCTTTGCCTCAACAAGTATATGGATTTTAAAAGTGTTTAATGGATTAAAGAGTACTTGATACACAGGGGTTTGTGCAACCAGATCCTGAATTGAATTTCCAAGAATAATAAAGATGTTAAAATAGAATATATCTATATGCTATAATCTAGTGGTTCTGAATCCTAGCTGCACACTGAAATCAATGAAGAGCTCTAAATTAAAAAACAAACAAACAAAAACCCATGAACAAATGAACAACAACAAAAAAACTGGTGCTTGAATCTCACTCCCAGGTATTTTGATTTAATTAATCTGGGGTACATTCCAGGTATTGGGATTTTTCTTTAAAGCTCATCTACATAATTCTAACATGATGCCAAAATTGAGAACTGTTGCTCTATATTTGTATTTAATAAAACGAATGGCTAGGTGATGGGAGGAACTTGAGATATAATAGAAATGTCATTTTAAGAATTTGTTTAAAAAAAGAATTTGTTTCTTGGGAACCATTGGAAAGAAATAGACAAAGTCTTATGGGATTGGATAAGTAGAAATTATCGCTGGTTATAAAATATGGAATGTGTGGAATCTATGAATTCAGGAAAGCATCTATTTGACATCAAAATCAAAATAAGGAGAGAGATGCAGCAGAATGTTCACACTGTGCAACCTTTAAGGTCCCAAAGTGGGTGGATTGTGAACCCCTCTCTTAGCCACCTAAGTCGTGCACCAGTTCCCATTTGCCACTTCTACAATGAGAAATGCCTAAATGTAAATGAAGCAAATTGTAATTAAGATGAGAGAGCAACACATGGCCTGGCACTGTAGTTCTTAAATTTTAGTGAACTTCAGCATCAGCTGGTGGGCTCTTTTTTTTGCACGCGAGATAACCTGCACCAGGAATGGGATTCAGAGAGAGACAGAAAGGAAGAGAGACAATCTCAAGCAGACTCCATGCCCAGCGCAGAACCCCACAAATGGTTTGATCTCAAGACCTGAGATCTTGACCTGAGTCAAAATCAGGAGACTAAGGCTTAACCAACTCCACCACGCAGGCGCCCCCTCTGGTGGGATCCTTTAAACACAGATTGTCAAGCCTTACCCCAGAGCTGAGGCTTCTGTAGGACCTGGGGAGCTACTTGAGGTTTTCTATTTCTTGTAAATTCCCAGGGGCTGCTGCTGCCACTGGTAGAGGCCCATATTCTGAGAGCCTCTCGTGTAGCAAGTGCCACCAGGAACGAAGACCCGGGCAGGAAACTGGGAAAGGGTTTTTTGTGGAGGTAATAGGATAGTCTGTGCTTTGTATTGGCTGCAGGTAACAAAATGTTGGTTCACTGTTCGTGTGTGGCTGTGAGGTGCTATTTTGGGTCTGTTATCATCTCAATATTTTAAGGTTGTGTTTTTACCTTTAAATCTAAAGTCCTGAGAAAAAAAGTACTAAATCATTTAGATATTGATGTAGATTTTTCTTCTTTCATATCATCGGCACAAATCCTAGGTCCTTTTTTCTTGTTCTATTAGAAAAGAGGTGTACACTTGACCCAGTCGTTTTATTTCCTCCAAACTGGATTAACTTTCCAACTACAGACATCTCCTTGATTTTCAATAGCAACTACCATCTGGGACTTGGTAAATTAGCTGTGACAGCTGGTTTCCTTTAGCCTAGTCATACTGGAGAATGTGCTCATTCTAGTAAAGCTTCCTTGCCAGGTTTGACACCTGATTGAGAGACAGAGATGTTGCAATATAACTAAGGTTCTGTTGACACTTTCGGGAACATTTTATCTATGGCTGGCACTCATTCTATGCACAATGCTTCCAGAAAAAGGAGATTTCCCATTCCAAGTATTCATGGGGCTGGAAAACTAGACCAGTCCACAGAAGATGTGTCTCCTACAAGGAAAGATCTTGCTAGAATCTTCAGGATAGTGACCTCAAGGGAGACTTTCAGAAAATCCAAATTGGCTTGACAATGAACTATAAATTCTACAAATTTACACTGTTTTTGTTTTCTTAGTGCCAAGATGAATGGCAACGTTTAAGCCTACCTTAAGTACAGCAGGCATTTGAATGGATTTGACTTTGAGATTCATTTTTTGTCACCATGTTTGAAACATAAAACAATATGTTATTCTAAGATAAAGAATTCATTAAAGTGTAAAGAGTTCTCCATGTAATAGTAATCAATTGCTTCATTTAAGATTTGAGAAGAGTAAAACAAAAAAAATATTTTGATCTTTAAATAAAGGAGAACATGATGGATGAAAACAATCTTTTCAAAAAATGAGACATGCTCTAGAAATACAGCAGAACGGGTAAAGGAGAATAGAAGACTGCATTAGATTTATTCTGTAAAGCCATCCTGCTGGAAATTCACTGCTAGCAAGTGGGAACAAGGTGTTATTTGACTTGGTCTGGCTATTAACCAGCCTTTTTGGGAGCACAAATTATAAGCAGTATGGTTATTTTTCTGTTTTGAAACACCCCTACCTTTCATAATTCAAATTCAATAAAGGAAACACTTTCCCCCTTTCTAGATGCCTAACAAAATGAGTCAACATTTTGCCCATTACAGCTACCTGATTGTGAAGTGTCTAGTTCACAATCTGACAAAAATAAACAAATGAACCAAATTAGGAAAGGAAGCTCAGAGACAAAATTAGTAGGCCATTTATATGAATCCTATGTGCCTGGAAAACAGGTGGGATTGGGCCTTCAGTCATGCTTGTAGCAATTCTGGGGAGAGCGGGCCAGCTGGGAACAAGATGATTAATTAGAGGTGTGCTTTTCACATCAAACATACACACTTGGCTCAGAACAATTTGTCCCAGGTGCTTCTTGAATGATGGGAAGAATTGCATGTCTGTCCCCAATGACTGAGAATTCCAGAATCTCAAGCATAGCTTTTTGTTAGAACTTGTGCTGTCTTAAAGTAAAACAGACAGAAGTAACACGTGGTCAAAGCAAGTCTACAGTGCAATCAGTGTTGAGTGAAGGCTTGTCTTTCTCTGGTGGCATTTGCCTTCCATTTATAGGCACCAAATAAGATTGGGGCTCTAAATCACAGGTTTAAAATGAAAATCGTCCCTTTGAAGTGCAGTCTGCCATCAAATAAGAGAACTAGGTAACAGCGAGTTTCCAAATTTTAGCACACCTAAGATTCCTCCTGGATTATGTATTAAAAGGGTAAATTGCCAGGCCATAACCCCTAGAGATTCTGATTTGAAACCCAGGACTCTGCTTTCAGTCAGGTATTTTCAATGGTCCTGATTCTGTTGGTTTAGGACTAAGTCTGAAGCAAAGTTAAGAACTACTGCTTTGATGCTTCTTTTAGGAAACGGACCCTGTCCATTTACAAGTGTAGAGTTTTTCCTTCGATCCATTCAACAATATTTATTGAGGACTTAAGCCTGACACTAGGCAATGGGGATACAGCGGTGAAGAAAACAACCAACCAATAATGACAGCATAGAGTCAGGCAGCTGATAGTCTTGGGCAGGGAGATAGACATTCATCTCAGCATCGTACAGATAATTGTGAAATTACACCTTTGGCAAATTCTATTAGAAGTGGTACATGGTGTTATGTGAGCAGACATATCAACATGATAGGATGCATCTCATTAACTCCTCAAGGGTAAACAAAACTAGCTCTTAAGTTTAAACTCTGGAAGGTTTTATTTCATGTCTTGCTCCTAGGGAAGCTTATCTGTCAGCAAGCTACTCAGGCCCTGCTGTGTTACACGATGCTGGAAATGGCACTTATGTTCTACATGTCCATGCTGAGATAACATCTAGGGCTCTAAGCCACGGGCTGAAATCAGAAATCTTTTCTTTGAAATGAATCATGCAATCAAATGAAAGAGCCCCGTGTTAGACTCTGTGAGGCATCCAGCAAAATCTTGCACATCTCGATCTGGAAATGTAATGTTCAGGCAAAAAATGAGGCACTTTGGAATAACTGGATCATGAAGACTTCAGAATCTATTGCTAAATCCTTCTTGCTCAGAATGCCCAAAGTTGTTGGATTTGTCTGGAATACTCAGCCCTGTGCATTCAGTAGGTTTGTCATGAGATGTCAGTTGTGGAAATAGGTAGATTGCAGACAAAAATATTTTCAATCTAAGCATGGTTGTAATATTAAAAACTCAGAAAGCCACCATTCTGGACTATTCCATTCCAAAGTTATCACCTTAATAATGGGCTACAAAAAAATGTGAAGAATTGAAAGACCTTGTGGGCTAGATAGTGTCGATCCAAGAATGCGTTCGTTAAGCATTTTCTAGGCACCTCTTGGATGCCAGGTCCTCTGCTAAGTGCTGAGCATGCAGTGGAAAGCGGAGCAGCAGGACAATGCTGCACAATCCAGTACCGCCATGAATTACGTGAGCCTGCAATCAGTGACAAATGCCTGATTGAACATTTCCCATGTGCCAGGCACTCTTAGGCTTTGAGCAGTGGAAGATGAATTAATAGGTTCTCAGTGTGGAGGACGTTACCTCTCACTGGGTAGGAAATCATCAGCACATAGACCTTGAGACTGGAGAGAACCTGATTCAGATTCCAACTCTGTTGCTTGATAATGGGGGTGACTCTGAGAACACAATGCAGTTTTTCGGAGCCCAAGATTTCTTTGTCTATGATATCAGGTCAATACTTAGCTTCAGAGGTGCTGTAGCGTAAGCCCATATGCACCAATCTTCCTGCGCACCGTCTGTTGGCGCCCAGGGTACCAACTCAACATTTCTTCACATCTGCAGTGAAGACTCTACTCAGACCAAACCATTTTAGTGGAGTGATTTTACTCAAAAGTTGTATGGGCAATGAAAGGAGCAGTTTACATTATACTGCATTTTATTCTCGTATTTTAAAAAATCATCTTTCTCTTCTCTTGTTCCTTGCCAGGTATGGTTTATAAATCCTCTCAGCTCCTTACCATAGCTCTCAGTCTTTATTTTGAATGCAGATTTATTTAATTTTCTCGGATTTCCTCCAGGCTCACCTACTCACATCCCTCCAGCCTCGTATCCCAGCATCCTTAAAGGAAAAAAAGAGGGATTTAATATATAAGTATTTATATACAAGCAACCATCTTGCCTGTCCCAGAATATTTAGAAATAATGCACACAAGATAGCAGAGCACACAGAAGATGATGGATAAATGGTCTAGAAACACTATTAGGACTTTGATTGTCCCTCCTTGTTCTGTTATTCTATAATAATAATCCCATATTTAGGAAACATTGTTTCATTTGAACAGTTCAAAGCAATCTGTAACCTTTATTATTTATTGTATAGAATAGATTACAGAAATAATTGTTTTACGGATGAAAAGATTGCAGCACAGAAATATTCAAATGCTCAAAGTCTAGTGATTAGCTGGCTCCAAGAAGAAGAATAAAGCACCAATTTGGCATCAAGGGGGCTCATGCATAAGGGAATATGTACTTCTAAATGAAAAATGAAATTTGTATTAATTTTTTCAGGTGTTTATTCTACACAATGTTAAATAGGCAGATATTTGGCTTTCTGAATTCACAGACCAGATCTTTAAACAGTTATTAAAATGATTTAATATTTTGAAAAGGCCAATTACCTTCTTACTACCTGAAAAATAAGTTTTTAAATTGATTACTACACAGAATCTACTTAACATTCTGTTTGTGAAAACTTCAGCAAAATACTTTTTATAGTCTTTATACATTCAGCACCAAATCTACTTTGAAAAACTGATTTTCGTTATGCTTTCTGTAAAAGCCATCTATGATGAAGGAGAACAAACTTCTTTAATATCTTTTTTGATGTGATCTGTTTGAGTAGTTGAAAATGCATCCACTTGGTAAAGCAGATAAGAAAAAAAAAAAAGAAGTTCAAGTTGAACCTTCAATCCTGTGACTGTTTTTAAAGGCCCCTGATTAGCAACAAATTCTAGTATCTTATTTAATAAAAATAAGTCCTCTTTGATTTGATTCCCCTCTGGGACAGACTTTAAAATAATAAATATGCAGAGTGTGGTTTCTCTAACTTTATGAATCAGGGTTTTTCCCAAATGTATTTCCCAAAAGGTTGAAGTTATCCAACAGCCTTAGCCCCAAACAGCCTTTCCATGGAAGTTCATTTGCAGTGCTGGTTTCATGAAATCTGGCTTTGAGAAACCAACTGTCCCCTAGAACGTGTGGTGGTGTAGTCTGAGGTTACGTACTGTGTAAATAGACCCCCTGAGTTTATTGGTAGCTACCGACAAACACTGTCCTTAACTGCCTTTATTCCTCTTTGACTCACTCTCTCTCCAACTTTCCAAGGGCTAGAACCCCAATAATCCACCTTCTATAATTCTGCAACTTGTTTTAAATGTTTTATATTATTGGGAAGGCCAGATGTAGAATATTAGGACATTGTGTACTACTTTAATACATTAAATTACATTAGCACATGCGAGGATAATTTGTAGTCTACGTGAATAATTTCACATTCATGCAATAAAAGAATAATAAGACAGTAAGATTCTTCATTACAGTTCAAATGTAAGACTGTCCATTATATTAATTATGTCAATTAATTTTTGTATGTATAGTGCTTACCATGTGCCAGAAATGATTCTGGGGACCAGCCATGTATTGACTCTTTAATCCTCACACCAACGAAAACGAGGGTATTAGGATTATCTCCATTTTACAGATGAAAAAAACGGAGACATAGAGAAGTTAAATAAGTGGCAAGACTTGTTCCCAGGTGGTCTGAGTACAGGAGACTACACTCACCTCTGTGGTTATTTGGTAATTTGTAGGAAAATATAACTGGAATTTTATGCTTTAAAAATATTTCAAAGGAATGAACATTAACAGGTGAGTCAGGCTCATTTTACTTTTCATTTCATAGTAGTGTTTCCCACTGTATTAAACTTTTTCAATGTAGACAAAGTCCTTAGACTTAACTTCAAGCCAGTAGAGTATAATCCACAACCTTTTACAGGTGGGCAAAGCACAGCAAAGCAATGTTGCCTGGATGAAGCACCTCCCAACCAATGGCGCTTATTCTGTGCTGGGCCCACTGGAGCCTGGATATTGCCATGTCTCGTGATCAGTGGAAAGGTATAAAAGCACTTCAGGAGAGTTTTGGGTGAGATGTATTATTAATAGCTACTTAAATTTCTTATTCTCAGAATGTCTTTTTTTTTTTTTTTTGTGCCAAAAACTCAGTTCTTGAAAAACGACCAAAACAAATGTCTGTATGGTTTTTATGAGAAATTTAGATAGACTACCACTTCAGGGCTTCTTGAAGTAAGCCTGAATCCATGCTTGTGTTTAGATCTTCTGGAAGTCAGGGTCATGATTCTGATGTTTCGATATAACATAGCTTGCACTAAAACCAAATTAAACTTTCAGCATGACGAAAAGGAAATCACTTCTATGTGAAACACAAGACTAGCTGAATTTTTGAAGACCTAAACCATGAATTCATTAAGGCATTTAGAGTTGGCAGTGACTATGTGCTGCAGTGATCTGATGACTTTATGATCACAATTCTTGGTTATTGGATGAAACCAAAGGATAGACGACCCAGAGGATAATTGTTGGGTTGGGTCCATTGAGTCAGGAGGAACTGGGATGTTGCTTCAAATGAGAAACAAAGAAAGAAAATTAGCAAGTATGGAAAACTACAACTAAGGTATATTGTTATCCACTCTATGCTTGGAAAATGGGACTGGGGATTAAAGAACATGAGGGAGCAGTGTCTTCAGCCAGAATATGAAATTGCCTTAAATAAGACTTCTGTATCACAGCAAGATTCTAGGACAGTACATACAGGAAGAGAGGGCCTCAGGGAAAGCACAGGTCAGAAGCCCAGAGGAATATAGAAAAACTAGAAGAGCATGCCTGAGCTCAGGGGAAGCTGGGATGGGGGGTGTTCAATACAGGCAATCAGTTAGGAACCAGGTCATCTGTAGAATCTGAAGAAACAGGGAAAGCAAAGAGGAGAACAGAGGCAAAGCATTATGGAAAAGAAAAGGCCTTGACAAGGGAGCCAGACATGGTTTTCTTAGGGCTACAGGGAGAAAAGTGTATGATCATTAAGCAAAAGAAATTGGTAGGGGTGAGTAGTAGGAAGTTAAGAGCCAGAGAGGGCACTGTACGGAGAGGCAGCCCCTGACACAGGTAGGGCCTGACAAAACAGTGGCACCATCAGTCTAATGCAATGTCTACATGCAATATAATACAATTGTATTATTGTATCATGTGATATATATCATTATAAAACTATATAAAAAATATGAGGGCAGTATAGATTATATATTGTTAGGTGCATAATTCTGCTATACTGTAATAAAATGTGCATAAATATATACCATGCAATGGGGGCAGTATGCTGAGAGTTTAACAACAGAACCCCCCCCCCCCACCAGAAACAAAGTCATCAGGACCACAGCATTTCAGAACAAGAGGCAATAAGATGTGGTGGGAAGGGTGCTGGCTAGAGTTGTGGATACAAAGTGCAGCTTTGACTTGGTTCCATATTTATAACTTTGGCCAAGCGTCTTCTCTAGAAGTCTCAGCTTCTTCACCTATAGGATTAAGCAGGTGGGACTGGATGGGCTCTCAGAAAACCTGAGAGCCCATCCAGCCCTTCCAATTCTGAGGAGGGACGAGTCTCAGGGCGATTGAATAGATACAAGAAGTAAAGAGGCCCAGGCCCTGCCTGGCATGTAATTTTTCTACCATGTGACAGGAAAGTCTACATTCTAATCCAGCATTTCTAAATTCTCTTAAATTGTCGAATGACCAAAGTGGAGAGGTTTCACATTGTTCCTTTGGTCTCTATTCTACAGAATGCAGCTGCCATTGATGTATATTATCAAAGTAAACTTTATTCTTCTTCTAGTTTCATCTGTTCCTTCTTTATAGAGATCCCTCAACTGCCTTCTAAAAGACCTACTTTGGCTAAGGCAAGAATACGGGGTAGTGGGGGAAGAGAGGAAAAACCACAATCTGATTTTGGTTCTGCCCATATCACTCAAATGACCAGAATGTAGTCATCACCACCCTGCCACCCTATGTGGTCAATCCAAATGACTAGTGAATAAGGGATGACTAGATGGCTCAAATGTCACATCAGCAATGTCCTCACTTATGAGGTGAGTCCAAAGATCTGCCCTGAGTGTTTGTTATGGACTGCATTGTGTCCCCACAAAATTCATATGTTGAAGTCATAACCCCGGGTACCTCAGAATGTGACTATGTTTGGGGATAGGGCCTTTAAAGATGTAATTAAGATTCAATGAGGTCAAATGGGTGGACCCTAATCTAATATGACTGGTGTCCCTATATGAAGAGGATGTTAGGATACACACACAGAGCTAGAGGTGACCACATGAAGACATAGAGAGAAAGCAACTACAAGTCAAGAATAAAGTCTTCAGAAACCCATCCTGCCGACATTTTGATCTGGGGCTAATGGCCTGCAGAACAGTGAGATAATAAATTTCTGTTCTCTAAGCCACCCAGCCTGTGGTATTTTGTAATGGCAGCCCTAGCATGCTACTAATACGGCATCCAAAGTCATTCTCACCAATTCAAGTACAGAAAAGCTTTTATGTACCTGCATATCACTCATAGCACCTAGTTAATACTTTTAAGAGGTGTTTTTTATAGAAATATTTTATTTCTCGTCTAACGCCTTTAGGGAGGAAATGTAAAATATTGACATTTAACAGGATTATGCTCTAATTGTATTGTGCTTTTAAGAGTCACATTTCCTTTGAATCTTGGAAAAGTTGATGGAAAAAATACATAAATGAACTTGCTGTTCCTGTCATTTGTGTTGGTGGAATATCACCTTGCTGATGTGTTATTGTTTAAAACATCTGGATAGACCAATTTATTTTCTTTTATGAAGAGTGTGTGTATTTAAAGCAGACCCCTTCAACTAAGCGCAGCATGGAGGGCTGAAATCCAGGCTTTGTCCCACCAGCCAGGAGCACAGCGCCAAGTGAGGAGACGCAGTTTAACAAGGGATTACATGGCCTGGACAGGTTCCCAAGAGCAATGAAACCAAGGGGGCTAAGCCGTCTTGTCAGAGCAGTGAACTAGAGAAGAAGTGGGAGGGGCAAATGACTCTTCTACTCCATTTAGTGTTCACTTCAAAATCATGTGAGGTGCTGAGTTCAAACTCCATTTTTAATAGCGGTATCATGGCCAGGACTTGAGAGCAATACTAGGTCCAGTTTATTTGTTTGTATCCTCTCTGCTTAGAAGCATGGGAGAAACTTGCCTACAACTGGTGCCGTGTGTCTGTTGAATTGAATCTTCTACAAAAATGGAAAATTCCCCATTGTAATAGGTACATCTCATCGGTAGGTAGATGGAAGTGTGTGTGTGTGTGTGTGTAAATGTACAATATGAACATTCTAGGTATAATATTTAGATCTTCCCATAAATAATTTCTTAAGCATAAATTTTCTTCTGAGTGAAACAAGCATTACCATTATTATTTTGATCAAGAGAGAAGGAGAGAAGCAAGCAAGTCTTCCAGAATTCAGTCATGTGGTAAAGTGAACTCAGAATTTGGGAATGGTTGCTCTGAGGCCTTTATTCCAAGAGCTCACCAGGGACCCCCTCCCTTCCAGAGAGGCTAAATGATGATGCATTTTCAACTAACTGCATTCAAGCGTCTGGAGAATTCGGGCTAAATCATTACCCTGGAATACAAATGAATGTTCTTTCACCAAAGGACACCATAAACAGATGTTCCTCCTCCCCCTTCTTTAACTATAAAACACTTTTGTTGTTGTTTTTAAAAAGGATCTGTAGTCATATTTCAAAGGAACTTTCATTCCCTTAGGGGCAAAGGGATTAATATTTATTATGTGGTACTATTTGCCATGAACCTGGCATATGTTATCTCATTTAATCCTCAAAGTAACCCTTTGAGGTAGGAACTAGTAGCTCTCATTTAAAGAAGAGGAAATAAAGACTCAGGAGGATTATAATCTTTCCCAAGACCACGGAGGGAATAAGTACAAAGCCAGATTTCAACCTGGATTACTAATTCTGCATGGACCTTGCTCCTTCTACTTCATTCACAGCTTCTCAAATTCCCTAAGGCTGATTGTTAGACTCCAGGCATAATCCATAAATATTAAATTACTTTTCTGTTTGCTTAACCCATCATGAAAAACTGGCTAGAGAGGTTTTCATCAAATCTGGAGGAAATATATGGGATGGTCTCACTTTAGAAAGTAGATTATGTGGCACTTCTGAATTTCACTATGGAGGAAACTGAGGAATACACAGGTAATGCCTTAGGACAAGTGGAGGAACAATTCTTTCAAGGACAAATAAGAGTAACATCCAACAGAATGGCATTTGATGGCCATCTAGAGAAGTGCTGCTTGGCCAAGTGCGATTGAGAAGAATGCTGTGCTAATCTGCTCAGGTGGGCCATAACAAACACAACACACTGGATGGCTTTAACAACCGAAATTCATTTTCTCACAGTTCCAGTAGCTGGAAGTCCAAGATCAAGGTCTTGGCAGGTCTGGGGTTTCTTCTGAGACTTCCCTCTCTCCTTGGTTTGCAGATGGCCACCTTCTCACTATGTCCTCTTATGGTCTTACCCCTGTGTTTTCATGTCTGTATCCTAATCTCTTCTTATATTGCCATTAGTTATATTAGATCAGGATGCACTCATCTGACCCCACTTTTCCTTGATTTATACCTTTAAAGACCCTATCTTCAAACCCAGTCACATTTGATGTGATAGGGATTAGGATTTCAACAAATGAATTTGGGGGAAGGGACAGAAGATAGCCTGTAACAGAAAAAAGAAACCAAAGCCTAGTAAGAAACATTTGTCTGCCAATGAGGAGGGACATACTGTATGCCTGAAATGTCATGGATTAAAAGATTATGAAAATGGAATTATGCTAAGAAACCTAGTATCAGTTCAATATTGAAGTTTGTTACAGTTACCCTGACTGAAAAGGTAAGGGGGTGCTAAGGAATGCACTATTCAAGGGAAAGGTCCTATTGGAGCCTCAGAGCCTCCACATCTTCATCAACAAAACAACAATCGTGGTTCAGACACTATTAAAAATATATCTTTAGGATTTACATCAGTTATTTCAATGTGGTGCAATAACAGGGGAACAACATAGGTCCCTTGCATAAGGATGATTTCCTTCAACTACTTTTTTACTCTCAAATCCCTAAAATATCCTACAAGTGTCTATTTCACCAGAAGTACATCGCGAAGCCAACCTTCCAAATTGCTGGTGTTCCTCTCTGGTGTGTTTCAGAAACTAACAAAGGAGGATCCAGAATGAGTAGCAGCAGGGTGTGTTCATATGTGCCCCAATGTAATTAAAAGTACAAGAGAGACATTTAGATAAACCTTATTACAAATCTGAAAAAATTTGAGGTTCTACATTAGCTCTGTCCAATAGAAATATAATGGGGGTCATTTTTTATTATTAAAATTTTTCTAGTAAGCCACATGGAAAAAGCATAAAGGAAACAGGTTAACTTAATTTTAGTAATATTTATTTAAACCAACATATCCAAAATATTATCATTTCATCATGTAATCAATATAAAAGTTATTAATGAGGTATTTTATGTTCTCTTACTCTGTACTTAACTAAGTCTTTGAAATCCTGTGTGTATTTTATACTTGCAATCCATACCAATTTTCACTGGAAATACGATCTTCATTTAGATTTCACAAAATTGGGATCCCTGGGTGGCGCAGCGGTTTGGCGCCTGCCTTTGGCCCAGGGCGCGATCCTGGAGACCCGGGATCGAATCCCACGTCGGGCTCCCGGTGCATGGAGCCTGCTTCTCCCTCTGCCTGTGTCTCTGCCTCTCTCTCTCTCTCTCTGTGACTATCATAAATAAAAAAAAAAAAAAAAAAAAAATCTTTAGATTTCACAAAATTACTGTTACAAAAGTAGATTCATATATCCACATTGTTCCAAACTTTAAATCATTTTAATTTATTTAATTTATTATGAATTAAGCTCATTTATTTATAATAACTTAATCAAGTGTAAGTCTGTACATTTATTTTTTTTTAATAATTTTTTAAAAAATTTTTATTTATTTATGATAGTCACACAGAGAGCGAGAGAGAGGCAGAGACACAGGCAGAGGGAGAAGCAGGCTCCATGCACCGGGAGCCTGATGTGGGATTCGATCCTGGGTCTCCAGGATCGCGCCCTGGGCCAAAGGCAGGCGCCAAACTGCTGCGCCACCCAGGGATCCCAAGTCTGTACATTTAAATTAATTAAAATTAAATTAAAAAAATTTAGTTCCTCAGTCATGCTAGAGACATTTGAAGTTCACATTAACCACATATAGCTGGTGGCTACAATGTTTGACAGCACAGTTTTGAACACAATGGATGCAATTACATTAAAAAATAACTACAATTAAGGAAAATTATTAGGTTCAACAGTATTTTTTCTTGTTCCTATTATGCTTTCATGAGGGTTAATGATTTTTCTGACCCAAACAAGTCATAGGAAGAAGGCAGGGTGACCTAATAAAATCACATAAGATGTTTGGATGACAGTCCGGTCTTTGTCCCAACTCACTGAGATGACCTTGAGAAAGTCATTTCACTCCTCATACCCTTGGCTTTCTCCTCTGTCAAAAGAAGGTGTTGGTCTAAAATCTCTTCCAGCTGTGATTTTTTGTAATCTTGAATTCACTGAGGAATCAAAGCTGACTTGTATGACAGTAATTATGAGAACAATATTTTGTTTACATTAGAAAAAACTCTTTCTCTTCTTATTCATTACACTCACAATGCACAGCATAATACTGATGTACTACACTAGATTTTGTCAAGATGTCAATAGTTATGCAACTGAAAACCAAATCATCTAGAAACTTTGCCTCCCCTGAGTCAATAAGAGATCTTCTTTTTTTTTTAAAAAATTTTTATTTATTATAGTCACAGAGAGAGAGAGAGAGGCAGGCAGAGACACAGGCAGAGGGAGAAGCAGGCTCCATGCACCAGGAGCCCGATGTGGGATTCGATACCAGGTCTCCAGGATCACGCCCTGGGCCAAAGGCAAGCGCCAAACCACTGCGCCACCCAGGGATCCCAATAAGAGATCTTATAAGAGATGTCACCTTCCTGGGGAAACCAGCTGAGTCCCAGACCCTCCCATGTCCCTTTCCGTAAGAGCTAACTAGAGACCTTGTGTCAGGCAAGGCTTTCCAAATTTTGAGATTCATTGCCCATAAGATGATGAATGATACTTTTCAATAGAATGTCTTATTTAGATGATAGCAGCTTTTACAGTAAAATGTATTGATTAAATCAGTAACTATTTTATTATTTTTAAGATTTTATTTGTTTATTAATGAGAGACACAGAGAGAGAGGCAGAGACAGAGACAGAGGGAGAGGGAGAAGCAGGCTCCATGCAGGAAGCCTGATGTGGGACTTGATCCTGGGACCCTGGGATCACACCCTGAGCCAAAGGCAGACACTCAACTGCTGACCCACCCAGGAGTTCCAATATGTGACAATTTATTTGCTTGCCTCCCCTTGAGTATTTAATGTGTTAACATTTTAAAAAATCCTATACTTTTCTGACTAAAATAGCAATATCATATGTATTTAAAAGTTTTGACATAGGCAGGATGATGTATAGAAGATCAAATCTTCTGTAATCTTAAAAAACATTTTCACCATTTTCAGGTATTTCTCTTCAGTCTTGTTTTCTATGTTTTTATTTTTATATTTGCTTCTTACCAAACTGGGGTCAATTGTATGTATGTGAAGGCTTTTCAGGTGTCAACGTGGCTAGGCTACCATCTCCACTGAGGCAATCAAGCACTAAGATGTGCTCTAAGTGGAAATGAAGGTTTTTAACTAATCTTGAGGACAGGAGATCATTCTGAGTTATCTGTGTGGCTTGATTTAATCAGTTAAAAGGACCTACAAGTAGGCTTTCAAAAGAGAGAGACTGGAAGACCCAGCCTGTGAACAATAGTATCAATCCACAGGCTCCACTGTGCACCCCTTCCTGACAGCCTGCCCTGTGGATTTCAGACTTATGATCATGTCAGCCAATCCTTGTAATAAATCTCTTCATATATATGTACCTGATACTGGCTCTGCTTGTCTGGTCTCATCCTGGTTGATACAATATATACTTTTATAGTTTCTCATATCACTAAATTTTCTTCAAGACTATTTTAATATCTCCATTACAGTCCGTTATAAGGCTAAAGCCCATATCATTATTATTTGACATTTAAGTGACTTGTAAACTTTCTTCATTATAAGTAACACTGAACTGCAAATACTTGTACACAAATCATTGTGTGCATAAGCACTAAGCTTGCAGCAATATTTTACTTGCTGACTTTACTCCACCAAAACATGGGGGACATCCACTTTGTGAAAAGCACCATGCTGGCAGGCTTTGGGGAGGGACACCAAAATGAACAAGCCATAAAGGACATGCACAGTTACATTGCAGGAGGAAGGAGGTGAAAAGTACTTTTAGTGAAACAGCAAGTTCAGAGGATATTCTAAAAGAAAAGAGGGTATTTTTGACTGTGGGATGAAGTCAGTCTTTATGAAAGAGGGGGCATTTCAAAAATAAGGGCATTTAAGATATTTGGAGATGGACATTTCAGATGAAGGAGGAAATAGTAGTAAAAAAACACAGAGCTAGAAGCTTATAAAAAAACAGGAGCACACAGTATTACAATAGTGAATAAAGTTAGAAAAGTTATGCAGAGGTCAGGTGTCAGAATTTTAGATAGTGTGAGGCTAAAGGATGTGGGCTTCATTCCACAACCCATGAGCTGGTGCTGGGGGTAGGCCTGGAGCTTGAGTCTGTAGTGATGGCTCTTCCACCTGGGTGCACATGTGCCAACCTGGACCTTGGGCCCACAGGGCCCAATACCTGGATCCATGGGAACCAGTCTGGTGCTGGGACCTGCTCAGAGCCTGGTATTGCAGGCACCAGTCTGAGGTTGACCTGGCACAAGGTGACCCTGGAGCCTGGGATAATGAGAGTCTGCTTGTAGCTTGGATCTCAGGGTGGCCTGGTGCTGGAGTGAGCCAGAGGCCTGTAGCTGGGGTAAGTCAAAAGTATGAGTTCTCAGGAGTTGGTCTGACAGTAGGTCCAGCTGGGAGCCTGGGTTTGCAGGTAACTGCCTGGCAGTTCTAGAATTTCTGAGGTCTCCAAGGCACAGCCAAAGTGTAAGAGTTCCAGTATAATATGGATGGAATCTTGTCTGTTGGCCTTCCCTAGAAGAGAAGCTCTACTGAAGTCCAGGCTCTTTTCTGGACAAGATCCCCTCAAGGGAGATTATACTCTCTAGAACTATGGTTCTCCACCTGACAGAGCTGACATGGGGCCTGAGTCAGTAAGATATGTGTATCAGATATGCCACCAGCAGAAAAACCACTGCCCTAGGATCAGCCTAGACCTGAAGTATAAACCTGTTCCAAAATAGAATGCTGGAATAGATTTCCTGGGTCCAGTTTACCCAAAGGCCCTACCTTGAAACAGCTTTGGAAACTCATTACTATTGATGTGGAATTATAGGAGTGTGGCTTGAGGTCTGGGAGTATTTAGTCTGGGGCTTTTGACACATACCTGTCTGGGGGAAAAGAACAAAGCAGACTTGTACTTGGATGCTCTGGGGTACTTTGAGTTCATATTCTTAATCTTTATATAGTTAAGATTTGGGGTATGTCTTTTTATGTTATTTGGTATATATTTTCCTTAACACCTGCCTTCTTGGGCTGAAGAATGGGTTTTTCTTTCAGTGTACTAGAAATTCATTGTTTGCAGATGAATAAGCTGTAGACTAGACACAAAAGTACAGTGTCAGAGTTGACATGAAAGATTAAGAACCTTAGAACTCAGGAGACAGGTAAAATCTGATTAATTAAGTGTGTCTACAATATGTAAGTACCTATTTGGGGACACATAATAGCTTCTTAGAGGAATGGAAGTTATATCTTGCATTGTAAACTATTATGAGCTTTTTGAACCCGGTAGAAGCATATAACTGCTCTTGCTCTGAAATAGGGCTTCTCAGCCACAACAGGACTAACCTTTAAGACTGGGTGGTTCTTTAAAATGGGAGCTATCCTGTGCATTATAGGATACTTAGCACCACTGTAGACTTTCCCAACTGGATGCCAGCAGAACGCCTGTACCTGTCATGAAATTTAAAAAATGGCTCCAGACATAGTCTAATGTCTTTTGAGAAGCAATTTCACCCCCAACTGAGAACATATTTAGGCTCTAGACAATGTTCTTTCAAACTATGGTCACTGTTTGGGTTACTTAGAGGTGCCCACACTGAAGAAAGGGGTAGCTCATCAGGTATATGCTGTGTGCTGTTTTCTAAATGTCACTTGATTAAAAGGTGAATATCAAGACTTCCAGGTGTTGGTGATGTAGGAGACTATGGGCAGGGCTTGGGCTATGCAAACCCCCAGCTCATGTGTACAACTCAGAGTACACATGCAAATGTACATCCTCCTCTCCACCGTATGCCCAGCAGAGAATTGATGGTTTCATCAGATTTTCACAGGGTTTCAAGACCCAGACAAAATCTAAAACCTCTGCTTTGGCGAATTAAACAACCTAGGAGAGACTCAGAAGAAAAAAGAGAAAGCCAAGACTAGCAGAGATGGAGTGACAAATTCATCAAGACATTTTAAAGAATTGGTTCTATATATTTTAAAATTATTTTGGTGGTTAGTGGACATACAGAAAGAAGTGATGGTTAAATAACACTTTATGTCTAACTTCTTATTTTCATCTTTGCACAGAATCATACTCTTATTTTTAAACATAGAATATAATAATACAGTTTAATCACGATTTTTGTGTAAGGCATCGTGCTGGTGTCGAAGGGTACTATAAAGTTACCTATCGTCACACGACCTTTCTTTCTTTCTTTCTTTCTTTCTTTCTTTCTTTCTTTCTTTCTTTCTTTCTCTTTCTTTCTTTCTATTCTTTTTTTTATTTTGATAAAATAATCATCAGCTTATTTGTCTATTTGTTTTCATATTCATCCCCACCTTCCCCGGCCCTTCTGCGTATTTCATGGAGCTACATTTCTTAGGCTCCCTTGTCAACTGGTTTCCAGGTAGATTTGGCTAATGGTATTGGAGACCTGGTCAAGGGGAGAAGACCTTGGATGTAACTGGTTGGCAGTTCTGGCTGCTGCTGTGTCACCTCTAGTGCTACAGCTCCTAGAAGACAGTCAACTCCCTGTGACCCCCCCCCCCCCCCACCGTGGCTCTGGATCCTGGCAATATGATTTCTGCCCTCTTCTCTCATTATCTCACCAGCTCTAAGTGTAGGAAGGGCTTTCTGCTATTGATCATCTCTGGCTTGTCTCGTAAACCTATTTTGTCACCTACCTAATAAATCCCCTCTATTAAATTCCCACTAGAGGAAATACCTGGAATGGTTTGGTTTTCCTTGGCAAATACTGAATACAATAGGACTGGATAGTACATAAATTATTTTAATGAAAGGCAGACTAAAGGAGACACAGCGAGGGACAAAGGGCCTTAGGTTTTTAAGAGGAGAAATGAGTATATCTAGATCTGGTGAGACACTCCTTGGAAAAGCTCCCTGAAAGAGCTGGTCTTTGAGCTGGTTCTGCAAGGGTAATGAGGATATTGATGGTAGAACAGGAAGTGACTGGTGCAAGACAAAAAGCACAACTCTCTGCTGAGAGAACAAAATAAGAAAAGGTATACAAACAAAAACCTACAACTATTTTTGTAGGAGGAGAGTCAGGAATGCTATAGGTTTACAAGACTAAAAACATATGAAATGGGACCATGCTGAGGAGGATCTAAATAGCAAGGTAAAAAGAATCTACTTTCTTAGTTCAGTAAGCCCTGGGTATTGGACAAAAGATGTAATCTTTGAAGATATGTTGACATTTCTTAGTCAGCATTTGTTTTCTTGTTGTTTCAATGACTATTTGTTGAGTATCTAGATTCTGGAGTACATAGTGGGGAAAAAACATAAAAACTCCCTTTCAGAACTTGTATTCTAGTGGATTTGCTTCATATCTATGAATAATTTTGATCACCCATAGCTTTGATTTAAACATAGGCTAGAAGTGGCCTTAGGAGATATTGGATGGATGCTGGTTGGGTGAGAGCTGGACAGGGAAGGAGCATTTACCATAGAGGCATCCCTCTTTTGGAAAACCATTCAGAAGCAATTACTAGTCCAGACTAGACCACTTTGTTTTAAATTACAGATATCGCCTCTGGTAGTATTCAAGGCCTCTTGCAAAAGAAAAGTTCTGACAGGAACCGGATCAAAGACAAGACTGAAATAAAATAAAAAGTTGTTCGATCAAAATAAATGCTGCTTTCTTTAATCAAAAAATGTTGGCTGCAATTTTTGTCAAGATAGCAAGTTTCTCTTCTTTCAGGAAGGCAGGTAAAAATAGTGCCAACTTGAACCAAACTGAAAAGGAGGCAAGTTTTATTCTTAATACCCCGAGTTCCAAATAGTGGGGATTTGCCTGCGGGTAGGTAGTTCTGTTTCCTTACTCTACTTAGAGGTGAGATAAGCTCTCACTTATCTCAGAGAAAAATCAAGGCTTTCCAACCATCTTGGAATGCATTTTATGCATTTTATGCACCTAGACTAAGCCAGGAGCACCTGTCATTGAGACTTTTCAGTGGTCCTCTCACTGATAATCCACATCTAATTAACTTCATCCCCCTTACCTGTATTTTCCCTTGCTGTGTGATCTATATGTATATTCTAAAATACGTATTTATATACTAATGTGTATATTTATATATGATTACATATATACAGATACATATACAGACATATGTATATGTATATTTAAACCCTTAAATCCCTTCTGTGGCTTCCCACAGCCCCTTCCTATGCTTCTGGCATCATCCTACACCCCCAAACCCCCATCTCTCTTTCTCAACACTTTCCCCTGATTAATATGAACTTTAGCCCTCACTTAGGGCTCTTTCCTCAGAGGAGTCCTAGAGGACATTTGCCAGTTTAGGTCTCCTAGCCCATTGCACTGTCCCATATCCCCTGTATGTCTCCATCGTGACATATATCATGCTAATAATTAGTTATTGTAGGCCATCTCCTGTTAAACCCTAGGCTCCATGACAGCTGTGATTGTGTTTGATGCAAATCTATATTTTAAGTGCCTACTAAAGTTGGTGGCACATGTTAACTTCCCAGTAAATATAGATTGAATTAATAATTATTGTTTATTAATGAAAGGATTAGGGGCACCTGGGTGGCTCAGTGTTTAAGTGCCTGCCTTTGGCTCGGGCCAGGGTCTTGGGATCAAATACTGCATTGGGCTCCCTGCAGGGAGCCTGCTTCTCTTCTGCCTATGTCTCTGCCTCTCTCTCTCTCTGTGAAGAAATAATTTTAAAAAAATGTTTTTCTTTTTTAAAGAAAGGATTGAATCTTGTTTTTGGAATGGGCTTGTGGGTTTCTTCCCCATATCTTATACATTTCACACATTAGGATAGGCTACAAAACAAATTCAGAGGTGAGAACCTCAAAGCATTAGCCGAGAATTCTATGTCTCTGAGCATCTTTACAAGCTGATTTAGGATTCTAACTTCTCAGAGGAGTTTGTATAAACAATGCATAGTATTTTGAAAAATGAGTATGTTTCATATTCCAAACAGAAAGATTTCTTTTAGACCAAACACTAATGGATTTTTCTATAATTCCTTCTTTAAATGGCTGCATGCAAGCCAAATAAAATATTGTTTGGTTAGCAAGCTAGCAATGCCAGCAGGTGGTTGTTAGCAAGACATTTCTGCTGCGTTATCATAATCTAAATTAGTGCAAGTATGCTATAAAGGCTTTCTGTGTCTGAGACTTTCTCCCATCTCACCTAAGTATCTAGAAGTTACCATCTTAGGCAACATAACAACAGTGAGTATTGCCCTTACAACTCAGCATTCTTAAGGCCTGCTTGCTCCAAGGATTCCTAAATTTTAGTTTACCGCACAAAAAGCAGGTCTGATGTTTTAATAAATCAAGAATAAATTAAGGTAATAATAAGGCTCTTTCTTCGAATCACATAGCATCCAGATACTGGAGTCAGAAGAAAATATTCCAGAATAGGAGTCACTTCTGTAACGCATAAACTAGATCTAAGACATAATGTTAATAACATCTTTCCTCAGGGATGGGGCTGGCCAATTAGTCGTGGGGCTCAAAATTGTTTAAGAATCTCCTTCCTTCACGTATCCTAGGATGCTATCCTGTTACAGAGGGACTTTATACTCTGCGAGGCACACACAAGTGAGGACATTATTCTGCGTTGTGAAATCTTGCACAGAGGAAATTTACAGGTTGAATGTGGTCAGAGGTAGAGTTTGGGATTAAAACCCCAGGAATTTCTTTGGTTTTGATGCCAGACAGCACTCTTCCCTTCCCTCTGAGGAAATCAGCTTTGGGAAAAATCTAACAAGAAGACCAGTGTGGCATCTCACTGTGGCTTTTAGAAGGATCCTCTTAAGTGGCATTTACAAAAGTGCATTCATTTAAAGGTTACATCCTCAAGTGAACAAATCTGCATTCAGTGATTTAATAGTGAATGGAAGCTTTGGACTTTGGTCAAAGGTGTCAGAGTTTGAGCTGATTAGAACACTCCCAGCTGATCAAAATCAAACTGAGTTATTTGTGATTTTCTACAATTTTCACAGAGGAAAGTTGACACTAAAAATACTCTAGAGGTTGAATTTCACTGCCATTATTGTTTTAATTATGAGTCTTCTGTCCTCTGTCTCTCCATTGAGGCTTTTTGGAATTCGCATCAAAGGAATATAAAAATGGAACATTGAAAATGTTTTGACTGAGAAGTGGATAGTTTTAAATTGTAGGACCTAGTAAGTTTACTCTTTTATTCCCTCTTATTTCCTACATGACTCAAATGTTCAACCAAAAGTATTAAGACATACTTAAATTCAGACCAAAAATTGATCTTTCACTCTTTGTTCCTGCTTCTAATAAATTTTTAATACCATTTTTTTCTTCCAGTAGCTCTAGATATTTAAGGTACTTTATTACAATGTTAGTGATCAGAAACTTAATCTAAAGACGTAATGAAATCAACCCTAAGGATGGGATTTGATCACATTACAGAAATATTAGCATCAGAATGAAAGTAAGGAGAACAAACAACTAAAACTAATTGTATTATTTTTCATTTTTCTACATGATTTAAAATGCATGTTTTAAAGGATGAGGTAATGCATCATAGTGTCTGGTGAGCTTAAAAATATAACTATTGGGATAAAAATATAACTACTATAATTATCAAGCTTCATGATATCTTTTATTATTTTAATATAGGTTTCTAATATAATATTGGTTAAAACATTAATTTCAATGTTGCATATTTAATATACTAAATGTAGCTGAGTATGTCATTAGCATATACATACTAATATTTTTAATTTGCCCAGCTTTGAGACTTGACTTCAAAATTGAGGGGAAGCAAAAAGATACTCTAATTTTAATATTGCCAGATCTAAAATTTTGCCTTAAACATTCTTTATGCAATTTCATGAAATTCTCCTCAAACCTGGAGAAGCACTTTATGGATTCATTGAGCATCAGCACAAACTAAAGAGTAATGAGCTCATTTTCATAGAATGAAGCTTATTATAATTCCAGCTGTTGAAAACTTGCACAGCTGGATACTGGCTGCAATACAGAGCTCTCATCTGCTAGTGAAAAAAAAAAGTTCCAATTTAAACTTGTAACAAAGGCTCTTTCTATAACTTTGAGGAAACCGTTTTTCACTGAAATCCATGTGTGTGACTTAATATAAAACTAAAACATGACCAGTCCTTTTAAAAATACATTTGTACCCATTTATTTAAAAAAATTAAGGTTAAAAACAGCTTGACAACACAGCTTATTCTGGTTAGAATATAGGGCACGCCAGAAGGAAATAATATTTCAAAGCCAAATCCGAGATACAGAAAATTGGAGTAAATCATCCCAGATTCTGCACGAGGCAGTGAGGAGGAGGGATTTGGGGCTGCTATTTCAAGAATCTGAAGATATAAGATGCTTAGAGAATTTGAGGCAGGGAAAAGTGGGTGCTATGGCCACTATTAAAGAAAGAAAAATCCATTCATTCCTGCAATAGTGTGAGGCATAGCCTTACAATTAGGTAGAGATGATGATCAGCCCACGGCTCTCATTTACTCAATTACCTGGCAGTAACTGAGCATCCATTAGTACAAGTTATATCCCATGTGTTGCTGTCACACTGCTTTCTGCATTTTCATCACAGCCTGATCCACTGCCAATGGTAATTGCTTACTCTTGAGGTCATCCTTGATTGCTCCTTCTCTTCCACACTCCATATCTGATACATCCCCAAGTCCTGACACTTGGCTCTTCATATGACTTCCACCAGCATACCCTTGTCCAAGCCACCAGTTCTTTTTTTTTTTTAAGATTTTATTTTTTTATTCATGAGAGACACACACACACACACACAGAGGCAGAGACACAGGCAAAGGGAGAAGCAGACTCCATGCAGGGAGCCTGATATGGGACTTGATCCCAGGACTCCAGGATCACACCCTGGACTAAAGGCAGGCACTAAACTGCTGAGCCACCCAGGGATTCCCCAAGCCACCAGTTCTGATGTTCCATCAGGAATACTGTCATAGCCCTGTTTCCCTGCCCACCCTGCCGGTAGCTAATCATCTACATAGCAGTGACAGTGATGCTTCTACAAACTTAAACATAAACACCTCAATCCACTGCCCAAAACCCTCCAATGACTTCCTCAAACATAGAAGCATATTCCAAGATCCTTATGGAGGTGTATACGGTCCTGCATACTCTGGCCCTAGCCATGTCTTGCCGTTCTCCCTTTCCTGCTCAATAACCCAGTCACACTGGATTCCTTAGTGTTCTTCCAATACATCAGGCACGTTTCTACCCAGAAGCATTTACACTGCTGTTCCTTCTGCCTGGAAAGTTCTTTCTCCATATCCTCTACTTCACATGGCCATTCCTCTTGCTGTTTCTTAAACTCTTGACACAGTTGGTATCCTTTTGTGATATATTCTTCTCTTTGTTGCGTCTTCACCATCCGATCCATCCTCTACCTACTACCACCAGAGTGACCTCTCTGAAGCACATATATGATCCGGTCTCCCCCATGCGGTGAGACCTTCACTGGCTACTACTGCCTATAAGAATGAATTATTCTCTACAGCCTTAATAATCTAACTATTCTTTTGGTTTGCTCTGCTCCCATTTCTCAACCTCCACTTTAAAAAGAAAAAGGTTTATTTGTTTATCTATTTAGAGAGAGAGAGAGAGGGAGAGAGTGCAAACAGGGGGAGGGCAGAAGGAGAGGGAGAAGAAGGAAGCACACTCCTGGCTGAGTACAGAGCCAGATACAGATCTCACAACTCTGAGATCCAGACCTAAGCCAAAATCAAAAGTCAGACACTGAACTGACTGGCCACCCAGACACCCCTCCACCTCCACTTTATAATCCAGCCACAACAGCCCATTCCTTCCCACTTCTACCTGTTTTCCTTATTTCAAAACTATATTCTACCTGCCAGGCTCTCATTCTTCTCCCAGGGAAGTTCTACACCAGGAATTCATGGGAAGAATATACATGTGGGCAGTATTCGTGGAAGAAGAAAGACAAACCAGGTGCAGAAAGAGAAGCCCTTGGATATGTGAGAGGAGGAGAGAGGGGCCCTCCAGACAGGGAGATGCTTGACGACCAGTCAGAGAAGTGGTGGTGTGTCCTGCAGGCATCACTCTGAGATGCACTGAGGCAACTGGAGAATGCAAAGAGAGACGGGAAAATGAGAATAGGGAGGTAGCATGACTGGGGTCCAGTTATAGAAGCCAGGCAGAGGCATGGGGCAGGGGCTTGAGATGGGCAGGGCTTTTCAGAATATTATAGGAATTAAAAGGTGTATGGAAAGTCTCTAACACGGTATTGGGCATAGAAGTTTCCCTCAACTTGCAGTAGTTGAAATTAGCAATAAAGATTTAAGTTTTTGATCAAGGTAACAACGAAGCAGAGTTTTCCTACTGGAACAGGTGGCAAATGTGTGTCCCAAGACAACCGCCTCCAAACTCAAACCCAAGGCCTGTTTATGAATTTGACAAAATTGGTTCTGAAATCTACTTTTTTTCCCAAATATATCTGGTTCTAGTTTTAATTAAATAAATATAGTTTCAGGATAGTCTTATGGATTTTCTTCTTTCCGGGACAATTTTAGGTTTGCAAACATATCATGCAAATGATGATATTAAACATGATTTACAATTTGCTTGAAATACACTCGTGACCCAGTGAGTGAGCTTAACTATGCCATGTGCCCTTTCACTACAGTCCAAAAGAGATTAGTCCGACCTTATATCTTGTGACAGAAGAGTAAAGATGTATATTTAACTCCAAACTACTGCATTGTAAATGTCTTTAAGATTTAAATGTAAGAGGTGGTAATATTCCTTCAGTGATAAAATCTTAAGTGTAAAGAACTCAAGTCATGGCAAATACTATGTCTTAATGCATCGAAGGACATTTTCCATGAACCATGGAATATACAGGAAGTATAATACAAGTGCTGGCGGTGTGTCTGGAATGTCTACAATAGCATCCCACTACAGCCTTCAGACTTTGGAGACTTGTAAATCCCCGGTATGTGACTTTCATTTTTTTAAAGAAGCTGACTTTACAGTTCCCTTGAGTACTATGATTTCTACATTACAAAGAGCGACCTACCAAGTGAAATTAAAATCTTTAAAAATGTTTAGTGGAGTGGGTGAGTGGTTCTCAAAAGCTGCAAAATAAAAACTTGCCCTGCGAAGAGACTACTGGGGACTTTGGAATTCCATGAAGATTTTTGTCAGCCACAGAGATGACAAATAAATGCACAGGGATGGCTCACGACCTGAGAACAGGTTTTTGAGGGGACAATGGAAATTTAAAGAAGTGAGACAGGTTGATGTTATTTTGAACTTTTTGAAGTATATAGGCTTTCATTTAATTCCTCCTCGGCTGTCTTCTGTTGTGTCATTCATATAGTATCCTTTTCTTGTTGACTCAAGTTTTATAGAAACTATGTGCAGCAGGACCGGCTACATAATTTTTGAGGCCCAGTATAATAAATATTACTGGTCTTCTTGTTCATAAGTAAGGAATTCCAGCAGGGTTGCAGCCCAGCATTACACCAAGCAAGGGGTCTTCTAAGTACAGGGTTTTGTGAAGCTGTGCAGGTTGCATGCACAGGAAGCTGGCTCTGATCTATAGATAAATGGCAGTAAGAGAGGACCCAGACTCACCAGTTCACACATGAGATGCCAGAGTATATTCAGTATTTTAATTAATTAAGTATACAATAGCACTTAACCAACACTATCTTCTGAATTCCTTAAACAGCGTTCCAATTACTTCCAGCCAATAAGCACTGTTTCTTTTAAATTATAAGAATTAATCCAACCATATTCCGGAAAAAATGTACTATTTTGCTCTTTATTACTTCTGTGCGAGGGACAACTGCCATAAATATTTTGTATTTATTGGGAACTTTTCTAGACGCTGCGATATAGCAGTGAACAAAGTAAGATCTTTGCTCTTATTAGTATACATTCATTCTAATGAGACAGTTTCATACTTTGGCAAAGACCTCTACAGGGTTTTTTGTTTTGTTTTGTTTTTGTTTTTTAAGGAATCTGTAACTAGGAAGACTTTTCCTTGAAATGGCTGTGCTTTTAGTTTTGATGAGCTTAATTTTGGTTAGGCAAAATAAAAACATTTTTTTTTGGAGAAAAAATGTGATTTAAGGCAATATGACTCAGTAAATACACTTTAATTAATTTATATCATTTATTAAGCTTAATGCATAAGGACCAAAGAACTTGGTTATCATTTCTACTTAATTGATAACTTCTTTCTAGTATCATCCTTCGGTGGTTTTCTTCCTGTGATTTATGTCCATGTGTTGAGTAAGTTTTCATGTTTTTCATTGTGTCCATTTTCCTGTGACCATATGCAAAAAAAAAAAAACAAGAATCAGACAATAAAGGAATAAATGTGCAACACTTTTTTTTAGAACAGCATCAAATTTTTCTTCTCTTTTCTCTCTCCATTATTTCTCCCTTTTTATAAAATATAACCTCACTCTTTCATTTGTGATTTGGTTGGGACTATAGATTCACCCATAATTTTACACTGAAGATGCTTGCTGTGTACACAATTTTCATGAATCACAATGGCTTTGTAAGTATTTTGTTATAAAGAGAAGTTCTTTTGAGGTCAAGAGGTTTCTTTTCCTATCATAGATCCTCTGCTTGCAGCAGTCCTATTGAATTTAGTCAACAGAAAAGTACTAAACCTGTCAAACTAATATTTTTTATTTCAGATGCATTTAAACTCTCAGAAATATTGTATCTTTTCTTCTCATTATCACACTCTATATTCTGTGTTGCTAAAAAATGAATGAGTGTTATTGGTTATCAAGAACTGACAGAAATGTTACTGTTTTTGTTTTTGACTCCTAAAAGTGCTTGAGGTTTTTAGGTATTTAAAAATTAGCAAAGACATACATGTCTGGCTACTTACATGCTCATTTCAGTAAATAATTTATTCTTAGAATTTGCAACATTTCCTATCAGACATGTGAGAAACAACCTCAATTCCTATAGCATTTGACTGTAAAATTGACTATGTGGTTTATGGCCATCTTGTTTCCTGCAAGGATAGCCCAGGAATTCATTTTTAATAAAGAACCCATTTAACTTTCCATTTAAGAACTACAAATAGTCCCCAAAAAGCATGCTGACCACAGTCTGAAAATATGAAATGTTCTTTGGAGGGTTTTGGGTGTGGATGAGAGACACATTTTCATATTATTCAGTATGTCATCATCAAGTAATGTTTACAAACCCCAGCACCCTGGGGATGTGTGCAAGTGTTAGCAAGCAGATATTAGCAGTCAAGGAAAAATTATGACTGCTGCCTAAAAACATTTCCTCTGCCCTCTCAGTTGCATACGATATTGCCAGAGATCTCTTCTTTTCATTGTGTATAATTTGCCTGGTTTAGAGGACAGTTAATCCAAAGACAAATTTGAAAATTGCTGAAAGAAATCCTTCATAAATGGCCATCCAAGAATCTTATGTCCATTTTAATGACTTTTTTCTACTGAGAAATATCTAGCTATGGGTACTCTAAGAATACTATTTAAAATTATTCCTTATACTTGATTTAACATAATGTTGTTATTTTCTTTGATCCAGATTCTCCATCCTGCCTCTCCACTTCTCTAAGTATAAAATTATTGGAAACACTAATTGAATCACATAGCAACTCCAAAACATATGAACTTCAAATTCTGAGAACTGACAAATCCTCTTACTTGAAACAGATGAATAAGGTGAGTCTTTTGTCTTGGTTAACTGATATTTAGAGAACAAATCTCCCCCCCTCTAGATAAAGTGTAACAGTTTTCAAACCTGGTTGAGATGTTCTTTCCAGAGAGACTAGTTAGAGCTTTTGGACTGGTTTTAGGTGGGCAAACAAAAATTTTAAAGCCACTTGAGTGATACTGCTGTCTTAATAGAAGATCCAATTCATAAAAATACTTATATAAGACTCATATAAACAACCAATGGGTACTTTTACTTCCAAAAGAGTTTTGTATCTATTGGAACTTAATAATTTCTTTTCTTGGGTTCTTATTTATAAATGAGAAAAATCTCAGGAATAGCATAATTTAGAAACATATTTAAGGTTTTAAATGAAGATCATTCCATCCTGAAAAATCACCATTGCTTTCAATAGTAATATTTGTATTGATGGAGCAATTATTTAGTGTATCGATGGTAGCAACCTCTTTTTCCCCCCAGTACTTTCTACATTAAAATATTGTGAATCTTTAGCTCTTGTAACTGAAAAGGGTGTTGGAGAAGAGAGAAATCAAACTCAAAGTAGTTGGATATACCAATGGAACAGGATAGAAAATCTAGAAATATACTTGATTGCATATGATAATTTAGTAAATTATAGTATTTAGCATATGAGGCTAAATTAGTTATTGTTGTTAATCTCTTACTGTGCTTAATTTATAAATTAAACTTCAGCATAAGTGTGCATATACAGGAAAAAACATAATATATATATATATATATATATATATATATATATATATATATAGGGTTCGGTACCATTGATGTGTTTTCTAGGAAAATCTTTTCCTATGTTATTGAGCTTGAACTATCTTTGAGTCTTCTCTTTTTTCCAATATCAATTCTTACTATGCATATGGGTTTAGTGGCACAGTTGAGACTGTGGGAGGGGAATGTGCTTTTATTAAAAAAATAAAAAGTCTGCTGGAATAAGGTTTGTAAAACTGAGCCCCTTTTGAAGGGTTCGTATCAGTTTACCATTGGTACAACTTCCTTTAAGCCTTACACACTCACAAGTGTAAATATTTCTTTGATGTTATGACCCCTGTAACATCTGTTCCAATGTGTTCAGAGCAATGAATCTGAATGAATGCAGAATAGGTAAAGTCAAGTTCCCATTAAATGCACTACTTATAAGTAAATGATTAGTGGTTAGAGAAAATGTTTTTACATTCAGTGCTTAGAGAAAAAAAAAAAAGTATGAATGTAGGTTGCTGCATTTTGTGGGGGAGGGAGTTCATGGAATCCAAAACATTTCCAGATTACAAAAAAAGTTCCTTTGATCCAAAATAACTGGGATTCAAAAGTGAATTGATTCTGGTGCAAGAGTAAACATTCCAAGGAATGTGGTCATGTGCCTCCTGATGCCCAAACTCTGACATCAACTTCATCTTGATATCAAAAGAATAGTAGATTTTTCAGTGATGAATAGCACACTTACCTGTGGCTCGCTGAGAGGGCTCTGCATTTCTGATGTATTCAAAGCTATAGTTATCTAAGGCTTGCCCACCTCAGGGTCAGCACTGGTGGCCTACCACCGGAAGTCTCACCTATATGGTAAGTTGGTGGCAGGGCTGAGGCCACAACTACCTGTCCATTCAGTAGAGTACGTGGGAACCAGGCTCTTTTGCTCTTGCTTGGGAATAGGAGGTGCAATCCAGGCTCTTAAAAGCCATGCAGGCCTGCTTCATGAGCGATGGTTTCTTTCCTTATCCCTATTAATTTATGTCCATCTGCTAGTGAGTGGGGTAAAAAAAAATGACATTGGATTGGTCACCAGATATTTTTAGTTACCTGAAGGCAGAAAACTTTCCTTTCATTATAAAATAGAGCATAGGGCAGCCTGGGTGGCTCAGCGGTTTAGCGCTGCCTTCAGCCCAGGGCGTGATCCTGGAGATCTGGGATCGAGTCCCACGTTGGGCTCCCTGCATGGAGCCTGCTTCTCCCTCTGCCTGTGTCTCTGCCTCTCTCTCTCTCTCTCTCTCTGTGTCTCTCATAAATAAATAAAATCTTAAAAAAATAAAAAATAAAAGAGCATAGGTCAGGGTTAGAGGAGAAATATAGCTGGGTGTGAATGAGTACATAGACTCTATAGATCATGAGTACATAGATCCTTATGAGATCAGCATGGGTCCCAGATAGCCCGACTCAGAAGTCATTACGGTGAAAGTACAAGTCTTATCTTAGTAAACTTTTGTTTTTCTGATTCTGGCCTTTTTTCATCTCTTTGCTATGATTGGAAAGGCTTTACTATTGTGCTCAAACTTACATTTTCCTCTGCCTGACACACAGGTGGAAATCCAATTAATAAAACATAGTTTGATGGGGAAAAAACTGATTGCATGCCTAAAAATGGAAAATAAATGTAAATGTAAGGAAAGCGGGCTTATAAAAAAAACTATTTAGCTCTGCTCCGAAGCACATTGGAAAATATGATGGGCTGGATTATTTAAGGAAAAACCTCCAGGCCAATTATTTAAATGGGACAGTGGTTGACGAGATTGATTTCTGGTTAATAATGTCAGAGGTTATTCACAAGATTAAATGGATAAACTGAATATTATCTTTAAAAACCATTTAAATGCCTGATTTGCATGACAGAGATTTTGACAACCAGCACTACATTTGCTCTTTCCTTGACAGAAGAGATGCAATTTGTCATGACCTTGGGGCAGGTAAGGAGGCCTCTGGTCTCTTTCAATTCAATATGGTGAAAAGGTTACCTGAAACACTTTAGCTAGAAAGTTCACCAAGGCCAATCTTAGGTGTAGACACAATCAGTGATTAACAATGCATGTAATTCCAGGATTGTCCATAGGATTCATTTGCCTTTGCTTCTTCCTGCCCAATTCCCGATGCCTGAAATCTTATCACCTGAGCTTCACCCAGTGTGGGTAAAACTTTGATTTCTGTCAAAATCAAATAAACGTTGAAAGATTAACAGAGCTGTGATGAAGCATGGATACTGGTGTTTCTCAGAGGTCTGCAGACCCAGGGGAATTCTCACAAAACTGTATTCTTATTTCTGCAGACATGTAGCATTTTAGTGTTATAAAGTCAAACGTTCTTTGCACTGGTAATTGACGTTCATTTCTTTGGGAGGAAGTGAGAATTTTTTTTTTTTTTTGAGAACATTTTTATGTTTTTCAAGTTTAGAAAAACAGAGCTGCATGCCAGTGTCACTGGATGGTCTGGCCGTAGGTTTCATTGGGAGAGAGAGAGAAGAAGGTATCTGGGAGAAAAACAAGGATGTGCAAGGTGTGCAAGGATGAAATGACAGTGAAGAAAGAAAGAAGGTCCCTTCTTTTGTGCTGCCCACAGGATGGCTTTTGAGATAGGATTATGTTCTCTGACTGTTACAGACAGTTGGCCTGGAGCAAATGGAAAGCCAAGCTGGGAGTGAAACCAGGAATACATAAAGGACAAAGGGTGGGAACTGAAGGTAGGAATGGAGCCATCATGGAAGGCCTGGAAGCAGGCTCCTTGGCATTGTCTTTCCTTTAAAAAAAAAAAAATCATCAATGCTGTCTCTCTTTCAGCAGGCTGTTTGTCTTGGGACTTCTGCACAGCCAGCTGAATGGAATGTGGGGCCAAGAAAATGGAGAAGCTGAATCACCAAACATTGTGTCACTCGTCCAAGATCACACAGGAAGGTAACGTAATGTCAGAGTTGACAAACCACAGAGTTGTCCTGGCTTCTTGCTCACAGCTTTGGCCCTCGGATGCTTCACTGTCCTTAGTCCATCTCAAGCATGAACTCCGTGACCCAGGATTATCTGATCACACCTAATAGGAAGGGTTTCACACTTTCAAATGGTCTTACTATAATTCTCCCTACCCCTCACTTCCTTCCAGATTTAGATTCTTACTCTTCTTATTTCATTGCTTCTTTTTCTTTGTAAGGGTGGAAATATTAGATAAGCCATCTTTGTCTTCAAACTTTAAGCAGACATCATAACTGAACAGGAATATCAGGAGCCTCTTTTTTCCTCTTCCGACACACAGGAAGGATGGCCTTCATGAAAGATCTATTGCCCCATGGCTCTTCACTTCTGCATCCAGTTGTTCTTAACTTGTAAGCCTTTGACACTTTAGGCCATCTAATGGAGCCTAAGGACTCCTTCTCCAGAGGTTTCAAAATGCTTAAAATAAAACACAAAGAATTACATGTAATCACAAAGGAAACCAATTATATTGAAGTATAATGTTCAAACCATTAAAACACCAAATTTCTGACATAGCCATTTATGTGCAGACAATACTTAAATCACAAGACATAGTGGCAAATAGAATCATTATCATAATTTCAAAATGGCAGGAGAGTAAGCGATATATGAAGATTTCTGTAATTGCTGCAGTGTGATAAAAGAGTATCTGTGATTTCTGTTACCGATGAGTCATAGGAAGAGTCACTATGGTTTGTTGCTTACATTCATAATTGAAGACAATGATAAATTTCAGTTTGAGGTTAGTGAAAATAAAGATGTCTTTTTTTTTTTTTATTCAAGTTCACAGACTCTCTGAATTTTATCCAAGGACCCCAGATTGAGAACCCCTGGCCTAGAAGAGTTGATGTTATATTGGACCTGATAAATTTTCTTTTTGACTAATTATGAGAACAGGCTTGTGTATGGACGATTCAACTAAATTTTTAGATCTTTCTTCCCAAATTCTTCCCCCAAGCCCCAAATTTTAATTTTTCATTTGCAAAGGTATACCTAAGCAACCTTTGATATCATGCCAGGAAAGTGGCAAGATTGATTCCAGTCGTAACTTTATTTCCCTCCATTCTCTTGATGTGTTAAACATCAGAGAGGCTGAAATTGGTGTTGCTGCCTCAGCCAAGGTAACTAAATGGCCTCTGTCTTGGGGGCTCAATTCCCTACTTCCTCTGGCAACTCTTTAAGCCAGGGAGTGTATATAACACGCCATTCCCACATGTTTATGTAGTATTTCTTCAAAGGACTTCTTAAAACAGATGTTGCCTTCCCATAAGGGAAGCCTCTGGATGCTTCCATAGAAAGTAGATCATGCTGTTTCTGACTGCATTTGGGGGAACAAAATCCAATTCTACTGATGTTGGTTTTTCCATTGGAATTCTTGGCTACAAGGTACATAGGTATAAACATATGCCCACCTAATTTCATTTTCAGTCTTCCCAAGAATCTATTTTAAGTATATTTACTTTACATTTCTATTCTAACCATTTCTGTTAATCCAAAAGTTGTGTCACTCATTCACTCGTACTTTATAAGAAAGGTTCTCTTATTGGGGGATATTGTCCTGGATGCCATGCCTGCCACTGTGTGAGTCAGAGGCAAAGGAAAAAAACTCCAAGGGATAAAACTAAATGGATTCTTGAATCTTATAACTAGGCAAAGTTGTTCCTAAGCAATCAATAAATTTAGAACACTTAATGAATACAATGGTTCCCATAGTTATATATCAAAAACTAAACCGTTTCACCAAAATATGGACCTCACATATAAATTGGATGCTGTTGTTTAATTAAAAGTACCGCCCCATTTCCTTTTTTCCTTGTCTCTAAGTTACTGCTGTTCTTCACTGTGGATGTGGGTGTTGCTTCCTGTAGTGTGTATTACCACAGCTCTCACCTTGGTGTCTTTGTGCTGTGACTTGCACGCCGCTAACATTCAGAGACAATATGTCCTGTTGTTCCACACTACTATGAGTTGGCCAGCACTGAGAGACTTGCCAGAGCTATGCTGGTAAGTGTTTAACAACAGGCTCTCCAGGGGAAATAAAGGCCAGATTTGTAGCATTTGCCAAATTTTGTGGTGTATCCTCCCAACATGAATGACTTCAGACTGCCAAAATGACTTCAGTGAACACAGAGTCGGGAAAAGATGAGCACAGGCACAAGTGAGCCAGGGCAAACCAGCTCCAGCACCTCATTCTAGATTCATTCTTCCCTGTGGCTGAGAGCTGTATTTGTCTATATCTTTTTCTCCCCCTGTCTTTTGTTTTGAGAGAGCTGAGGGAAGGGAAAGAGAGAGTCAGAGAGAGACAAAGAGAGAGGTGTTCTTTATCTTGAAGCTGATTTCTGGCACTGCAGTTTTGGGAACAGTTAGCATTATATGGCCTCGTCGTAGGCAAATTCATGTTCTGTTTTAATGTTGTTCATTACTGATGTCACCTACTCAATGACTCCAGAAGCTAAATGTGACATCTGTTAGAGATGCAAGTCTTACACCTACCTTGATCCAAGTCTCACACCAGCTTTTTGTAGACCACACATGTTCCTTTTAACTAAGGAAGCCAGAAAAAATTTCTTCTGATGAAGCAGGATCCATGGCTCTCTTTTGGTATTTATGCAAGTATTCTCTTGAAGGAAATAGTCTTGAAGCAGGAAAACTTCATCTTTATTTTATTTTTTTAAACTTATTTTTATTTATTTATGATAGACATAGAGAGAGAGAGAGGCAGAGAGAGCAGAGACACAGGCAGAGGAGAGGGAGAAGCAGGCTCCATGCCAGGAGCCCGACGTGGGACTCGATCCTGGGACTCCAGGATCGCGCCCTGGGCCAAAGGCAGGTGTGAAACCGCTGAGCCACCCAGGGATCCCCCAAAACTTCATCTTTAAAATAGTTTCAGTACACTAGGTGAAATCAAGGTGCACTATGTCTACAGAACTTTCCCAACCTACCAAAACTGTTGAAAGGAAAGTGGTGTTGGTATAGCATAGACTTACATTGGTTCCTAATGCTTATCACTTTCTTTCCTAAGGGCTCGTAAACTCTTCTAAAATTACAAAAAGGATGCTGGCCAGTGGCTTCTTTCTATTCCTTTTTTGGAAACTGGGATTGTCTGGGACTCCATGGTTGTCACTCAATCATCCTGGTTTTTTCTTATTAACAAAACACTGTCCCAGATTCTAAATTCTAATTATATACTGTATATTGAAATACAATCCACATACCATACAATTCACCTTATTTACAGTATGCAGTTCAGTGGTTTCTAATATATTCAGATTTGTGCATCCATCAGTACCATGAATTTTAGAACATTTTTACCACCCCTACAAGAAACCCCATATCTGTTAGCAGTCATTTCCCATCCTTCCCTCCTCAGTGGCCTAGGAGACCACTAATCTACTTTTGTCTATATAGATTCGGCTTTTCTGGACATTTCATGTCAACAGAATAATATAATACGTGGTCTTTTGTGACTGGTTTCTTTTGTTTAGCATAATGTTTTCAAAGTTCATCCAAATAGTGTCATGTATCAGTACTTCATTCCTTTTTGCAGAATGATTCACCAAAATTTTCTAGTCGGTCTTTCATCTTCCTTGAAATTCCTTGGAATTTTAAATTTTGAGGAATTAAAAAATACATATTTTCTTTTGTTGCTTGTGCTTTGTGTCATTTCTAAAAATCCATTACCCAATCCAAGATCATGAAGTGAAATTGTTTTCTTTTGACAGTTTTATAGATTTAACTCTTAAATTTAGGTTTCTGATTCATATCATATTATTATTTTTTGACATAGTATGAGGATGATCAACTACATTCTTCTCTATATAGATGTCCAATCATCCCAGCACTGTTGGTGAGGAGATTAGTCTTTCCCCATTAAATTGTCTTTGCACTCTTGCTGGAAATCAAGTGACCATCGAGTCAAATCTTGATTTAGCTAAGTGCACCTTAAGAAACTCCCAGGTCAACACTCAGGCAACTAGCAGCAAGTCAACTTTATTACCAGTTCTCCAGATATCATTGAGGTTAATTTAAATCCATATATCACAAAGGGAGGAGTTGTATCTCCATGTCAGCCAGAAAAAGAGTTGTACCAAAGTGCCCCAGGACATTGTTCTTGACCTTGTTCTGTTTAGCATTTTATTGATGACTTGAATGGGGATACATGCTTATTAAATATTCAGAGTTTAATGTTATTGTCAAAGTTTATTGCCAGAGTTTAATATTAAGTCAAAGCTTAAAAGAAACTTATTCAATACTACACATAATGGAATTAAAACTCAAAGTATTGTTCATAGGCCAGACAGCTAGAGTGAAATGAACAAAATGAAGGCAAACTGAAGGTACTCTTAGTTGCAAAAATTAATTATATATATGTATTGGGTATTGGAGACCTGCCTGGAGTCTTTAGGTAATAGAATTATAGGTCCTGGATTTGGGAGTTGATATAGTCCCACTGTAGTTTGCATTAGTTCCTCCATATATTCAGGAAGACCCTTACATGGGCCCTGAAATCCCCTGGATACCACCATGTAAAAACTTGGCAAGAAGTGTATGTAACTAATAGGATTTTAACTATTATTTCTGGGCAAGGTATGCTGAGGCCTAAGAGCTCCTGATAAGAAAAGGATATACATATATATCTGTATACACACACATGTATGCATACATATACACATGCAGATAGATAAGTAGAAGAATTATATGGTTTCTAAAAATGCTTTGTCCAATGTTTTCTTTTTGTTCAATAATTATATGGCTAAAATTTTTGGTAGCTAATAGTCCCTCTCTGTGCATTTCATTTGCTTACTTGCTGATGGATGTGTATTTTTTATATATATACAGATTAGGGAGAAATTTTTTAACCCACATAAATTTTTTTAAAAAGTGAAATACAAGCTTTTATTAGAAATTAGTGTGAGCCCTAAATTTCTACTCTAAGACTATAAAAGAAACCAAATCATTCTTTTCCTCTCTCCCTAATGCCACCATCATCCCAGGACAGTTGTATGATGTTTCTTTCTTTCTTTCTTTCTTTCTTTCTTTCTTTCTTTCTTTCTTTCTTTCTTTCTTTCTTTCTCTTTCTTTCTTTCTTTCTTTCTTTCTTTCTTTCTTTCTTTCTTTCTTTCTTTCTATGATGTTTCTTTAACCTGGAATAAGAGCCTGGGTATCCCCATTCTATCTTGCAGCCTTTCAATAATTTTGGGGATCTGAAACTTTAGTATTTGAATACCCTAAACCTTTAGTCAAAGAGTCCAGATTCAGTGCACCTCTTTGTTACTAATAGGGCTTGAAGGTGAAAACAGAGCTATGAGCATCACTGCCTCATATCCTTCAGCTTAACCAGAATATATTGTTCAATTGTAAGTGCAAAGACACCAGAATAATACTAACAAACTAGGGAACATTTGAGGGAAGGCAAAAGAGACTGTTAGAGATACAGAAGCATATGAGATGAGGAAAGTTAGGGAAAAAAATGAAATGGTCTACTGTGGAGAAGAAAAGATTAAAGAAGATGTGATGGTTATATTACATATTAAAGGGATCCCTGGGTGGCGCAGCGGTTTGGCGCCTGCCTTTGGCCCAGGGTGCGATCCTGGAGACCTGGGATCGAATCCCATGTCAGGCTCCCGGTGCATGGAGCCTGCTTCTCCCTCTGCCTATGTCTCTGCCTCTCTCTCTCTCTCTCTGTATGACTACATAAATAAATAATAAAAAAAATATATTACATATTAAAGCAGCTATTATGTTTTATAGAGGAATATGTAAATCTTTTCTTTCTAACTGTGGACATCAGTACTAGGAATGAACACCATCTCTGAGCCCTCTAAAGCAAAAATTTGAAGTCTACCTACTGGAAAAGCTATGAAAGAGATGGAGGAAATGATAGGGCAAGCTCCCTTTCAAATATAAATGTCTACAATTCTCTTTGTCTATTACTGCCACAAAGCTATAAGCACTTGGCTCTAAACATAGGTTTTCTTGTTCTCAATAACTCAAGAGGCCCAATAGTGTTACACTCTGCACTGCCCTAAGAGATAGAGCTGGGCATCTCTTTTCTCATCTAGCCACAGCCCATATATCACTTCTTTCCACAATGATATCAAAAAGCTTACTCATTCTCCCCCAAACCATTTTTTAAAAGTAGCAGAACATCTGGTCTTTGGTTTAGCTTTACATTCATTGGAGAAAACCCATTCCATTTTTATAAAAATTAAATCATACTTTAGGGTTTTCCACCCCTGTTGCTTCTGCAGAGGTGTAGCTGGGCCTTTGCATGAGAATATGAGCCCCTAAAAACATCCATTTCTTGGCAAGTGGTAAAGGTTGGGTGGGCCAAATACCTGCTTCTGCTTGGAAGGTGTTACTGCATGAAAGCAAAATGCTACTACAGAACATCTTTTTACTTTTTCTTGATTATATCCCAGTTAATCTAGATCAACAATACCAAATATAGTAGTAGTGCTTGTGTCAAAATATTCATATTCTGATATGACCAGTCTCATGTGTACCCTCACTGTGAATAGAAAATAAAAAAGAATATGTTCATTCTTTCTGATCCCTAGGCTTATTTAAATTTTAAACAAGGAAATCTGTGATCCTATAGTATTAGAGTATAAGTGGTGGCTATAAACACAGACACACACATTTGGACAATTTTAGTAATGGTGTGGCTCTTTCATTTTTATTTTTTAAAGTCTGAGATGCCAGGCTTCATAGATTGATAAGTTATAAAATAATAATTCTTATCTTTTCCTTTTCTCATGCACCCTGACCCTTCTCTCTTAAACATGCTACGCAGAATGCTAGGTACAGATTAACAACAAGAAAAAAGAAACTGTACCTATTTTTCAGTGCTATTATCATGAAAATATAACAAAATGTATTGTATATTTGATGGCAGAATCAAATATGTCCTTCAAATTATTTGGTTGAAAGGGAAGTGTCACGTTGTCACCTTTTCCTTTCACACACACACAAGCATTGAGTAAGAGACATTTTTATATCTTTCAACTGATGAAAGGAGAAAAGTTGGCATGTCCTAGGCAATTAATTGCAAAGGATGTGTAAAAGTTTAGATAATAGGTTCAAATGATTGCTTCCTTCAATCAGAAAACAGCTTCTGCAGAAATATTTATAACCCATAAGGCATGAACTAGAAAGGAGATTATGCTTTGAAATACGGGAGTGTAAACATGCATCATCAGTTTATTGGTTCCTCTTAAAAAAAGAAAATATTTTGGGAGCTCCTGGGTGGCTCAGTCGGTTAAGTGTCTGCCTTCAGCTTGGGTCATGATCCCAGAGTTCTGGGATCAAGCCCAGGCTGGGCTTCCTGCACAGCAGGAAGCCTGCTTCTCCTCCCTCTGTCTGCCACTCCCCCTGCTTGTGTGCTCTCTCTCTCTCTCTCTCTGTCAAATAAATAAATAAAAAAAATTTTTTTTAAAAGGAAAACATTTTTGAGAACTCTTAGGAGAGCAGCAGGGAAAGGTACAAAACTTGAATTCTCATCCCAGCACTGATAATGCTCAGTTCTCTGAGCTGGAACATTTTTCTTAAACTCATAGAATCCTAATTTTTTCACCTGTAAAATAGACATTCTAAATGTTACAGAGTAGGATTATTGGGAAGATTTTATACGTTAATATCTGTAAAGTATTCGGCATGATTTTTAGCTAATAGAAATAAATCTTTGGCTTCAAAAATAAATTGGAATTCGATCTCTTGTTTTTTGACTTTTTTATGGTTGACTATATCATTCTTAAAGGTAGCACATGCATTTGTGATTCAAAATAAAAATAATATTGTGTGGATTTGAGAGGGCTATATATTTGGAAGTCTATGCACTTATTAATAAACACACATCATTCATTTAATAAGCAGAAAAATAGTAGCACTCAATGACCATTGAAGCCCTTCCCATGAATGTCTTTTTTTTGTATTGAAATATAACTGACATACAGTGTTATATCAGTTTCAAGTGCACAACATAGTGATCCAACAATTCCATGCATTACGCTATGCTCACCATAACTATAGCTACCATCTGCCATCGTACAATATTATTACAATATTATTGACTGTATTCCCTATGCTGTACTTTTCATCCCCATAACTTATTTCTTTTATAACTGGAATTTTGTACCTCTTCACCTATTTCTCCTGTCTTCCCAAACCCCTCCCCTCTGGCAAACACTAGCATGGATGTCTTTTAATAGCGCTAAATTATCACATCAAAAACTCGATGAGTTTGGACTGCGAAGTGCAAAATTTTATACCATAAACTCTACAGTCCCACTGGAGACACAGAAAGCTCACGTCCTGCTCCATATGGTGGACAGCCTTCCCCAGCAGCTCACTTGGAAAGGGGAACAACATTGGCACTTCTGCAAAGTGGCCATTAGGAAGCTTTTGCTTTGCTGACAGGGAGTGCATCTGGGTGAGTTTCAATTTTAAGTGATCCCAAGCTAGTCTATACAATCTAAAAAGCTGGTGAATGTTCAGCAGGATAAATGGGTGTAGCTTTGGAGAAAGCATGTTGGAATCAGACAGAGCTGGCTTAGGAGACTGGAGGTCTTGTTGTTCAATCTTGACGGTATTGTTTAATTTCTCTGAATTTCCATTCTTTTATCTATCAATAAATGCCAGGCTATTTGCCTAGAATAAAAAGAATATCTTCTATTTTAACACTTCCCTCTTCACACAGACTTCACATTAAGCCAGGAAGGGCTCTGGAAACAGGAGGTGGCTCTGACCTCCTGTTTTGGATCAGCTTACATATTACCTCTTCGGAGAGGCCTTCCCTGACCTGCCTTATTATTTTCTGTCTCATATCACTTGTCATAATTGAAAATCGTTTCATTTGTTTGGTTTAATTGCCATTTGCTCAGCTATCTTACTGAAATATAGGTTCACAGAGGGACTATAGCTCTTTTGCTCACCGCCATATTCTGAGGGCTCAATAAAGTGCCTGAGAGTATTCAGTAAAGGGTGTTGCACAGATAAATTAGCATTTGCAGGGTTGTCGTCCAAATTTGATGATATTATTTATGACATACTATATAAATATAGCAGCAAAAAATCTTTTTAAAGATTATCTTTAGGGGCAGAATTGGCACAAGATACATCAAGTTCAATATGCTAAAGTAGCTGTACATGGGCTATAGAAGCAAAATATGGTCAAGTCATTATCCACGTGGAGTCAGTCATTGCTGACCCATTGAGGGGCCAAGTTATCCACTCAAGCAGACAAGAATGCCTCCTTTTTAAAGTTATCCCCAGGGGCACCTGTGTGGCTCAGTCGGTTAAGCATCTGCCTTTAGCTCAGGTCGTGTCCCCAGGGTCTTGGGATTGAGGACCCTTCTGCTTATCTGGGCTTTCTGCTCCACTAGGTTCCTTGCTCAGTAGGGAGTCTGCTTCTCCCTCTCCCTCTGACCCTCCTCCCTGCTTGTGCTCTCTCTCTTTCAAATGAATTAACAAAAAAATCTTTGAAAAACCTAAAAGATTTCAAAAACCAGACATATCCCCAACTTTAGAGGCACCAGGAGCCATTTTTGCAAGTTTTCATTTGCTAGATACCAGCCAGGACAAGATGTTACCCTCAGCATTTACTCAGCATTTTCTCACTCCAATTACAGTATTGTAAAAATTGTCATTTCAAATGTGATCATGCCTCCCTTACCCAAGTTTAAGACAGGTGGGCTTTTCCTTTCACTTTTTCTTAGGGCAAATAAAGTTGCCTCAATGGGCCTACTCTGTACTTTCAGTAAAAACTGCTATAATTTAAAACCCACTGGAAAAAGGTAGTTAAACTGTTGAAGGATGCTTCTACTCTATTTTTCCAATTGATGATTCCACTCCAGGTCTCTCTAAATAAATCCAAGCAGATTATGGGAGAAAGGAGGGTTCTACAGATGTCTTCTTAAAATAGGAAAAAAGCCAGTAAAAACTAATGATCTAACAACAAACAGCTGCCAATTCTGTGTCACTGAGTCATCTTCTATTGGGAAGTGTTTGGATTTCATTAGGCTTTTAAGTGCCGCAGGCTGATTTATTATTTTCATTTTTATTTTCTTAGTGGGTTGTCATGAAACTTCACATCATTAATATGAAGAATAAAGTGCCAAATAAGCTATAATTTCCTAGATGAGTACAGTAATGATGATAATAATAATCACTGAAGGCTCTCACATTTATTTATATCAACTGATCTCCAAGATGGCACAAAAATCATCCTTTAGAATATTTAATCACCTTCCTACATCCATGATTCCAATCTCTGCTCTCATTCTGATATCTCGTAGCTTTTTTTTCCTTGTGATACTCAACCCACATCCAACATCTAAGCTCAGCCTTCTTCCTAACGTGGTTCAAATCAGTACATTCCCCTTAATTTTTTGACAGGAATTTTCTGTGCAATATTTATTGTGTCATCTCTAAGGATACCATCATGAAAATCACAAGTAACTTCTGACAAGGGATTAAATAAAGTTACATGGAGAAAATAAAATAAAGCTGCTTATTTCAGGACACTGGTCAAATGGAAAGTTTAAGGTATTACTAGAGTTTTTGTATGTTTTCTCTGATTAGAAAAATTATTCTCTCCTATATGCCTTCAATTAATATGTGCTACTGGTTCTCCAAATGGTCAGGCATTTATGTTCACACACGCCTACTTTCTCAGTGATGAAATGCTGCTAAAGTAAAATGTTTCACGGTTTGGGGGAAATCCTATGAAGTCCTTTTACCCGTGAATATAGACCCCAAAGAGAAATTGTGCTGTGCCCAGTAGTCTAACAGTCTAATTAATTGCCATCTCATGTCTTAGGAGTTGAAACACTTAGATTATATTTTTTTCATTTTTGTTTTTGGTATGCAACAATATAAATACTGGGTAGATTACTTCAGAGAATATTGAAACATAAATTCATGGAAATCTCAATCCTTCATCGGCAAAGGCAATCTGATTCAAGTGAATGTCTAGGTAAGTACTTTTTTGAAACTATGACCCAAAGTAAGAAATAGATATCATAGACCTCAATACACACAAGCACACACATCATGGCTAAAGCTAAAGTTTGGTGAAATCATAGCCTCATTGGATATGAGTGGTGAGTGTGCTTGTCATGTTAATGGTATCATAAAGGGTCAATGCGGTTGAAGCAGAGTGGAGGAAGGTGGTAGGAGATAAGCTCAGAGTAATGAAGGTACCCAGGTCATGGAGCATCTTGTAGGTTTTCAGCTCCTATTCTAAGTGTGTAATGAAAACTTTGAGAGATTTTTAGCTGAGAAGTGACATAGTATGACTTGGTTTCAACAAGGTCATTCCAATGGCTATGTCATGAATAGGATGTAAGAGGCCAAGTGTGGAAATTGGGACAACAGCTAGGAGCCAATTTGATTATGTGGATGAGGAATGATGGTAGTGGGACTGGGGCAGTGGTGGTGAAATGGGTAAAGAAAAAGCCAAAACATTCTGTTTCTGCATATATGGTGAAGATAGAGCCACCTTGAATGATTGGATATGTGATGTGAGAAAAAGGCATACAAGTCAAGGACAACCGCCAGTTAATCTAAGCAACTTGACAGACGAGGTGCTATTTACTGAGATTGGAAAGACAGAAGAAGAGCAGATTTAGGGGAAGAAAACAGTATAGTTTACATTTGAGCTGCCTATTGGACATCAACTAAAGATGTCTCATTGGAGGCCAAAAATACTAGTCTCAGATTCATGGGCAAGGACCTGGCTGGGTGTACATTTGAGAGTTGTAAAAATATGTTGATATTTAAAGAACTAGTATTAGGAATCCCCAGTTACTAAAAGAGTCGACATGAACTAAGAAGGAAAAATCTTAGTTTCAATTTCTCCTGAAAATAACCCTATGACAAGGACTTGAATGAACACAATTTAACTGAAAGGTGGGATCCTGGAAAATACAGATAAGGAAGTGGGAAAGGAAAGCAAGGAAAGGATAAAAACCAATTAAAGGAACAAATGGTGTTTTTATAAGTTGATTTCCACCAAGGACAACTGAAGTTCAATTCCACTAAGGACCCTCTGAGGGACCCAATAGAACACCCTTCAGAATTGGCCTGCCAAGGAGGCAAGAATCTGCCATCTTTATTCAGCAATTCCTGTCTTCATTCATTGAGGATGCTGCTGAGGGTTTTAAATCCCTGGATCTTCAAGGCCTGAGGAGCTAGAGAAAGTCCTTAGGCAGAAGAACAGAGAGATGAACCTAGGGACATGGGGCAGGGCATCAAAGGGTTTGGCTCCAGGTCTGAATACTGAGGCCTGTTTAGAGACTCAGAACATGAGGAGGCTCCAGCAAAGGAGATTGGGAAAGAGGGACAAATGGTAAGAGGAAAGCTAGAAGAGTTGTGGTGGCTGAAGTCAAGGAAAACAAGTCTAGAAGGGAATGGTACTGAGTCCTGGTCAATGGATTTTGCATCACAGGATTTGAGACCCATTTCACTGCAGTGGGCCAAGATGAAGACCTAATAGGATTATATTCAAGAGAAGGGAGGAGTTGGAAACAAACAACTAGTTTGGGAAACTTATTGGAAGACTGTTGCTATAAAAAGGAGCAGGGGAAGGAGAAGGAGGCTGGAGAGGTTGCAGGATGTTCTTACTGTGAAATCCACTCTAGGGTGGAATGAAAAGAAGAGATCTATGTTGAGATTTCTGGCACAATGAAGAGGCAAGTATCCATTGGTTTTGCAATGCAAATAATGAAGGAGTCTACGTATAGGGTCTATGGCTATAGGCCTTGCATGCACTTTGCTGGTAACCTAGAGGATGAATAGGATCAAAATCATACTTAAAATGATTAGCCTATTAGAGGCTTTGTTTTTTAAAAAATGACATTTTAATGTGTGGTAACTGAAGAATAATAGTCATCGTGCTTATAAATTGACTTGGCACAGATGAAGATTATCCTTATCCTATGCAAAATACATATTAAAAGCACATAGAGCACTTCATATCAACTTAAAAAATAAAACCACGGTGGTGTGTGCACATGGGTTTATATGGGTGTGCATATGGGTGTGTGTGAAATGATAGTTTTATCAAATATGGTTAAATAAATTCCTAAAGGCATTTAGTATTATTAACCTCCTTCTTTCTCCCATGTTATTCATTGTCTGTATGCTTCTCATGTCTGTTAATTGATTTTACAAATTAACCACCTCTGATGACTCTAGAGCTGCTTAACAATAATTTGACATATCAGAAAGAAATTCTGCTCACGAGCCCTTGATGATAAGGTAGCATTGACACGTGGGTGTTTATGCTGTAGAACAAATGGAAAGTAGTGATATTACAAATCTTACAGATTGGAACAAAATTGTTATGAGCTTGTACAAAACATAAAAGGAGAAAAAGTTGCTTAGAAAAAAAGCAAAGCCAAGACACTCTCCATTCAAAAGCTATATTCCATTAGTTTTCCTTGAAAATGGCAATTTTTTTATACTGCATCTGAATGTGGAACTTTTACAATACATTTATTTCACAAATATTTAGGTTTTTATGATAGACACTACTTTCAAATGCCATTCATAGAGAATTTTCAGAAATACATAGAAGTAATGTTCAACACTAAGCATGTCTAACATTGATCTGACAAGGTGATTCAAGACCATCTTTGAAAACAGAGTCACGAAAGATGACTCAATTCACTCTGTAGTTTGAAACCCAATGGAACTAGTTATGCAGAAAAGATACAAAAACAAATTTGAAGTTGTGGTCATACCACAGATGAGTGCCTTCCAGTATAATGCTGATGTTGAAAAATTAAACATTAGCCAGCATGCAGATGTTAGACATCAACACTGTGTATCTGCGTATGTGTGTGTGCATGTAAACCTAGTTGGAATGATATACAGTAAATAATAGCCACTTTCAGAAAAATAAATCACTGTATTAACTTATGAGAAATAATGTAGTAATTTAAAATCCAATTCCATTTTTCTTTAAAAATATTTGGGTAGTATTGAAGGTATTTTTTCCCTCTGGAAGGAAAATAGTCTCCTGCTAAAAGTCTGCCTTACATTTACCATTTTGTCTAGTTGTAGCTGGCCCAAGGACCGAGCAGCTGACATGAGTGCCTGAGGTCAGTGGGCAGGAGTGCAGATGAGGACATTGCCTTAAATGGTGGAGAGAAGCAGGACCCCTATCTTCACATTCATGTCAAGGAGGGCAGCCATTGCCTAGCTCCAGGTGACTTCTTCCAAGATGGAACGCACAACATTTCCCAGTTTTTGGAGAGAAGCTCCTTTCCCCCTCTCCAATTTGAGTTTTCATGGGAAATACCTTAATTTTAAATTATGGCTCAATTTTTAGAAGACCCTTTGCAGTTAGTCTACACAAACCATATCCAAAGAGCAGATTTCATGCACAGGTAGCCAGTTTGCAAACTCGGTTCCACTCAGACCATACACAGACAACACAGCAAGCTTTGGGCCTGATTTTACATTTTGTATTTCTTGGAACTGCCATAGCTTCTTAAATGTACAGAAGACACTCTTTGTTAGCAGGTTTAGGAAGAATAATTTAATGGTTAATTAAAAGTTGTACATGTAAAAGTCTGGGAAGGAACACAGGAAATCTTCTGGAGTGTTGGAAATGTTCTAGATCTTGGTGACCTGGGCCATGGGACCAGTGTATCCATATATAAAAAGTCATTGAGCTGCACACTTAAGATTCATACGTGTCACACATCTGTCTGTATGTGTAGAGACATACACATATATCTCCCCACCAACAAACTACCAACTTTGGAATTTCAAAATAATCAGATGTAATCAGAAAGCAACTTCAGTGCAGGGGTACACAGGGCAATGGCCTCCACTTTGGAGTGTGCAGCTTAGACAAGGCCAGTCTGAGCAACCCTTGTGTTATATGTAGTGGAAGAAAAGACGTCACAAAACAGAAAAGATGAAAACTAGTCTTCTCTAGGTCCCCACCCTCCATCCCCCCACCCCCGCCAGTATATTCCCATTCCATTCAGTGGCTGGTAGGCTCCTCCTTCCAATTTAAGTGGAAGCTCATTTCAGACAAGCTTCATTAACTTTTTCTCATGAGTCACAATGGACAAAGGATTTGACTGAAAGAAAGGTGCACTCAGGCAAGAGTTATAAATCCATTTAATGCTGGTAAAGGGTACATCTGGTTCCACATATGTCTGTAAGAACTGAGGGGGATGAGCTTCCCAGGACACAGAGGAGGCTGCGTGCCCTTCTAAAACACCCTGCTGTGGTTGCTTCAGCCCCATCTGGATGGGCGTCCCGTCTGGTACATTAAGAAACCTCTTTGTGGTCCCCTTTCAGAGTAGGGGTGGGATAGGGAATTGTTGGATGCTCTGATTGCATGTTTGTCTGCTCACTGGGCACAAGCAACTGGTATCACCCCCAGCACATTCCCAAGTGTGTATCTCAAGACAGGGAGGAAATTTGGCAGGTCCCAATTCTAAGCACGTCAGTGTCTTCACTGGCTCAACTTCTGGTCTCCTGGGTTCTATGATGGCAACATCAGTTTAGTCAACATTCACCAGTCCCTGTGGGGCACACAAAAATGAGTGAACCATAATCTTTGCTGTATTAGTTTGCCAAGGCTGCGGTAACAAAGTACCATAAACTGGATAGCTTAGAACAACAGAATTTTATTGTCTTGCTGTTCTGAAGTCCAGAAGTCTGAAATTCAAGGTATCAGCAGGACCAGTCACCCTTAGGAGACACTGGGGAAGGATCTGTTGCAGGCTTCTCTCTCAGCTTCTGATAGTTTCTTGGCTTGAGGCAGCCTAATGTCAGTCTCCACATGATGTCCTCCCTGAATGCTGTCTATGTTCAGATTTCTCCCCTTTTTAAGTACTCCTGTCATATTGGATTAGAGGTCCACCCTAACGCAGTATGACTTCATCTTACCTAATTACACCTGCAAATAAGGCCCCATTTTGAGGCAATGGGGCTTAGGACTTCAATTTATGAATTTGGGTAGGGGGACTCAAGTCAGCCCACACTTGTCCTCCAAAGGTTTATGATCCACTTAGGGCAAGAGTTATATATGTCACTGAAGTTTGTTATAAATCACTAGTTGCCAGGGTGAAGTTGTACTGGAATTAGTTTCCATAGCAAGGATTTTTCTAACGATACCTACCTACCAACTGTTGGTTTCACAATTTGTCAGCATGGTAATAAAGATGCCCGGTTTCCAGACACGTCAGTATTATACAAATACCTCAGCCATGACAAAAGTTGAATGAAAAAACTATGATAGAGAAATGTTATGTGATTTTTAGTATGAGGCAGAAAGTCACAGGGCTCAATCATGGATTCCATATGACTAGGAAAGAGGGAAATTTGTCGCAGCCAAGGGAGTAAAGCCTTTAACAACTTAAACTGTGTCTACACATTATCGCAGAATGGGACTTTGGTGATGACCTGTCGATCTAATTAGTTTGGATATCCACTTGGATAATTTGAACTCCGAGTGAACAGAGCAGGTGTCTGAAAAGATTATTCAGGACATTAATCTAAATACAGGGTTCAGAGAAGGGGACCCCAGAAATGAGAAGTTAGTGGAGGTGGTTTTGACACTTTCCCCGTTAGATTTTTCAGGCTGATGGTGATCATCATAGAAATGTAGATAGCCAAAAAAAAAAAAAAAAAGATTTAGGTAAAGTTGTCCTGTGAAATTCCAGGTGCAGTGGACAAGTCTCACTAGAGGGACTTTGAAGGGAACCCTGCATGTGCAGCTTGAACATCGGGCGTATAACTTAACTTGCTCCAAGGATTGATGGCTTTCTACTGAGATGGACTCAAGCAGCTTGACAACCAAACATCGCTTCATGTTCTCTGGACACAGCCTCTTTCCTCGAGTATGTTTTGTTGCACACTTTCTCGCCACTTGCGCTCAGTGTCATAAAAATTGTGTCTGGCGGGAGGGGTGCCAGCTTGAGTTTTTCACCCCACACAAAAACCTCAAAGTTGTTTTTCAAATCATTTCTCTCTCCATACCGTTCTTTCCACTTCTATGTGCTGCTTTAAAACAAACAACCAATGTGCTGATGACAGCCCCTTGCTGAAAAGGCTTCAGTGGCTTCACGTTGCCCTTGAAGCCAAGTATAAACTCTGAAACGTGCTCTGCAAAGTCCCCCAGGATCTGGCCCCAGTTCCCCTGACTGGTCCTGAGGAATGTTTTGTCTTTTCAGTTCCCTAAATAGTCAAAGCCCTCTTTTGCCCCTGAGCATTTGCTCCTACTGTTCCCTGGGCTTCTGTATTGATTTCCTCTTGGTCTCTGTCCGGTTAGCCACCTCTATTCCCCAAGTCCACATTCCGCACCCTTCTTCGTAGCATCCGGCACTTCCTCACGTGGCAGCACTTACCATTCTGCACCATAATCACCTGCTTACCCGCATGTGTTCTCGCATTTACTGTAACCTTTCCCAAAGGCTGACACTGAAGCCTTCTTGGTCAATATTATATTCTCAATGCCTGGTGGACAGAGTTGATATTAGACAGTGTTTTGAACAAACAAATAAGTAAATGAAGAAAATAAATATATGACCTGTGACATCTCTGGGAGGTAATAACTACTGATATCTATGTTAAGTATTTCAAATACCCTTTCTGTTCAAAAACAAGTAAAACTAACCTATGTATTGAAGGTCAGAATAGTGGTTACCTTTGGGAGTACTGACAGGGAAGAGGAGCAACACTGCCTCTCGAGGGACAGAAAATTTTTCCTATCTTGACCTGGATGCTGGTTTCATGGGCCTTTGCATAGACAAAAATTCATTGATCTGGGCACTTAGGACCTGCCCACTTTATTGCATATGTTAATAAAAAAGAAAGAAAAAAATTTAACTATTTTTATCTTGCCTTAATACCAAGGAAGCCTTTGTCTTTCATTAGCTCAAGAAAGTCTGTGTTTTGATTTTAAAGCCAGTTTTTTTAATTCTGTTAAAGATTGCAACTATTTGATAAGATTGCCCCAAGCCTCCTGGTGCAGGTATGGTGGACCAATGAAAGCCTTTTTCCTTCTACCTCTAAAGCCCAGAGCAATTCCAAACCACCTAAGGGGCTATGGTTGGTTTTATCTGAGCATCCTATGGGAATCAGCAGCTCCCCAGGCCACCCAGCACGTGAAATCCACTCTGCCCAATTCTCACCCCATAGCACCAACCAGGTTGCCCTTCCAAAGGCTGTTTGCAAATGATGTTTTGACAAACCCAGGAATCCTTTTTATTATTAGTCACCCCAGACCGAACCCACCTCCAACAGTAATGAAGATGGCCTCTAACCAATGATGGAATTCCCCAGTTCTCAGACTGACTTCTTCTGGGGACTTCCAATGAATTAAGCAGAATTCTTATGCAATTAAGCCATCATTCCAGCATTTTATCATTTAAAATTGCTTCAAGAAATTATTCTATACTTCTAAAGGTGTGGGCTTAATTTTCCTCGTGTAAAATGAATGCAATTTGTACGCCTGTTTATGGAATTCGTGAGTTACCTTCATTTATTGTTACATTTGCTCTTCAGACAACTTTTAACATTTTGAGCTTTATTCATTCTGATGCATATTTGAGACCAATTATAACATTTCTAAATTACCTTTATTCTTACCTATCTGCCCCATCATACCTATACCTATCTGTATTTGCTGTACTTGAGCCTTGGATACCCCAAATCCTGTCCTCGCCTGCAGCCACTTGGAGGATTAAACAGGCAATGCAAATTGACTGCAGATGGTCTCTGCAGATTGGTCTGCATCATCATTCTGACTTTGTCGAATCCTGCAGTTATTCAGTGTGGAATAATGATCAAAATCAATTGCAAACGTGTAGTTGTCTTTGAGGGATATTTATTATTGTTATGAGATGGTGCACAAACTACTGGTGCACTATTTATGAAGGCGGGAACATGCTTCTCTCCAAAGATTTTATCTTTTAAAGGGCACATAAAATTTCAGACTTGCTTTTCAGCTCCATAAATACACATATGGTTGCATAGAGTTAACACAGACCATCCATCTTGAGTTTCTTTTGGTTCAAGCAACCATGGAACTAAATCTCATATAACCTATGTAAGCCTGGGTACTTAAATCAACTTTAATGGAGAAAAAAAAAAATAGGTCAACTGCTTGATAATTCAGGACAAGAAAAAAATTGTAACTTGGATTTTAACAATATATTCAACAAAGTTGAAAAACTCTCAGAAAAGGGGGCTTTGGGGCACCTGGGTGGCTCAGTCCTTTAAGCATCTGCCTTCAGCTCAGGTCATGATCCTGGGGTCCTGGGATGGAGCCCCACATTAGGCTCCCAGCTCAGTGGGGAGTCTGCTTCTCCCTCCCCCTGCTCTTGCTCTCTCTCTGTCTCTCCTCTCCCTTCAAATAAATAAATTAAAAAAAATTTTTTTTAACTGATGTACAGTTCTTCAGCTCTCTGTGTATTAAATCTACTAAATGTTTTTCAGGAGTGTCTATAGTCACATTTGAAGCCGGGTTAATGAAGGTTCTTACTTTTAACCTTTGAAAACCAAACATACAGAATAGTGAGATCTATTTATGTGAGCACACGCGTGCGTGCACACACACATAATACAGAGTCAGTAATGGATAATGTAGATGCATGAGAAATTACTCCAGAACTTAATGGTTTAATGGCTGAAAATAATAATATTTATGTTGCTCGAAGGTCTGCAATTTGGGCAGGGCTTGACAAAGAAAGGGACTACAAGGATGTCTATGGAAACAGGAAAAAAACATGACTTAAAGGTATTACAATTTAACAGCATTTTTGCCATAACAATTTCCTCCTTTTCCATTGCTCTGTCCCCCCCACCCCCACCCCCACCCCGTCTAGCTCGTAGTCCAGTTCTGTGCTCATATGCCTGGAGAAGCACGACTGGGCAGGAACCAGAAGGAACTAGCAAAGTCTCTAGCTTTTGTGTTTGCGATCACTTGAACCCTTTAAGGAGCTCCTCTGCCAGATGCCTGGGATGCAAACATCTGACAGAGGGATTTCCTCTGAGGAAAAAACATTAAGAAGAAAGAATCCTTCTCCCAGACACCAGTTAGGGTCCTGTGAGGAAATCCTAAATCTCACAGGTATTTTAATTTTGGAAGTTGGTTCTCCAGGCGCCAGGGAACTGAGACAGCAAAGGCATGCTCCGAAGCGGGGGACCCACGTGGCAGATTCTGGGCGCTGGAGGGTGGGAGAGCCGAGGTCCCAGGCACCTGCTGCTGGAGGACAAATTGCCAGCCCTGGGCAACCCCGACGGGACTGGCCACAAACAGGAGGAAAGCCACTTCTCCCTTCCTCCTGCCTTCCATTCCCTCTGCTGCTGCCAACTGGCAGGCCCAGCAGAAAGGCAGCCAGCAAAGACGTCTGGGAATTATAGCTTCCAGAGTCCCAGTCCCAGCATAACAGGGCAGAGTGTAAAAGGGGGGTGAGTTTGGAGCTGGGAGGCAACAGGTAAATAACCAGCATCTTCCCATACCTGAAAAAAGGTACCCACTGGATTGAGAAGGAAAGAAATCAGGAGTGGGTAAGAGCTAGATTTGGGTGGGTCCTGGGATTTTGTTTCTAGGTGGGGGGGGGGGGGGTAAAAAATTGGAGAAACAGCAGGGACAGGAAATTTCTTAGCAAGGCATATACAGATGATTACTTGAGGTCCCGAGTGCTCACCTCCCATCCCTTGAGGTCACATTATCACGGACCCCTGTCAACTCAGGTACATCCTAGAAAGAAGTGCGTTGTCTCAAGTTGATGGAGATAAAATTTTGATTTGCAGACAGAGCAAGGACGTGCTATAGAAATGAGTTTGTGCCTTAGAAAAATGAGGACAGTTGATATTTCAAGTATGTCTGAGTTGGTGGACTAAGGGTCATACCCTCTATAGTATATTTTCGACCACGTAAGAACTGCAGAGGCAGGAGACACGTTGGAAGGTTAACACCAATTATTTTTGCAATTATGACTTCTAGGGTCTAGCATTATGACCATTTTTTTCTTCTTATCCTTCATTATTTCCTGGTTTTCCATAATAAACCTGTAACACTCTTACAATCCAAATTGTTTTTTAAAAACTTGTTGATGGAAATGTTATATTGTGGTTTACTACTATATCATGCCTCGAGTATATTTCTGAATTGGCCTGATGAGAAGTCCAAAGTCTCCTTTTTATTCTTCTATTTTGTGTTGAGGACACTAGAAACTAGCGGGTCCTAGGACTTCCCCACCTCAATGTATCCTCCTAAACCTCCTGCACCTTCTGAAGAAAAGAAGAAAAAAAAGGGGCGGGGGGAGTGTAGTCTTCATTTCCTATTTCATTTTGACAAGAAAATAATAATTCCAATGATTTTCTAGTTCGAAATTTTCATCAATATTTCTTCCACCCGTTGGCACCAGAGTCTGGCTCTATTACGGTAGCATATGATGGATCTTGAGAATGTGGCAGAAACGATTTGCCGAAAACCTTGGCAAACATGTTCCAAAAGTTCAGACAGTGTCCTGTTTTTGTCAGCAAAACATGGGCAATGGGACAAGGTCTGGGAGATAAACATTACTGAAGAAAAGGAAAAAAAGAAAGGTCAGGCACTTTATTTTCCACACAGTGCTTGTCACCATATAATACTTAGAATGTAGAAAACCTTTTGTATTAAAAAGAAAAAGAAAAGAAAGACTCCACTGGTTTAAGAGGGTTTTGTAAGAGCCCTGACTCCCAGGACAATGATCTGGGGATTTAAAATTTGCATCTGCCTTTAGGCACTGTCTTAAAATCTGCTGTGAATTCCCTGTGTCATTAGTTCAGGCGATAGCCAGAGATAGCGAGATGCCCCGGATGCCTGAGGAAAGACGGTGGCCTGTGATTGGCATCAGCCTGAGTTCTAAGCAGACCACAGTGACCAAAATAGTTCTGTTGACCCTTGATGGATGCACAGCATGAGCAAAAAAAAATCTTTTTTTTTTTTTTTTTTATTTTTAAAGATTGTATTTAAAGACAGAGCATGAGCAGGAAGGGACAAAGGGAGAAGGAGAGAGAGAATCCCAAGTAGGTTCCACGTTCAGCACGGAACCTGAAGTGGGGCTCGATCTCATGACCCCGAGACCCTGACCTGAGCTGAAATCAGGAGTTGGACGCTCAACCAACCGAGCCACCCAGGCTTCCCAAATCTTTGTTGTCTTAAGTCGCTAAGATTTGGGGGTTGTTTATTGTAGCATGGCCTCCTCTACTGAATATTGCAATATCCATCTGCAAAAGCATTTTAAAGAATCTGTATTTGGGGGCATCTGGGTGGCTCAGTCAGTTAAGTGTCTGCCTTCTGCTCAGGTCATGATCCCAGGATCCCAGGATGGAGCCCACGTCAGGGTCCCTTGCTCAGCGGGGAGTCTGCTTCTCCCTCTGCCTCTGTCTCACCCCCAGCTTGTGCTCTCTCTCTCTCTCTCTCACTCTCTCCCTTCACCTGAAATAAATAAAATCGGGATCCCTGGGTGGTGCAGCGGTTTAGCGCCTGTCTTTGGCCCAGGGCACGATCCTGGAGACCCGGGATCGAATCCCACATCGGGCTCCCTGCATGGAGCCTGCTTCTCCCTCTGCCTGTGTCTCTGCCTCTCTCTCTCTATTTCTGTGTGACTATCATAAATAAATAAAAAATAAAAATAAAAAATAAAAAAAAAAACGCTTGAAATAAATAAAATCTTAAGCAGAAGTTTTGATATTTTGAGAACTTCCAAAAGTTTATACCATAGTATAGCAGGCTTCCATTTAGCACAGACGCTTCACCTCTGCTGTGCCTTTTGGAAAATACGTGTAAGTCTTGTGTTCTTACGTATTCCTTTTCTCCTAAAGTTATTTCTTGAAATCCATTTGTTGAATGCTTAATGTACATTCTCATGAATAGAACTGATAGATTTCTGCTTTTTTCAGCCATTACATTTTAAAATTTGAGTGTCTGTATGCAATAAATCTAAGCAAATTTTTCACTTCAATGTTTAGGTAATTTATCTGGCCACCACATAATAACGAGAAGATTATACTCTTCTTTCCTTTAATAAATCCCACAAGGAACAGAACCAGGAACAGGAAATTAGCGTTTGAAAAATCAGCCATTGTGTGGCTGTGAAAAGAAAGCTCTCCAAAGATAAGACCATTGTGGCTGTGCATTAATGAAAATATATTAACTATTTTCTCTACGTCAATCTTTCCTCAAAATCTTGTTAAGGCGTTCCAGGCTACAAATAGTCTCCCTTCTTCAAACTTGATAGTGAGCTGGTTTTTTTTTTTTTTTTTTTTTGGTCTCCTTTTTTTGTAATCATCCCATTTTTTTCAGGTGCTCCCATCAGTGGGGTGAATTTAAGAATTGTTTTTGTTGGGTGTGGACCTTTTGGAGAGAACTGGCAAGCCAGGTGGCTTTGAAGCTGCTGTTTTTCCATCAGCTGGGAGCAGTAACCTAATCCCGGCACCCTGACCACATCTGACCTAAGTGAACACAGCTTGTCTCTATCACAGGATAAGATTGGAGGCGAGCGGGGCTGCAGGTCCCCAGCTGAGTAAAAGGGAAGGCGGGGAAAGATAAGGGCCTTGGTTTCAAATATCCTTAATGGGAATTCTGCACAGTGATTTTTCATCGGGGCTGGGTGCTGTCAGGACTTTGATTACAGCCTCTTCTTCACTGGGAATCTTTTTTTTTTTTTTTTTTTTTGGTCCCTCTAGTGTTTGGACTTTGGCCAGGCTGGGGTTTTTTGTGTGTTTTCCAGGTAACTCTGGTCTGTCTCCGTACAGCCTGGGGTGACTCATGCGTCTGTAACTGATAGATCACTGTCTGATTTTTTTTTTTTTTCAGAATTCTAAATTTTCCTCACAGATCCATGCCCCAAAAGGCCAAGATGAGGCTTATTATTATTATTTTTTTAATTTTGTTTTTTTGGCTTGTTGTCTTGCTGACTTGGAAGACCTAAAACATGTCAGCCACAAAACCGGGCTTTTCATCAGTATTTTTATTGGTTTGGTTTGGTTTGAATTTTTTTTTTTTTTAAAGATTTCATTCATTTATTCACGAGAGACACATTTTGTTTTGCTGATGCCTCCTGAAAGTGAATCAACAGGTTAACAAAGAGGAGGCGGTCAGAGAAGGGACATTTGTTAGTGGTTTCCTGGTCTATGAGTCTGAAGGACCTGTCACGTCGAGGCTCAGAATGATTTTAATTAGCTGCATGACTGAAACGCCCTGTCAGCGTGGCACCTTAACCCTGGCCCTCCGACGAGTGAGTGGTCAGGAAGGGGAGAAGTGCAGAGGTGGCGAGGCCAGCTGCAGACACAGACCACACTGCCCACCTTCGCCCGCACTGCTCACAAAAAGGTAATTCAACGAGGCACATCTCCCAATTCTTTGCTCTGTGAAAGCTGCTGAGAATATTAATGAAGCTCAGCCTAATTTTTGCCTATTCCTCCTGAAAAGGGAGAGCTAGGAGCAACAGACCAGGTTTTCTGCCAACAACAAAGGAGATTCCTTTGGGAATTTCAAGCTAATGCAAGTAGCCTTGTCCTGGCAGGGCCTCAGACCAGCTCTGGCCTGGCTTGAGTCTCCTTCACAGTAATGGAGCCCAGCAGGTTGTGCAATGGGGCTGAGAGCACATGGTCAAAGAGGCCCAGAATCTTCGTGGGATGCTCACGAACCACACTCTATACCACACACCAGTCCTTTACTGAGACCAGTCTGGTTGATGGTACCGCCATTTCTTCAGCGACAGAGGGATCTTCCAGTTGGGAGTCTTGGGTATGACCCAGGGCTTAGCCCAAAAGGAGGAGGCTGCTGAAAATGTAGCAGGGAAGCACCTTCTTCGTGTTCTAACCAAAGAAGTCCCCTCCAAGGGAAAGTCATGGGCTAATCTGGGCACCAGGTTCTGGTTACCATTCAGGAGAGAGGCTGAGTGTGAGTGGGCTGTGAAAGCAAATGAGAAAAAGACCACAACTTCCCAATCCGAGGAGACCAAGCTGAGAAAAGATGTGCTGGAGGTCTCTAAGACAACACATGAAGGTAGCATGAACGAACACAGACGGTGGCTCTCTGTTGGAGGTTGTCAGGTATTTTCCCCGCCACAAAAACTCCCCTCAAGCTGAGGGTCTGCTCGCTGTTTCACAAACACGGGCTGCCCTGTCTTGTTACTATGCTCACCTGACTTGTGTCATTGCCCTCACATATGTCTCTAGACCTGCTGCCTGGTCTAAACCCCACTTACTAAGACAGGCCAACCTAAACCACCCCAGCCGGAGGTACAATTCCCACATTCTTTACGGTCATCCCATATGTGTGACAAGCTGCTGTCAGGTGAAGTCTCTTACCTTGTTGTCTTGAATTATCAAACACTATTTTTTTTATCACTTAACTTTTTACATGTTCCTACACAAACGTGCAGTTAATGATTTTTTAAATGAAAACATAAGCTGTCATAGCTTTCCAAACCAGTCATAGCACATGGTTTGCATGAATTAGGTGGCTGCCTATAACAAAAACCTCAGGAAAAAGGTTTAATAAGATGATTTTCTCGCTTAAGCTATAGAAGTTTGGAGGTAGGGAGAGAGTCTGGGGTCATTAAAGACAGACCCCTTCATCTGCTCCACTGTCTTGGTGGATGGCTTCTGTCTGGTGGGTTACTTAATGAGGTTTAGCTATTTTGTCTGCAGTCGTTGTCTGGAAGGAGGAGAAGGAGGAAGAGAGGAACAAACATCCTCCCAGCTGAATCAGCAGTTAAAAAAAAAAAAAGAAAAAAAAAAAAGATTTATTTATTTAATTAATTAATTTATTTTTAATTTTATTTATTTATTCATGAGAGATACAGAGAGAGAGGCAGAGAGAGAGGTAGAGGGAGAAGCAGGCTCTGGGGAGCGTGGGGAGCCCGATGCGGGACTCAATCCCAGCACCCCGGGATCACAACCTGAGCCAAAGGCATATGCTCAACTGCTGAGCCACCCAAGTGCCCTATTTTACTTATTTTAGAGAGAGACAGAGCATGGGCACAAGGACAGAGAGAGAGAGAAAGAATCTCAAGCTGACTCCACACTGAGTGCAGAGCCCAAAGCTGGCTCTGTCTCATGATCCCAAGATCATGACCTGAGCTGAAACCAAGAGTCTGATACTTAACAGACTGTACCTCCCAGGCATCCCAAGTCAGCAACTTCTCAAGATAGCTTCTCAGGATAATTTTCTTATATTTCACTGGCCAATATATTATCACTTATCTATTCTTGGCAACAAGAGAGGTTGGAAAACTTAGCCTTTTACCTGGCACCATTGCCATCACAAATCCAACTCTAGTTTTGATGCAAAGGAAGAAAGATATTGGGTGTTATAGCTGTCTCCACCACATGATCTGACAAATAATTTGGTGGAACATCAAGGATGCATATCAAAAAACTGGAAACTCTAGGAAATTCTAATGAGTTATATGAACTGATGGCTGAGGCTAAATTTCACCTGCCCAACACAATGTATTCAGCCAACATAATGTTTATATTTTGTTAAACCAACACTTCAAATTGAGAGAATGCACATAAATTCCAGTACAGAATGAATAAAGACCTCTTCAGAGTGACTGTAATTATCCCTCAAAGCCCCCCCAAAGTGCCTCATGTGGGTTCACAAACCAGTCCAACAACACAGTTGTGACCACCCAGTTTCCCCCATGTTCTAATCCCTCTTGTCTACTGACCACAAAGTCTCCTCACATCTGCCTCTCCAAGGAGCCTATGTGGAGATGATTCCAAGGCAGTCAGTTTGTGGGTGCTAGAAGGCTCTTTAAGATATCACTCACCATGGAAAAAAATTGTGGCCTCCACCCAGCTCTGTTTCCCAGTTTATCACTTCCTCCCTGGAATAGCACTGGCCACAGCTTCTTGAAGTCCTGCCTGTGTTTCTGACCTCCACCCCACCCACACTCCCAAGTATCTAATTAAAGGGGTACATCAGCTTTTGGCTCCCAGATATCCTAACTGCCAGTATACCGATTCAGTATAAAATGCCAGAAAGAGATCAGTTGCTATGTCCTCCTCCCCGTGCCCTACTTCCTTTCTCCCCTCATATTTTGCCTCCAAACCAATTCTTCCCTCCTTCACTTATAAATGAAGTGGGCACGTTGGTGAATGATAACAGATAATGGATGTGGTCTCAGGGGGAAGCTGCACAAAGTCATACCAGAACCTCTCCTCAGCAAACTCACTTGTCCCATTACTCAGTGAATCCTCATCAAAACTGCATGCAGGAAGCCTGGGTACAGAGAATCCGCTTGAGTGAAGAAACAGAATCACTGACTGCAGTATTTATTTTACAGAAAGGCAGAGACAGAAGAAATTAAAAGGCAGAGAGGGCCCTTAGATTGCCTGTTCAGGGGGGCCTCCACTGAACCATAGTCCCCTAAGCATGAGCAAGATGCATTCCAGAAAAGCTCAGGAAAAAAAATCAAACATGAAGAACACCTACTACAACCATGAGACCAAGTGTGGGACAAAAGGTTTTTTTGCTTCCTAAGAGCTCATATAAGCCCAGAGAGCTGTTTAATTTAATAATGCAAAGAAGATATGATAACTTTCACTTTTCCTGTTCCTTCTAGACATCTGATAAGCTGGGATTAATTTTTATGTTCAGCTATGTGAGACCAAAGCAACTTCTCATGGTTACCATGGGTTACCTTCTAAATATGTGCCTGATGTGATTTCCCCAAATTGTTATGCAATGAAAATGACATAGCTTCTAAGTATGGTGTTTTCTCAATTGCATGCCCAGAGAAATGTGGTATTTCCCCCAAGGATTGTATTATATTGGGCTTGGCTATATGTCAGTAGATTTCAGTAATGGAGAGTTAAAGCCTTTCTAGCTACAAGGCAACAACAACCAGAGACTGATTAATTTGGGGTTAATAGTCTGAGGGAAAGCAACCTATTTTTCGTAACAAGGGAAATTTGCTTTCTAATGGAAAGCATAAGAAATTTTTCTGCCTGGAAGACGGTTATATGTGCCGGATGTGCTCATCATACTTTGCATAGCTGTTGATTATTGAACTTTTATGTAGTGATTATTTGTTCGGTTGTCTCTCTTCCCTACTAAACATGATCCCTTTGAGGGCATGGAGTGTGTCGTTTGTTTTTATGTCCCCAGCATCTGATGCATTGGAGGCACCCCATAAATGGTGGTTAACGGATTAATGGATGATGCAATATAGTGGTCTACATATGTTAGTGGTACTTTGGAAAAGATGCCTTGGAAGAAAGACAATATCCAGGAATAAAGTTTGTTCTGAATAAGTCTTTGTTACGTCCACAATGTTTTTTCCATGATGAGAATGTAACAAAGATTTAACTGGATCTTCCCTTCCCCACCCATATACAAAAACCCAGAAAACAGATTTAGGATTGAGAACAGTGAGACAGAATCCGAATGATCCATTTAATCAGTCTGGCTATCCTGTTACCCAGAAGGTAATTATATTTGCAGAAGAAAAGATTCATCACATTGTATTTCCCATTTCTCTTTGTACCATTTCCTGCTCTTTCCTCAGCCACCTCCTTGCATTGTGTAGTGTCCTTTCAGAGATAGTGATTACTGTGATATTGCTAGAAAGTGATGTGGAAATGGTATGAAAGAGGAACTAATTCTGAACAACAAGTTGTTCAGCCCTGTGTGTGAAAAATTTTGGTAGATACTTTTTTTTTTTTTTTTTTTTAGAGAGGGAGCAGGGGAGGGGCAAAGGAAGAGAGAATCTTTTTTTTTTTTTTAAATTTTTATTTATTATTTATGATAGTCACAGAGAGAGAGAGAGAGGCAGAGACACAGGCGGAGGAAGAAGCAGGCTCCATGCACCGGGAGCCCGACGTGGGATTCGATCCGGGGTCTCCAGGATCGCGCCCTGGGCCAAAGGCAGGCGCCAAACCGCTGAGCCACCCAGGGATCCCAGGAAGAGAGAATCTTAAGCAGGCTTCACATCCAGTGCAGAGCCCAGCTTGGGACTTGATCTTACAACCCTGAGATCATGACCTGAGCCAAAATCAAAAGTCAGATACTTAACTGACCAAGTCACCCAAATGCTCCAAGTAGATACTTTTTAAAAGCGTTATTCAGGGGCACCTGGGTGGCTCAGTCGGTTAAGTGTCTGCCTTTGGCTCCAGTCATGACCTCAGGGCCTGCTTCTCCCTCTCCCTCTGCTGCTCCCCCTGCTTCTGCTCTCTCACTCTCTCTGCCAAATAAATACATAAAATCTTTTAAAAAATTAAAAAATAAAAGCATTATTCATTTGTCATCTCCTCCTTAATGCTTGCCTGTGATCATGGCCTGCAGCCATAACCAAGATTTCCTGCTCACCTGACAGCAGTTCACCCTAGTTGCTTGGCAAAAGGACTCAGCAGGATGCAGGTAGGGGTACAACCTGATAGGCTCTATACCATCAGATAGTGCTAGGTTCAAATACTGATCTGTAACTCTATGGCTTTGAACAAGCTACTTAGTCTTTTAGCCCTTTAGTTTTCCTGTCTGTAAAACGGGAACATCTACTTTGTTAAATTGTCATGGAATTAAGTAAGATGACATACATAAAGTGCTATGGAAGGAACACATGCTTTATAAACAGTGGAAAGTAATTCTAATTTTGATTAACTTCCTTCCTCTCCCACTAGTAACAAGAGCTGAAAGATGGAGAGGAAGAAGGGAACATTATCCTTCTCACTCTTTTTGTCCCCCTATTCTATAACTCTCTTGATACAGGAGCTCCGAAAGTCTCAGGCAGGATGCACGAGGGACAGAGAAAATGAAAATGCATTCTTAAGAGTAGCAACAACACCTGTCCCAGAACATTAGTTTTCATCCAGATTAAAAGATTACAAATGACCTATGTATGTTCTTATAACGTATTTAATTATGTCCTAAAAATTTCCTGGATAGAAGTACAAATTTCAAGCTTTGGAAGTGTGTTCCTAGGCCACGTGTACTTAAGGAAAAGAGTGGGTAGGGGAGGAGGCAGGGAAGAGAGAACTTGGGTTCCAAAGGTTAGGTCAGTTTTAATCCTTAAATTGATAACTATTGCTTGTTTGGTCACAGCATTTGCTCTATCCTACCGACAATTTATCTGAGTTCATGGCATTACTTGTGGAGTGGCAGGATTTCCAGAGAAGTTCAGACACGAGCCTTTACCTTAAGATGTCTAGAATCTAGTGAAAGACACAAGAGAAACATAAGTGAAGTCAATATGGATGCCCCTCAACTAGCATATATCCAAAATTGCGTGGGGCTTGCATGGTGTGTTATTAGGACCTCCAGTTCAGCATTACTTAGGAAAATAAAATGTGCAGAGGAAATTTCTTTGGCCACAGAGTGAGTCCTGTCATATACATTTGCTAGATCCAGCTGTATTTCCTAAATGCTGAACATATTGTTCTGGCTGTTTATATTCTTGGCATCCAGCAGTGCTACGCATTCCCAAGTGCCAAGAACACACAGCACAGCAGTAGCTTTCCCTAAAAGGCCTGTAAAGCTATGACTAGTTTATTCTCCCAAAGATCCAAGGTACTTGTTAAAGCACAAGATCTGCTTCAACTGACATGGCTCTGAGTTAAATGTGTCGCAACACGTTCTTGGGGAGACCGAGTTCCTTTGACTAACAGCCTCCATATTTGTCAAGACTACTGTAGGCCAAAGGTTAGCAGCAGTGTCTGGCAGCACAAAGCCACATCTAAAACGTTTAAATAAGAGTTAGGCCAGTGAGCCCAGTTCCTGCTACAGCTTCCTCCCTTTGCTACTCAGAGTCTGAGTCCATGCTGCCACAAGTAGAAGTTTATAGACCACACTGGATGTGTAGCAACAAAGCTAAAGCCTCAGTGATTCTTTCACTGCAGAGAGGAATACCCAAGCCCACTTTGAAACAACTCTTAGGGAATGTTATGGAGTTTTCAAAACATTTGTTTCTATTTACTCTATTTTTAAATACAAAAATAAGATTTTTAGACAGTTCAGCTCAAGACATTTAAAATCTCCTAGAGAGCAGAAACATTGGAAAGTGCATGCTAAGATTGGATGCCATGGGATTGCAGTGGAGGGACGGTAACTCAGGTTGAGAAAGGAAGGATAGCAATGTTGAGACAAAGGGGCCATGACCATTCCCTCCAGGAACCCCAAATAACTCCCAAATCTGAGGAACTGGACACATACCATCCAGATTGCTTCATTGAACACCTTCCCTTTGAGCCATTGTCAAGATGGGAGGATCAGTAGGTAGGTTTTCTAGAGGACTTGAGGCCTAAATTAAGGTATATAATGTAAACTGAACGAATGAAAACATTTTTGGAAAGGCTGGAATGAAGATTGCCCTTGAGGCTGAATGCTTCTGAGGCCTCAGATCTATGTGTGTTTAATATACTAGTTATCAAAGCATATGATACTTCAAAATGCACTCCTGTCCTATCTCTGACTCTGACCTAAAGAGGAAATGAAGTGCTTTGTAAGGATGTAAGATCAGGAAAAAAATGGAATCTGTCCCAGCAAAGGCCTCTAAAATGTTGATACCTTTGAGTATAGAATTTTAACTTAAAGAAATTTATCATAAGTAATTATTAAGAGAATATTTAGTTATAAGGATATCCACTACTCCCTTCTTTTTGTCTAAAAATAAAAAACTGAAACCCATCTAAATATTTGTCCGACAAATACATTGTATTGTACATTCATATAATGTAGTAATTTATCTCCATTAAAAGGTGACATTACAGAAGAAAAATATGGAAAGATGTTAATGACATATTATTGTGTGAAAAAAAGCAAGCTAAAAGAGCATATGCTGTTAAGAGGGTAAAAAGATAAAATATCCAAAATATCACATATTGGATAAGACCTCACAAAGCTCAACAATCAGAAAACAACCCAATTAAAGACAAGTGTGGGTGGGGATGTGGAGAAATTAGAAACTTTGCACACTGAAAAAATAATTCTACTATGGAAAGAACAGACAATCTGAGCCACAGTATCAAGGTCACCATGGACAGTGATGAGTCATATTGACCGTATATGCCCTTGATATGAAGTGGTGAGGATAGCCATTTTACTTCTACGGTTCTCTTTTCCCCAAATCCATAACCTCAGGAGAAAAACCTCAGACAAATCATAAGGAAAGGACATTATACAAAACACCTGAAAACTGTACTCCTCAAAGTTATCAAGGTCATCAAGAATGCAGAAGTCTACAAAATAGTTACATTCTGAGGAGTCTAAGGAAAATGACAACTAAGTGTAATGTAGTATAACAGAAAAAGAATATGAGGTAAAACTAAAGAAGTATGAATAAATCATAGGCTTCAGTTAGTAATTGCATATTAATATTGGTATCAATAATAACAATGTATCAGTATTGGTTCATTAGCTATGTGGCATTAGTATCATATTAATGTAATAGGAAAACTGGTATGCGTTATATATAAATCTGTATTATCTTCACAACTCCCTCAATTTTTCTGTAAATCTAAAACCGTCATAAAAAGTTTATTAACTAAAGGGTATATGCTATGATTTTCCTAAATTTGTATATATGTAGATTCATAGCTAGATATACACATGTATACATAGAAAAAGGATGAAAGGCTAGATATCAAAATGTTAACATTGCTTATTGCTAAGGGTGAGAGTATTTTTTTCTTATTTTGCTCATCTATATACTTAACTTTATGATACAAAAAGCAAAAGGAAAATCGTAAGCCATCCTTTAGGCCGGAACATTTCCCTAACCTAATACAAAAAAATTATATCTAATATTTATAATTTCTAAAAATATTAAAAAGGCACAACTCTGTCCAGGGGAAATGTAAAAATTACTTTTTGATTCAGAACTTTCTTCTCAGTATATTTCTTGATAGTAGTACCTAAGGATAAAGGTAAAAATGAATAATTATTTCTGAACTAAGAATTTAATGAACACAGTCAAGAAAGAGTCTCAAATTAACCTTCAAGAGGAATCCCAATTCCCCATTTTAATCCATTCATTTCCCTCATTCTAATTTCTTATGTAATTTAAAATGTTTAAAACCTCTAGAGAGGCTGGCTGAGGCTCCAAGAAGCTGCTGTTAGATGTCCCATGAGTTCAATTCCAAGCACACCTGTTAGAACACCTCTCATATTGTGGAATAGAAGATAATGGTCTCAAGCAATATTGGTGCTGATGATGTCATTACCACCTTCTCCAGTGAGAAGCAATTAGCTACTTTAAACAGAAATGTATTCTTTCATTTCCATGATGGCTTGGCCTATTCTGCTTTAAATTACTAGATCCTTTTTTGCCTGAGCTTATTTGGTGTAAGCTACCTGCGGTTTTGGTTTGTTTTTTTGTTTTGTTTTGTTTTAATATGGCTCATTTCACTTACTCATTCTATAAATACTCATGGAGAGCTTACCATTTGTCAGTTACTGTGTTAATAATTGGGAAATATGAGAGCATGAATAGTAATAAATAGCCCCATTTTAAGAAGATTCTAGGAAAGAGGCGAGGTCACAGTGAAATAGATAAATTGCTATACTTACAAGATAGAATAAATGCTACTGAAAAAGTTCAGAGAAGGTAAAATGAGCATTCACAGCTGGAGAGACTACATCCAGGTAGAAGGGCACAGGAGGTGATTTGCAAAAAAGGAGGACTGAGATTTGAGTCCTGGTTAACATTCAGGGGAGCTGGGATGGAGAGGCCATTTATTCTCCTTTCTTCATGTTTCCACGTGGAGGAACTCCAGCTACAGGAACACTCCTGCTCTCTGTCCTCACTCATTAGTCCTCCCACGAGAATTAAATAGTGAGTTTAAAAGCAGAAATTGAGCATGCTCGACTTAGCCTCTCCTGATTTCCCTTTGGCTAGAGCCCATCTAGATGAGTCTTACATTCTCGTCTATTTTCTGCCATGTAGTGAGAGATCCTTAAAGCATCTTTCTTCAAGTATCTTTGTCAATACTAAAAGTGATCATTTAATCTCTGCCTGACCCCTGAGTCTATCAGAGAAGAGGAGGAGAGGTGTTGCTATTAGTTCACAAGAATTCTGACTGTAGCTTTGGACATGTTGAGTTAGAAGAAGAGAGGGGGCAAGATAAGCAGAGGCACAGATACAAAGTTTGGAAGAACACTTAAGTATGTCAAATTGGCAGCAGTTGAGCATCAATAATGGGGAGAAGTAGAAGATGAAGTAAAAAAGTAAGGTTAATGCTATGAACTGAATGTTTGTGTTCCCCCAAAATTCAAATATTGAAACCCAAATTCCCAAAGTGATGTTATTTGGAGATGGGGTCACTGGGAAGTAATTGGGTCATGAGAGTGAAGCCCTTATGATGAGATTTGTGCCCTTAGAAAAGGAGACAGAAGAGAACTTGCCTCCCCCCTCACTATTTCTGCCATGCGAGGATACAGAGAGAAGGTAGCTGTCTGCGAGGCAGGAAGCAGTCTCATAAGAACAAATCACATTGTCAACCTGATCTCAGACTTCTAGCCTACAGAATTGTGAGAAATAAGTACTTGTTGTTTAAGTCACCCAGTCTCTGGTATATTTGTTGCAGCAGCCTGACAACAGTCTTAAAAGCCAGATGTGGAATTTTGAATTCATTCATAGTTTATAGAGAGGTTCTGGTTTTATCCAATTGGCTGAGTATCTTATATTTACCTAACCTTTCCAAAGATAACAATTATAAACTCTGATCAAAAAATGGAAAACAACTGTTTCAAAACACTGGACAGTAATCAAACACAGGCAGAAACTGGAAGTGATTTGATCCTTGATGAAAAAGGACCCACACTAATTGAGATCCATCCGGGGTTTTCCCACTGGAGGCAGCCCCCAGCCCCATCAAGCTGGAAGCAAAACCATAATCTTATTATAGGAATCAGAAGATAAGAGAGTTTGGGACTACTAGAGTGGCTAGAAATGAAGGAGTGAAATTCTAGAGAGAAAGAAGTTCTAAGAGGGAACCTCAAAAACTGCATATAAACCTCTATTAATCTTTGACTAATCCTTGACTTAATCCTGACTGCTGAACTGTTCACATGAGAAGTGAGACTCCAAGGAACTCAGCAAAGAAAAACTACCTAAAATGATGAAAGAAATAAGAAAAGATTATAGCAGCTGCCCAATGTAGGAGAGTCAGAGTTTAAAATTAGAGAAGCCTAGTAAAAATTTCAACCCATCAATAATTTCCAGAAGAGCCATGCCTCAGGAGTAAAGACTATATTCCAGGACTTAGGGGTAAATCAACGCTTATTCAAGATGATATGCCAATAATTTAATTCCTGAGTGGAACAAAATTCAACACTTTCCAGAGGAAAATGACAGAATTAACATTCTCTACAATGTTTCAATCACTATGTTCAATATATAATAAAAAATATTAGGCAAAAATAAACCAAAAACAAAGTGATCTGGAGTCAAAAGGAAAATTAGTTAAAAGAAATGGAGTCACAGATGACGCAGATTTTGAAATTAGATGAGAAGGATATCAAAATGATTGTGAAAAATATGCTAAGGGACTTACATGAAAAATATGCTAAGGGACTTACATGAAAAATTAAATATAATTGGTGAAGAGATTAGGAGGAGATATTAAAGCCATAGGAAAGGACAAAATGAACAAAAATGACTAATACAATATCTTAATTAAAAAACTTCATTAGACATGATTGGCAGCTGAGTGAACACAACAGAAGAGACCACTAAAGTTGAAGACAGGTCAACAAAATCATTCAATCTGAACACAGAGAGGAAAAACTTGCAAAATAATGAAGGAAGCTTCAGCAATCTGTGGGGACAATACCCAGTGATCTAAAAATCATATAATTTGTGTCCAAGAAAGAACTAAAGTTGTGGAGGGATAGAAATAGGGAAGAACAATTTGAATAAACATATGACAAAGTTTTTCCAAATTTGATTCAAAAACAACAACCCACAGATCCAGAAAGCTCAGTGAACTAAAGCAGAACATACAACTAAGCCCAACAAAGTTAAGGAAAAAATATCTTAACTGAGAGGAGAAAAAAAGGACACACGACATACCTGGGAACAAAGATAAAAATATTAGCTGACTTTTCATCAAACAATAATGGCTATCAGAAGACAAAAAAAGTTATCTTTTAAGTCTATCATCAGTGAAATATCTTTCCAAAATTAAGTTTAAATAAAAACATTCTTGGATGAACAAAAACTGAGCCAACTTGTCACAAGCAAACCAACACTACAGGATATGCTAAAAGAAAATATTCAGATTAAAGAAGAATGACACGAGGTAGAAATTTGGATCTGCAGAAAGGAATGAAGACACTAAAGATAGTTAAAAATATAGATGTATGTATGAAAGATTTCTCTTTTTAAATTTAATTTCTGAAATGTCAATTAAATATTTAAAGAAAATGATGGTATATTTATAGGTTTATAGTAGTTGTAGAAGTCAAATATATGTGAAGAATAGCGCATAAAGATAAGGAGGAAGTGTAAATGGACTCAGTCAATGGAGACCATGACAAAACTTCGAACAGGGAAGTAGGCAGAGGATTGACACAATTCAAACCATGCCTTTGGAAGAATCATCCAGCTTCAGGATGTGGAGCCAATAAGAAGGAGCAGCATACGAGATGCATTAAGGAGGACTTGTATTCCAGTAGGACTTGGAAACTGATTGAAAGTGGTACAGAGATGATAACAGTGAAGTGAAATAGCACCTCCATTCTTGGAATGGAAAGAGGAATTGATGGTATCACAAAAAGAAACAGAGAACCTTGTAGGAAGAACTGCCATAGGAAGCAGACAATGCATTTACCTGTGACCTTACCAAGTCCGAGGTGTCAGTGAGACCACACAGATGGAGACAGATGATACGCAATTCAAAATGCAAGTCTCCCTTCTTATAAAATGCCAGTCCTGAAGAATGTATGGCCTTTATGTGACTTGTTTTCATCTTATGCTACATGATTTATTGTAAACTTTTTACTATATCCAAACTATAAGTAAGCCAGAGAAATAAATATAAAACCATGGCAGTGGGAGATTGGCAGGATGGTTTGCCTAGAAGATTTCGGGCCCAGGCTCCCATCTCTGAGCAAACGTCCAAGGCCAACAACCAGCAGACTGTGAGCTTCAGCCCTGCTTTGCTCTGCAGACTGGCATGCTAGTGTCTGACTACTCTTTAGCTGCTGCCCATATTACACTTCTTTCCCCTTCTTTACATGCCTGGATTTATTTTTGGATTATCTGTATCCACTACGGACTGAATCCAGAAAAATGATGAGATTAATAGCAAAAACCAAGAAGCCAACCTTTCTTCACTTGCCTATCTCCCTCTCCCTCCAGTTCTCAAACTGAGGGATCCAGGGACAGGTACCACTGGATCGGGTATACTGGAGTATACAGGTATATAGGTATATTGGAATGGTTTGTGCTACCTCCTACTCAAGTTCTCATTCATTAACCACTTTTTCTAACTTTACTGGAATCGATCCCACTCTAAACCAAATTGTGAAGTAAGAACATATTTTTGTCTCTCCCAGGCTCCGTTCCACAAGTCTTACCCATATGTTGGAACCTATAACCAAAAATGACCAGCACCATCGTACTGCCCTCTGACTGCCCAGTGTCCTGCCCTGGTGCCCTCCACATTCTCTACTCTCCATGCTTTCTCCCCCTCCTGGATTCTCTCACTTCTGAAGACTCCAGGTTCTGTAGTGTTATCAACTCCTGTAAGGAGTTAGAGGAAAAACAGGCTGATGGACCTAACTCAAATAATAGTGCAATTACTGGAATCGTAGCCTCATCTAGAGTACCTGAATTTTTTTTAAAGCTCTCATGTATCTAAATGAATCTCTAGGCCCTGTGACAAAGGGGCAAGAAAAAGTCCACATTTTATTATATTCTGTAATATTATAATCCTAAAAAAATTAGTGCTATGTTGTTCATTAGAGGATATTCTGTTTCATGAAATATTATTTAGCATTCCAGGATAAAACCCAAATATGAAACAATGAAATAGTAGTATCCTTATTCTACATATGGAGAAACTTCCAGACAGGTCTACTTACCTTCACCATTCTCTTGTATCCTAACTTTCCTCTCATGGGAGAAGCACTATTGATAAGTATGTGGAGGTTCACATTTTCTCCATCTGTTTCACATACTTATGCCATTTTAATAAATTGGCTGTCTTATTTCTTTTTTCCCCCCTGTATTCAGGACAATTTTTACCCTATTTTCACTCTTTTCAACCACTAATAAATAACGCAAGTCAAAAGGGCCTACACTTTTTCCCCTAGTCTGGTCCAGTTTAAGATTTAAGTCTATGTAATTCTGCAAGAATTAAAAGTTTGAAGAACACTGTCTGGGTCATTTCCTTACCCTGAGAGTAACTCTTCATTATGTAGATTGTTTCTGACCATTGGAATGTCTCTGCCCTCCTCCCTGTTCACCAAAATCCCTTCCATTCCACAAAACCCATGTCCATCCTCACTCACCCTTCCAGGAAGCCAATACCAACATCCTCTTCCTCATCTTTCATAGAACTTACTGCCAATATCACACACTCTATACTCCACATTCCAGCATTCTCCAGTTGCTCCACATGTGTGACTACTGCTTCTGCAATGAGATCGCAAGTTTCAGAGATCAGAGCATTGCCCTATAAATCTTAACACATCATATTATTCAAGGGACACCGTAAAAACTAAGTGAATGAAGGGCTGAGTTCTTTACATTAACAATGAGACCCACTGGAGAGCACGGAATGCTCCTGGTGATGGGAGGGAGGTTAAGGTATGTCTCTTTTCTCTTTGCCTATAGATTTCTGATTCATTTTCTAAAATGCAAACCCTAAGATATACAATGAGAAGAAAGTGTGACAGAATCAGTGAACACAACATTTATGATATCAAACCCCAAATCTAATAAATGAAGGAGTTCCTTAATCTCTCATTTAATATACATTTCCTGAACATTTCCCGTGTTCAGGTACGTTTTGCTGGGTGGAAGAGGACACCGTCCTCGGGCTCCAAGAATGCAAATCAGACACTAACGAATATGTGATCAAGAAATGACTAGACTCAGGTGTTTTCAGAAATGAAGAGAATAGTAAACAAAAGAAAAAGTTAGGGAAAGCTAATGAGGCTAACCTACTTCCTCTTAATCACTTTTTTTTTCTCTTAATCACTTTTATCATGAGTTCATATTTAAATCGGTGGCCAAAGTGTACAAGAGCATCAAGTTCACCACAGTGGATTTAAGTATACATAACAGAACACAGAAAACATGTACTTTTGTGTGTTTAAATAAGAAAAATCAGAATTTAGATTATTATTTACTGGATGACTGGATGGCACTGGTGAACAGGGAAATAGTGCCTATTCATGGTATCGTTTGAACATCGGTATGACACTGAGAGAAAAAGTAATTGCATAAATCCAAGACAGTTCTCGTGACTGAAAAGCACATTATGCCGTCTTTATCTTTGAGCTGATTTACTTTATATGTTTCTCTGAAACAGAGTCATAACAGGCCAATGGAAACAAAATGAAATAGAGCATGTTATTCTGCCTTTTGTTCCTTTGGGAATAAGCTCAAATCTTCACATATTGATGAAAGCTGTCTGGCCCTGTTGCTGCTTGAATGTTCACATGAATGTGTTGATGGGGTCTGCAGTGTCTGTTCATGGGCTGAAACCAGATAGAAAGTAGGTGACACTAATCACAAAATTCTAGGTGGGGAACAAAATGCTAGCAGTATAATGACTGACTATCCCACTTCCATATGTTTATTTTAATAAAAAACCTTGGAGAGGAGTAAAACCCCATAACCATTGAGTTTTTTAACCTACAGTACAAGAATATACACAGTTCTATAATGTAGGCTCCATGCAGGGAGCCCGATATGGGACTCGATCCCAGGACTCCAGGATCATGCCCTGAGCTGAAGGCAGACATTTAACTGCTGAGCCACCCAGGTGTCCCTCTTTATAATACTTTTCACCTTAATATTTTATAATAAATTTTATTTTTTATTATCTGCCTCTTCTCACCAGAATATGAGCACTATGAGGGCAAGGGCTATGTCTGTTCACTACTGTACCTTTAGATCTTAGAGATTCTTAATAAATATTTGCTGGATGAATAAATAAAAATGCAGGAAATGATATGCTTTGCACCCTGAATTACAAGCTGAAGAACCCAGCAATTAATATAATGAGGGAAGCAATCAAAGTTGGAACCTTGCCTAAGTAGAGAATTTTTGCCACTACCGAAAAGTTGCCAATTGTTTCCTTGATGGGCTATGAACATGGAGTAGCCAGATGATCTCATTTTTCATGAGAAGTTAAAAATCTGAATTTTTAGATGAAGTTTCTGATTGTTTCATCGTGTGGTTTAAGTTTTCAAAACTTGTCATACTCAACAAACATGAGGTCAGTCTGTGCCTCTGCTTTAGGTGGAGAGACTGGCGGTGTGTGTCTTGAGGTTGACAAAGGTTGAGTTAAATGGAGAAAGAGAAGAGAGACAGGAAAGAATGGCATCCCCACATCCACTTCCTCATCACCTAGATTGCAATTTGGAGGGATCTCTGCTCCATCTTCACCTCCCGCTCCTGTCCCTCTTTACCCGGGAGTTTAGAAAACCACTACTTTATTTCTTATTTACAACACCAGTTTCACGTATTTATTGTCAAGTCCTGTGAACAGTAAAGAGGGATCCATCCTGCATTCACTGATGCCATGGTGAATACATAACAATATCTAAATAAATAAGAAGCCATGGGGAAAGTTCTCCAAGGTCAAAATATTTGTTTGTTTTAAAGATTTTATTTATTTATCCATGAGAGACACATGAGAGACACAGGTAGAGGGAGAAGCAGGCTCCTGGTGGGGAGCCTGATGTAGGACTCGATCCCGGGACCCCGGGATGATGCCTTGGGCTGAAGGCAGACACTCAACCGCTGAGCCTCCCAGGCATCCCCAAGGTCAAAATATTTAGAATAAAGAACTGCTGCGATTAAACTGGCAATGGCAGAATCAAAGACCTAATATCTACTTCATATAATAGATGAGGTTTAAACCGGGAATTCTTTTCAGTAACCAACAATTTGACCTGATTACATAATGAATGTTTCTTTTTCTTTGTCCTAAAGTTGAACTTTGTATATTGAGGGGCTGCCAAGCACATTTTCACTGTAAAGAAATGTTGTTTTCAGTTGTATCACCCAAGAGGCTTAATTTCAGATGAAAGTGTTAAAAAATCAAATTTCTGTATTTCTTTGGATCTAGCATTGAGTGGTTTAGCAAGCAGTGTCAATTCTATTTTTCTTTTCCAAAGGGATTTATTGTTGAGCAAGGTCAATCAAACTCTAGGTATAATTGTTCATTTCAGTGGCCCTAAGCCCACACTTGGGAGTTTTCCAGCTGTAGAATCAATGAAAAATACCCTGAACTCTCCAGTCAGGGACACAGTATTGGATTCCTGGCAGTTTGCTTTTCTAAGGAAACAACTGAATTAAAAATAGGCCTGCCCCTCTCCCTTACAGGTAATTCTACCATCATGCATCTGACATCTAAATACCCCCATATGCTATTTTTCCTAGCTGCCATTTCAGATCTCTGTTGGTATGTCTGTCAGATACTGGCTTTAATTCTAGGAGGACTGGGGAAATAAGAAATATTCAAAACTGAGGTACCTGGGTAGCTCATTTGGTTGGCCATCTGAATTGGCTCAGTTCATGATCTCAGGGTTTGGGCTTGGGCTCAGTTCATGATCTCAGGGTTGTGAGATAGAGCCCCACTTGAGGCTCCATGTTGGGTGTGGAGCCTGCTTGAGATTCTTTCTCTTTCTCTGCTTCTGCCCTTCCCCTGCTCTCTCTTTTAAAAAGGAAGGAAGGGAGGGAGGAAGGAAGGAAGGAAGGAAGGAAGGAAGGAAGGAAGAAAGAAAGAAAGAAAGAAAGAAAGAAAGAAAGGAGAAAGAAAGAACCTATTAATCCCCATTTCCCTGCTCAGTCTCATCCTACAATTGAAATTTTCACAAGATAAAGACTAGTGAACTTCTGACATACTTGAAATTGGCCTTCTCACTAGGCTACCCTACACATCACTGAATACCGTGAGTTTGAGTATTGCCTTGAAATAAATAAGGTCTCTATTCCGTGGTTTTTAAAACAAAATAACCAAGAATGAGATGGAAAATCTTGTTCTTACAGAGGTAAATGAAAATATGAAAATCTCAGGAGATAGTGTATGAGGAAAATAAAATTACTTTCATAGAATTTTGGAAAACATTCATTTATGCTTGTAAATATTTACTTGATTCTGAAAATATTTATACCATGACCTCTCCAAAAGAGTTCCCTTTGAAGTGGTCACTTATTTTGCACATAAAAACACAATTTCAGTCAACATAACATCTTAAGATTATGCTTTGGTGTTTCCTTTTGCACACACACAAATACAGCCTAGCAAACAGGCAAGACATCTGGCTAGGTGACCAAATCTTAAATATCCCCTAGACTAGTTCTAGATTAAACAGTCCTAGAAGACCACGAGAAAGCAGGCACAAAACTCCTGAGCAGGAAGAAGGTAGTGGGGCTGGCATGAGAAGAGAAAGAACTGGTAATATGAGAAAAGCTTACAAATCAAAATGCTCAAATACACAAAGAACTAAAATACTGAGAAGGACAAGCCAACAAAATCAACTACTTGGGGATTAATTCAAGCCAGGTAGGATTAAAATAGTGGGGAAAGGAGAGAAAGATCTGAAAATGAGTGTCCTTAGATTCTTCAAAATGATAAATTATGAGCAAAAATTATAAAACTATAAGAAATCATGAAACAAAACAGACAGAAATAGGACAATAATAGGTGGATGAGAAAAAGAGCCAATTAGAAATCTTGAAAATGAAAAGCATAGTTATTAGGATTTAAAACAACCCAGTAGGCAATAGGTCTAAACATGGGTAAAGAGTTTGTGAGTTGGAAGGCTGTCCTGAGGAATTCACCAGGAATGAAGCATGAAAGAATAAGATGAGAATTATGAACCACAACACAGAGTATGACTTCTCACAGAAATTCTACAGGAAGAGAGTACAGGAAATAGCAGAGAGCCCTACGAGAAGATATGAGATGGGACTGTACCTAAACTCATGCATCCTCAGATTCAAAATGCATGTTATAGGGCAGCCCCGGGGGGCTCAGCGGTTTAGCGCCTGCCTTCAGCCCAGGGTGTGACCCTGGAGTCCCGGGATCGAGTCCCACGACAGACTCCCTGCATAGAGCCTGCTTCTCCCTCTGCCTGTGTCTCTGCCTCTCTCTCTCTCTCTCTCTCTCTCTCTGAGAATAAATAAATAAAATCTTAAAAAGAAAAAAACCAAAACAACAAAAAATAATGCATGTTATATACCAGGATAAGTATTGCTGATTCTATACCTAGACAGAAAAGTTGAACTTAAAAGTATTCCAAAAAAGTATTCAAAATAAAAAACATATATATTTAAAGTTATCACAAAGGGGGGAAAAAAACCCAGATTATTTACAAAGGAAAACTAATTTAACTGACAAACAGCAGGCTTCTAGAAAGCAACAATAAAGCCCAAAAGTATAGATACTAAAAGCAAAAGAGTAGAAACTAATTCAAACATTGAAATAGACTCTGTAGTTTCCAAACAGCAGATTTAAAAAATAATAGTAATGATAAAGAAAATAATTTATGAGCAATCCAGCAGGAGAGAGGAAAGCAAACAAAACAACAGAGCAATATATTAGAATCAATTGCATTTCCATATGTTAGGAACAAACAATCAGAAATTGAAGTTTAAAAATAATCCTATTTATATTAGCATCAAAAATATAAACTACTTAGGGAGAAGTCTAACAAGATGTGCAAGATCTACACCATGACAACTAAAACACATTACTGTGAGAAATTAAAGATCTAAATGAGTAGAGATGTGATCAAGGATTAAGAGACTCAGTATTTTTATGATATTAATCCTCTCCACATTGATGTATTGATTCAACAAAATTCCATTCAAAATCCCAGTGGGGCAGCACTTCACCAAGTTTGAACAGATACTTCACCAAATATAATATATAGATGGCAGATAACATGGCAAGATGCTTGACATCATGAGCATTAGGAAAATGCATTTTTAAAACCACAATGAAGTGCTACTACATGCCTATTAGAAAAGCTAAACTTAGAAAGGCTGACCAAACCAACTCCCAAGTTAGCAAGGGAGTGAAGTAACTGGAACTTCCATACACTTCCATTTATATCATATAAATGATAAAACCATTTTGGAAAACATTTTGGAAGTTTCTTAAAAATCTGAAACAAAACAAAACAAAACAAAACAAAACAAAACAAAAAAAACGACCTGTCATATGATCCAGGCATTTAATTCTAGGTATTCATCTGAAAGGGAAAAAAATGTCCACAAAAAGACCACTACATACCTATTAGAATGGTTCAAATCCAAATCACTGACAACACCAATGTGGTGACAATGTGGAGCAACAAGAACTCTCATTTGTTGCTGGTGGGAATGCAAAATGGTACAGCCACTTTGGAAGAAAGTCTAGCAGTTTAAAAAAATTAAACATACTCTTATATATGACCCAGCAATCACTCCTTGGTATTTACCAAAATGACTTGAAAACCTAGGTCCATACAAAAAGTCTGCACATGATGTTTATAGACGCTTTATTCATAATTGTCAAAACTTGGAAGCAACCGAGATGTCCTTCAGTAGGCAAATGGGGTAAGTGAACTGCGAAACATCCAGACAATGGAGTATTATGCATCACTAAAAAGAAATGAGCTACCAAGCCATAAAAAGACATGGAGGAGGGGTGTCTGGGTGGCTCCGTTGGTTGAATATCCAACTCTTGATCTCAGCTTGGGTCTTGATCTCAGGTTCATGAGTTTGGGCTCTATATTGGGCTCCACACTGGGTGGAGCCTACTTTTAAAAAAGGCAAAAAGACATAGAGATAACTTCATTGCATATTACGAGGTGAAAGAAACCATCTGAAAAAGCTACCTACTGTTTGATTCCTACTATATGACACAGAGATAGTACAAAGGTCAATGGTGACCCAGGGCTTGGGGAGAGACGATTGTTAGGGCAGTAAGTCTATTGTGTTTGGCGCTATAATGGTGGGTATATGTCATCATTTGTTTATCAAAACCCATAGAATGTACAACACCAAGAGTGAACCCGTGCTTAAGCTATGGACTTGGGGTGAAAATACTGTTACGTTGTAAGTTCACCAATTATAACAAATGTTATTCTGGGAACTCTGTGCTTTCTGTCCAATTTTGCTGTTATCTAAAACCCACAAAGACTAAAGTCTGTTAAAAAAAAAATAAAAAAGGACCTGTACACAATTGTTCTTACCAGATTTATTTGTAATAGTCAAAAACTAAGAAATAACCCAAGTGTCCATCAACAAGTAAATGAATAAACAAATTGTGCTGTATCTGTGTAATGAGATACTACTCCATAATAAAAAGAATTATTGATACATAAAGGACGTGAAGAGCCTCAGAATAATTATGCTCATTGAAATGTGCTAGACAAAAAAGGTACATATTGTATGATTCCATTTATATTCTAATATGACAGAGAGCAGATCAGTGGCTGCTTGGAATGGTGGGATGGGACAGGACGGAAGGATTGCCAAGGAGCATTAAGTAACATCAGGGGTAGGTTTGTTATCTTGATTGTGATGACAGTTTCACAGATGCATAGACATAGATGATCTATAGATCAATAGATAGGTCATAGATGATAGACGATAGATGTCAGAACCTATCAAATTGTGCACTTTAAATATGTGCAGTTTATTATGTCAGGCATACCACAATAAAGCTGTTTTAAGGTGGTTTTTTTTCTTTCCAAAAAGGAAATAAATACTAAAGAAAATCAAGAATATCTGAAGGCGATTTTTTGGAAAACGAATTAACTAAACACACTTTTGGCAAGATCAATCAAGAAAAATCAAAGAAAGAACAAACAAACTCTAACATTTAAATTGGAGAGTTGGAAAAATCTCACAATTTTATGCCAATAATAAGAAAACTTAGATGAGAAGAATCAGTTTTAGAAAATCATCAACTATCAAATTGAGTTAAGGGGAAGGAGAAAATAAGAAAAAAGCAGTACGTTTACTAACTGTACTGTGGTATTCATTTTACAATCTATACATGTATCAAATCATCAAAATTGAACACCTTAAACTCACGTGTTATATGTCAATGTCTCAATAAAGCTGAAAAAATTTAAAAAATAAAAAGCTAAAAAGAATAAAGCAATAACTATTGGTTATGGATTGAATTGTATTATCCCACCACCACCACCACCACCAAGCTGATTAAACTCTGGCATCTGAGCTGTCTTGCCAGAATGGAGGATCCATCACAAGTTAACATTAAGTACCTTGTGTCTTGTATCTCGGGGACACAAAGACCCAGTGATCTCAGACCATTCTCAGACTCAGTGGGGTAGGACCTCTCTTGTAAGGGTCAATAAATGGATAAAGACCTTATGTGAATCTCGTTTCTGGTATAATTTGGTTTCTGTTATAGAACCAAAGCACAAAGGTTAGAAATCTTACATCGGTCCTTATGGACATTTTAAAAATATGTAAATGGTAAACATGAAAGGTGTGCATTGTTACCAAAGACACTAATTTATAACCTATTATGGTTAAATATAACCACAATTACCTTTAATATAAGAAGGTAATAAGGAAGTATTCAACAGTGCTTATGCATGAGACGAGGAAGGTGTCTCTGCATCTCAGGCTGATATCCATGACCTTAGCACACTCCATGTTGGTTCTCCTTAAATGCTCTTATAGGCCTTCTCTACTACGCCAAACACTCATCCAAGCTGGCCTAAACAGTGGGTGAGAAATGCCAAATTCATGCCTCACTTGATCTATCTGTTGTGTTATCTCGTAAGTTCCTTGGAAACAGCAAGCATTTCATTATTTTAACAAGGGAATAGAACTGACCTGTCCTAAGTGACTTCAGTCTAGGCTCCATTTGACAATCCATGAAGATGATGTAACCAGAAGCAGCTCATTAATCTCATCCTGAGTTTTAAATTCCAAGTCACAGTAAATCAGATTTAAATGAGTTTCCACTGAACAAAGCTAGAGGATGTTTTTTTATGATGTATAGAACATTTATTACTTCAGTGTTTGTTGCAGTGGGTTACAGAAAACTCACCTTAAAAAAAAAAAGGGATTGCTTGAGCTCTGAATTACTCTTAGATGGACCACAGCTGAGTTTCAAAGTTAGTTAAAAAAAAAATTGAATCTCCCCCAATGCATAGATACAGCCTACTAGTTAAAGAAAGGTATTTGTATATAGTGTTATATTTAAGCAAATTGAAAGTCAGAGCCTTAAAACTTTAGACCAGTGCTGTTCACATAATTTTCTGCAATGATGAAAGTGTTCTAGTATCTATGATGTCCAATACAGTAGCCATTGACACTTGAAATGTAGCTAGTGTGACTGAAGAACTGAGCTTTTAAAATATTTTTTAAGGGTGCCTGGGGTGGCTCAGTCAATTAAGTATCTGTCTTCAGCTCCAGTCATGATCCCAGGGTCCTGTGATCGAGTCCCACATCAGGTTCCCTGCTCAGTGGGGAGTCCACTTCTCCCTCTCTCTCTGCCCCTCCCCCCTGCTCATGTTCTCTTTCTCTCTCTCAAATAAATAAATAAAAACAAAATATTATTTAGTTTTTAACTTATTCCAATTTCAATAGCTATATTGGCTAGTAGCTGCCATAATAGAGCAGCATGGGGCCATGCATTGTGCCAAGTGAAATAAATTAAGTCTGAGTCATCATTTTATTATTGATAGTAGTAATGTAACTGAGAATGAAAACATCACAGCACCATTTACAGAGAATTTCACCATTGCCAATGACCTCTTCAGACAACACTCTGAAGTCAAAGGGATGAGTATTATCAACTCCCATTACATTTGAGGAAACTGATGCTCTCAGACATATTACATGATTTAAGTGAGCTGTGACTCAAACTACTTTCCACCAAACTGCAAGAGAACCATGGAAGAATAGCTTACCAGCAGGCTTATCTAAAATGAACCTTGATAAACTAGGGGTGTGGGGAGAGACAGACAGAGAAAGAGGGAGAATGTAAATCCACACAGACAACACTAGACATTTTTGCAAGTAAAGAGGTGGGTCAAGTTTTGCTCAAGCATGTTCCAGTATTACTGTCAAAGACCAGCTTCATGAGTTTCTGACATGGGCAGGGCCCAACCAAAGACCCATGCATTTTTTTTCCTTCTGTCAGGGCTCTGCTAGCCATAGATTATTTTTCTTCTGCTTTTCCCTCTCTCTCTTTTCCATGTTTGTGGCAGTTATTTTCTCTCTGTTTCATGCTATCTCAAGTCAGAAAATTTCTATATTAAAATGGTAATTCTTATATAACAATCTAATAAAGCATTGGTAAGAGCAACAGATTTTCTTTGTCTTTGGAAAATGCACTGGAACTTGTAAGAAGAAAAATCCATCTTCCTTTAAAAATTAGCATAATGAAATATATTAAATTGAATATGTATGGTGGATAGTAGCTTAGATAAAAATGAATTGCACATTCTAGTGTCTAGTCAGTTTGCAGACGTATTAATGAAGGCCCTATAAACCTGTTTTTGTGATAAGCCTGTGCTGCAGGCACTCTGCTAGCGAGATGGGACCTATGTCACCGAAAAAGACCCCAGTACTGCTGAACAGCTTATATTTTATACATTTACATTGGAAAGGCAAACGTTTAAATTGGCCCATCTAAAACCTAAGACTGTGGTTTCGTGGATTCTAGATAATTGAAAACAGGACTTCGGTGCACTAAATCCACCTCTTCTGGGCTCTTTGCCATAACACGCTCCAATCTGAAAACACTTGTTTTAAAAGAAGCCTCTTATACAAAGCAGGAGAAGAAGAGAGATGGAGAAGAAGAAAAATTATTGTCAATATATTATAGCAAACATACTTGTCACTTGCTAAAATATAGTTTGCTCAGGTTGCTCCTCTGCTAATATCATTATAGCTATCCAAATAATAGTTAAGGTTCCTGAATCTCCCATCCTGCCTTTACAAACCATAGACGAAGAAAGCCACCTGAGCCTGGCCACTAACTGCCCATGTCCACCAGTGACCACAGATTCATAGATCCAGGGAACTTGGCTGGAAGAACCTTCCATGTCGGCAAGCTTTGTATTTAACTCAGATGGCTGCCACGGACCTCCAACATTATAAAGGTATTTAGATAGTGAGAAGAGTAGAACATATTTCCTAGGCAGAGAGATTTTTAAAAAGAATTCTTACGGGGTCCTGACAGTTTTGACTAGAAGTACAGGCAAAACAAAACTACAAAGAATATATAAATATTATGCATGCTGTTTTGGAGGTAGAGATAAAAATCAATTGAAAAAAATCCCTTTTCTATTTTAATAAAATATTTCAAGTTTGTTATTTGCTTTATTGATTTTTATGGATGTCCTTTTAATGAAAAAATATAGAAATGTTAATATTCTAATCTTTTGCAAAGTTTGAGTCTTTTAAGGCAGGCGCCGAACCGCTGCGCCACCCAGGGATCCCTTTTTTTTTTTTTTTTTATGATAAAGTTTGAGTCTTTTTAATGAGAGATAAGAAAGAGAGAGAAAGACAGACAATTGTAGTTATTTTTGGAATTCTTTCAATACCTTTCCCCAAATCCTTTGCCCACCCTCCTTCTCCAGCAGTTATTTTCATGAAATGGGTATTCTTCAATTGATATTCCAAATGTTTCACTAAATATGCACATAGCCATAAAATAAATAGCATTGTCATGTTTTAAACTTGACATCATATTGCAATGAACCTTCTGCAACTAAATTTTTATTGTTTAATTTTATGCTATATACCAACCTTGATAAAATAACTCTACTTCATTCTTTTTAATTGCCCAATAGCCTTCCATTGTATGAACACACCATAATTTATTGATTCATTCTCCTGTGGATGGGCATTTGATTTTTTTTTTGTTACTGCTAACATTCTCACAATGAACATTCTTGCACATATTTCCTTGTATACATTGAAAGAGGTTTCCTCCTACAGCCTCGATTTACTAAGTTTTGGGATATTCACATTTTCAGCCTGGCCAGATCGAGATACTGCCAAATGCTTTCCAAAATGGTTATCTGAGGTTTTCTATGTTTGTTTCCTTATCATTCAATGTCAACATATCAGTGACCCTATATGAGCTCCCTAAGGAGGGACTGGGTCTGTCTTTTCACCATGGTATCCTGAGTTCCAAGATCAGTGCTTGTTCATCCCAGATGCTCAATTGATGTTTATCAAATCAGTGAATGAATGAATGAATGAATGAATGAACAGATTTATTGAGATGCTTACTCTATCTCTTGGAAGTTGATTACAAGGGAAGTTAAGTTTGTTAACAGATCTGTGATTCAGACATGCCCATCAAACAAAACAAATAGCTGGTACTTCCTACTTCTAATTTTAGTCTTTGGGCCATAAGTTGCCTTCTTCTCCTCTTAAACATTTCTCTATAAAATTTTATTGGGGAAGTGAAAGTCTGGAAATTTTCTCAGATGAACATACCCTAGTAGGATGTTTCTCATATTTACTTGATGATAAGAATCCTGCAGAAGACTGTTAAAAATACAGATCCCTGGATCTAATCTCAAAATCTGAGTCTCCAGAAGAGAATCTTGAGAACAACCCACAGGAGTTTTTATGATCAGGTGAGTTAGGGAAACAAAATCTTAGTAAAAGGGGTCAATTGGAAGGAGAAAGAACAAAATAGTGTCTGAAATGTCAGCATGAGACACTGCCTGCTATTAACTGTATTTAAAATATTAGCAGAACAGCTAGTGGACAGCAGAACTGCCTCCTATATTTAAACTGAGTCTCACAGTCTCTCCTCTGCGTCTACCTAACATGGTCATCAGGGTCTCAGGGAATTTGGGGGGTGACTCACAACCCTGTGTTTATGAATTAGTCATAGCAACACAACTGGAGGAAGAGAGACTGCCTGATGACTCTCAGAAGGCCATCCCTCACTGCTTCTAAGAACCAGTCTCAACTCTGCTCATCTCACCTCCATGTCACAAGTCTATGAAGAAGGCAAAGTGAGGAATACAAGTCTGAGCCCTTCATCCAAAGGAAAAGGGACATTGTGAAACACAAGGAGAAGAGACAGGCCATTTGTGTTTATAAAGAAACATGGCCTCGGACTATTTTATCATTCTCCCAGTGCAGAAGCCTTTTTGTCACATGGAGGTCATGTGGGATATATTTAATATCACCTACCAAACAGTGACATAGACATCAAGGTTCTAAACGGCGTTTAGGCTATCATACCTATTCAAGGGGAAGAGGGATTTTCTACCTCTGTGGTGCATTTGTCTTCCATTGACGTTTGTGGTAAAGTTGGTTCATGGACGTGATTTTTGTAGTTCAGCTTTCAAACGTGTATTCCAAGTAATTTTCCGGAACCTTTCCAGTAGAAGACATTTCATTAAAACTTACAGAAAGGCAACTGGGGGTGGTGGGGGGGAGACCTATAATTTAATCAAACGAAAACCCTCTCCATTAAAAAATTTGGCATACATCTTATATGCTCATGTGTTTTGGATAATTTTAGTCATTTCATCTTTTTTTTCCCCTCTATTTTGGCAACCAAGTTGAATTTGGCTGATTGGGATGAGAAGGGAAGGGGCACATTAGAGACTTTGTGGGATTTTACAACCCTGGCCAAAATCAGCACATATTTATTAAAGGGTGGGCATGAATCTTCCCATCTGTTAGTTTTGTCAGAGTGCTGACAATAACATTCTGATTTCCAACTTGAATATATGTATTTTTAAATTTCTTTTCTCCATTTACTCTGACCAGAGGACTGTCTTAATGCTCAAAGATAGACAAAAGATGGTGCTTTAGTTTTCTAATTCAGCATAAGCAAGGAACCACCCAAAATTTCAGGCTTACAGGTATTTCTGCCAGTTTGAAAAATATGCGTAAAACCTGCCTAATGCTATCACCTCCTAGAATTGATTTCTAGGGTTCCTCAAAACCCTGTTGCAGGAGAAACCTAGCCTGCTACAGATAGACACCTCTGGATTCCAGGCAGTGGAAAGAGGAGACATTTGCATCTGTTGCCTGCTTCCTGTCACATGGAAAATGCTCAACTTCACTTTCTGGGAATAATAGGGTGGGTCAGAGATTCACTTTGCTTTGTTTCAGGGCTGCATTAATTAACCCCCTTCATCTCCTCATCCCAGCTCTACTCCCTCCCTTTCCTCACCCATCTCCATCTTAGCCTTGCTGATGCTGGACTGTCTGCAGGTCTCAGGTGGTCTCCCCAGTCTCTCAAAGTGGGCTGAGCTTCCCTCTTACACACTCTGGTAGGAGCCTAGAATTCTCCTTCACAGAGTTTTGCATGGTTCTACTTGTTTAATATATGGTGCCTGTAATTATTATTTCATGTTGGTGGTAGACAGCACTCTGAGATAGCTCCCAAGATTCCCTCACCTAAGGTGCAAGTCTTATACAATTGCCTCCCCTTGAGTGTGGGCAAGAGCTGTGAATAGGAGAGGACATCACCCCAGTGATGATGCACTATCATATGGTAAAGATGAGGGAACTTTGCAGATGTAATTAAGGTCCCTAATCAGCTGGCTTTCCTTTCATTAAAGCGCTCTTATCCTAGTTTGGCTGAACTAAAGGATGAGCCCTTTAGAAGAACACTGAGGTGTTCCCTGAACTCTCTCCTGCTGGCCTTAAAAAAAGCAAGCTACATGAGTTTCACAGCTGCAAGGAACTGATTCCTGCCAACAACCACGGAGCTTGGAGAAGAGCTCAGAGTCTCCAGTGAGATAGCAGTTCTGGCCAATACCTTGATTGCAGCCCCAGGAAACCCTGAGCAAAGGACCAGCTAAGCCCTGCCCAGACTTCGGATCTACAGAAGTGCAAGATAATAAATGAGTGCTGGTTTAGCCAGTTTGTGGTAATTTGTTTTACAAGAACAGAAAACAAATCCAGTATCTCAGAGTCAGTGTCTCTTATTCACTGTGTGCCCAGTGGCTACCACAGGGTCTGTCGTTGGAAAGCTTGCTAAGTATTTACTCAAAGACAGACTGACCTGAATGAATGGACCAGTTCAGTAGATTATGAGCTGCCAGGCACACATCAAACTTTAAAGAGAAATTTCACAAGGATAAAATATAAATCAACTGCTCCAGTAAGCTGACTGATCACCTTGTAAGTCGTTTCTCTACCTGATGAAAGGGGCCAAGTGGGAACAGAGATGAGGGCCTTTAATAAATCTCCCTCGTATTTGTGTCTGTTCTTAGGTCAGTCTGATGAATTTTAAATTTTTCTCCAAAACCTCCTTGCATTGACTGAACCTTTTGAAAAGTAGCTTACCAGCCCTCGTACCCCACCTCCCCTGACACCACCCCCTTCATCTCTAGGAGACCACCTGCTCTGCCACTTTGGACTCAGCTGCAGGTCTGGACCATGGATCCTGGGCAAGTTACCCAAGCAAAGCCCAGCAGAGCTCCAGAGCAGCCCCGTGACTCAATAAGAAGCAGTGTTTCTCCCTGAATCAGCCCAAGCCTGGCCACATCTGAAGGAAGGCAGGGCCGAGAGCTCAGCCACACCCTGGCTGCGTGTGGACACACAGATCTTGCACCGTCTCAGATGAGACGACACGTCTGCTGATTCACTTGCACCTGGGGTTTCCTGGCTGGACATCTGGAAAGGGCCTCTTTTGCTAGCTCAAGTTTTATTTATCTAAAGCAATCTTTTAAAAATCATTTTAGATTTCTTCAAAGTGTCTGGACGTGGTATGGAATGTGGTTTATTTTTGTCCACATTGCAACAGACTCTATGTCTTAACTTGCTGAAATTTGGGGTTGGCCATCAGTATGCAAGGCTGACACTAACTTTTACTGAGTAGCAATGCACAGCTGTTCAGGAAAACAGGAGAAATGAAAGGCCACTGCAGGTAACGTTCATGCTCAGGTAACCTGAATATACCTCTCTGGGGGCTACACAAATCCATATGCGTGAGAAGTTGGTTACCAGAGAGATCAGAGCATGCACTCAAGTGAAGGGTTTGGAATGGGATTTGAGATCATAAGAAAACAAAATTCATCTGCTGTGCTTAGCAGTTTACAAAAAGTTTCATGTGCATTAGGTCATATACCCTCACAACACACAATGAGTTAAAGGGCACATGAAATCTTAGCACCTTATTTTCCATGAGACAAGAGAAGAGGTCAAGAGAAACCCCAGGATGATGTGGAAAGAGAACTGGATTGCAGCTTGAGATGTGTTGAAAACATTAGCCTTACAAGCTGCTGATTATTCACCTGGAAAGCACGGTGATGGATTCCTTCCCAACAAAGTTATTGGGAAGATAATAAGAATGCGAATATAGACTGACTCAGAATAAAACGCGCTGTTAATTTTCTTGAATCTATGGCTCAGAGATGCTTAGGAATTTGTCAAGGGCAGGTAGCTAGTAAGGGAAGGAGCTGGGACCTGAATCAGGTCTTTACTCCCCAAATATTTGAGAAGTTGACCCATTAAATGCTTTAAAAAAATAATAAGATCCACCCTGGCATGCATGTTCCCATTGGACTGTAATACATTTTTGGTTTGCTGTTTCTTTGTTACCATGTGCCCTCTCTCTAGTCCCTCCCCTGGTCAGCTGATCTTAAACCCCTTTCCCCAGAAATTTCTTTCCAGATGTTCAAGAGACATGGTAAAATGAAAAAGCAAGTTCAAAAAGCATATTGAATAAGAATACCGTTCTCAAAAAAATAAAAAAAATAAAAAATAAATAAAAAAAAAAGAATACCGTTCTCATGAAAGAAAAAATGAATTACATATAAAAAAAGATACAGGATATCAACACACTAAGAGGGATTGTCTTTGAATGGTGGGATCAGAAGCAGCTTTTATTCCAATTTTTGCCTTTTTAGAGTTTACAAGCTTTCTACAATAAATATGCATTGCCTTAGTAATAAAGGAAAAATTTCCCATTCTCTTTAAATATCTCTAAAATCTCCCTGGAACAAACTCAGATCTTTTGTATCTGGGTTATAAATTACCAACTGCTATGTCCTTGACATCTACAATCTCCCCATCTCCTCCCTCCCACCCCTATAAAATCTGCTTCAGTTTCATTTTTCTACATTAATCCACAGGCTCCAAGAGCCTAAAGTTTTCTAAAGGGCTCAAGTCATGGAAACAGCTGTCAGCTCTTCCACTAAATGTGTCAGATCCTTCCCACGATTGAATAATTCAGATGCCCACCTCTGAATACAAGAAGCCCCAACTTGCAAGCATAATTCCTAATTAAGCCTCTCAATATTTTCCAGTTTGCTTACGCTAACGTCTGCTTACAAATTGTACATCGTGATCTTTTTACCTCTTAGACTGCAAACTCCCTGAAGGCGGGAATTGATTATTTCCATCTTCTATAAATTTTGAGAAGACCACATGTTTCTCTCTGAGCATCTCAGTGTGTTTATAGACTGTGAGTAAATTATGTCTTGGCAAATTAGCAGATTGAAGTGTTGAATTTACACCCATGCAGACTTGTAAATTTAACCACTCTTAACTTTTAATAAAAGTTTTAATTTTTTTCCCTTTTCAAAATTCGGGGTGGTATTTCTCACTGAGGACTTCTTGAAGCCAAATTTAACATTTATAGCTCCAACTGTTTTTGGAAGTCAGGCAACCAGGCAGCCAAGTGCCTTAGAAAGAAGAGTGTCCCAGATTTTCTTTTTCTGTGCTATGTTTATTCCCCACAAACACAGTTGAAAGATATTTCTTTCTGAGATTTTAAGAGATCATCTATCCTGTGTACCGCAACTTCACACTTGGAAAGGAGTCTATTGTAGAGGAAAAGGAATGTTTAATATGAAAAATTCTGGTTAGCTCACTGTGGTCACTTTAGCTGCTTCTGATGATGCCTCCTCTATGGAACAATGCACAAGGAAGGGTAAAGCCATTGAGACAGGGGAGAAAACAGCTGATGCCTATAGTGTCTGCAAATTTTACAGAGTCAGCAAAGACCTCTTCCTAGAGTGAACACTGACTGAGTCATGCATCTTGAGAGGCCCCTAGCCAGAGCTTCCGTCATAGAGAAACAGTGGGCAGTCCACCCACCTGCACTGAAGATGTATTCCAGCTTGTGGTAGGGGACTATATGAGTTACTGTTCAAGTAGGAGGAAAGTTGGCCTTCCTGAGACCAAGCAGAGTAGGTAGGTAGTTACAAAGGAGGCATGTTTTAAGGAAACAAAGACCCATCCACCCACAGATTCCCAACTTTCACCATCAGCATCAGTCCTTTGGATTACAAAATATCGGCCTCAAACGGCCTTTTAAAAGAGGGTCCTGGAAACACACCAAGGCATAAGTGTCCTTTGAAATCTTAGCATCAAGCATCATGATACATATTAGTCTTCAGTCATTCTTGAGGACTTTGAGAGAACACATAGAACAAACAATTTCCGGTGGAAGTTAGAAGAGTAGGATGAGATGAAGGTCAGGCTCAAGAGAAAGCATCAAAGAAAAGGAGATCTTGTAAGTGGAGACAGTAAGAAAGCCTGGAAAATATGATGCCAAACTGGAAAATACAAAGACAAGCCCTACCTGTCAGTGTTGTTTGAGTCAGTCCCAGATAGGAGCTCAGTCAACGAAAACTATGAAAGAAGGAAAGTGCATCTGGAGATACTAGAAGGGATTTTAACTTTGGAAAAAGTGAATTTCCTTGCTCTAGAACTGTTTAATCCATTTTGGTGTGTGTGTGTGTGTGTGTGTGTGTGTGTGTGTGTGTGTGATGACAATGATGATGATGATTGGAAGCAACTTCTTCCTATCTTTTTTTTTTTTTAAAGATTTTATTTGTTCATTCACAAAAGACACACAGAGAGAGGCAGAGACATAGGCAGAGGGAGAAGCAGGCTCCCTGCAAGGAGCCTGATGTGGGACTTGATCCCAGGACCCTGGGATCACATCCTGAGCAGAAGGCAGACACTCAATGATTGAGCCAACCACGTGCCCCAACTTCTCCCTAACCTTACCATGAATTTTACATTATCACCATTTTATACTGGAGAAGAGGATCCTCTGCCCACATATTTCCATTCTTAAAATTCATTTAAGTATTTAAATTCTATAGTAAAATTTGTATTAAAATGTTTATGGATAGATAGGTGGTCTGACTGTCTAGCTGTAGGTCATTAACCTCGTGATGATATTCTGAATGTTTCACATTATACTAGAGTCATGTGTACCTTACAAAGTCCATAAGTTTTTTGGGTTTTTCTTGAATTTTTTTTTTCAGAAAACATTTTGTTTTTATACAGAACTTAATGATAGTTTTCTTTTTAAAAAATTAGTTATTACAGAAAACACATTGGAAAACTGTATGAAAACTGAATGTGACAGCTCCACTTTGCTCACTTTTACTCAAGTGTCTGCCTCTTTCAGGCACAAAGGTTTGCCTCATCAATTAGCTGTATAAACTGTGATGACAAAATTCTTTTTGGAACAGTTTTTGTTTTGTTTTAATTAATTATTTATTTATTTCACTAGCACCTTGCTTCAGAACCTCACAAAATGACTCATCTAAATAGGCTGGGTCCTCTGGCTCAAAGGAAACAGCTAAGAGAATGGCAAATATATCACACTCAGGAGAGAATGGGAAATTAGCTTTATGCGTATTATTGGAAGGAGATATTGAAGACTTGTGACCGAGTACTAGGAAATGCTCGAGTCCCAGAAAAACATCACTCTGTCATTCGTCTCCATGCTGCTATGAAATTTGGAATTTTCTCAGTTTCTACGTGGGGGTTGGAAGGTATTACTATAAGGCACACAAAATTAACTAATGATAGTCATTCAATTTTGATATTTTTAAAAAATGGAAATCACAAATTATTGATAAAGGAAATGAGGCCTTAATTTCATTTTGACATAATTTTGTATTTGTCCAGTCAAATAGAGTGCAATTAACAGGATTCCCTTTCGAATTACCCGTAAGTCCACCATCTAAAACCAAGCAGCAATGAAATCTTTCAATATGACATGTATGAGTTTTATGTGGATTTCAAGAAAATATTTTTTGTAAAGAAAGATTGTATGATTTCAACAAGGTCTACAGTTCATAGAACTAATGGTGTTCTGTCCTTTCTAGCCTTCTAGAAACCTCTCATGGTTAGTACCATCTCAATTACAATATCTCCATCTGTCTTAACCAAAAAAAAAAAAATTAACTTTCTAGGTGTAGTATTTCCATAACTCCAGACTTAACCGGATGATCCAGACAAAGTATATAATAAAATATCATGCAGTTTCCTTTTTATTGATTTTGATTAGAAGACTGTTCTTAACTTGTCAATTTCTACTGTGGATTGGGTTGTCTTAGTCTTTTTATCAAAGTACAGTTCATTTCCGTTTTCTACCTGTTCAGCATTTCCTCACGAAACACTTCACTGCACAGTAATAATGACTATTGTCTATTGACTAAATGTGACATTTCCAGCATGTCAAACAGCCAACCCTTGATTATTTTGGCTATCAGGGAAAGAGAAAGTATAGATATACCGAATCTGCTGATCATCCCAAATTAGATTTTTGCTGAGATTTTTAACATTCCTTCCAAACCTGATGACATCCAACCAAACCTGATGACAAATGTGAAAACAGACCTTTTATTTTTTTAGGCTTTTCTTCTCTTCTTTTCTTTGAAGATTCACTGTAGACAAACAGCTAAATGACAAAAGCATGGAATCTTTTAAATTAGACAAACAAGCAACCGCAAACATCATCATGTTTGCTTTATTCATTAGCATAATTCTATTAAATAATAACTAAAGATTACCATTGCTTCAGATGGATGCCTGTGAGCTAAATAATTTTCTCCAAATCCAACACGAATTCTCTCCAATATTTTCCTTGGATTATAAACAGGAAAGCAGTTTGGTCTTTCAGTTTATAGAAAAATGTGTTAGGGAGGCTATCCATAGTGTCTCTGTGGATTGGTTTACACACTATTCACTAGGTCAAGAGCCAAGGATCACTCTTTCTGCCTATTTGTAACTTACAATCAAAGCAGCAACATGGAACTAGCATTTTTAGTTCTCTATCTTCTAATTCCATAAATACTGAATTATTTAAGTCTCCCATTTATGTGTCCACCTATCCATGAAAAATGAAGAGATGAGTAGTCCCTCAGATTTTAAGTAAGTGTCTCATATACCCTCCTTTCCCTCTGTCTTCTCTTCCTAAGCATTACTCTTACTCTCTTTCATGTCTCCAGAATACCAACCCACAAAGCGATCGAACCCCAAACATTCTTCAAAGCTGACCTTTCCTTCATCCTATTCTCCTGGGATTCTGTTAACTAAGTAAGGCAATCTGACAACCTATTGTTTTCTAGAATGACACTGGTTTAATAAATTACTCCTCACGGAAGATGTATTTGCATTCCCACGAAAATTTTCATTACCTTAAATCAACATTTTCTACATCATGTTTTTGAAGATAAAGAAAGGCATTCTCAAGAGTTTCTAACACCTTGGAATACTGATAGTGAAGATATTCGGAGGTGGGGGGCTAGGAGAGTCCTGACATAGTTGGTGGAAATCCTAACTGTGCCGTTTTCCTTTCACCTGCTAAGATGTGAAGGGTCCCTCAGTGAAGTGGGGCATAATTGGAAGCATTTGCTATTTTCACTGTCATAACATTTCTTCTTCATCCTAACCTTTTATTCTCATCTGCATTAAGTCCCTTCTACCATCTCTCACTTCTGAATCTTTTCCTAATTCAATTACTGAAGTTTCCAGAAGAAAACAAAACTGTTGGGAAATAAAATCTCTGGTTTTTGAGTAGTGGGGGAGCAGAAGAAAACCAACTATTCCCAATGATTTAAAAGACATAGTAATTTCCAGGAAAATAACTGTGTGTATAAGCAGTTAGAACAGAGAGAAACAAAACAGTTACTTGAGGAAGGCAAAAAGAAAGAGGAGCATTTCAAGAGGTTTTGAGGTTTTTAAAAAGATTTTATTTATTTATTTGAGAGAGAGACAGAGCATGAGCAGGTGGGAGGAAGCAGAAGGAGAAGGAGAAAAAGATTCCCTGCTGAGCAGGACGCCTGATGCGGGACTCGATTCCAGGATCCTGAGGTCATGACCTTAGCTGAAGGCAGATGCTTCACCAACTGAGCCAACCAGGCACCCTGCATTTCAAGAGTTTTAAAGGCTAATTTTCTAGGACTGTCATTTAATATCACGGTTGCTAAGGGCAGTCTGACCCACTAGCATTGGGAAGAGATGTTCATCCCCCAAAGATGTAAAAGATAAGAGACAAGACCTATTGTGATCGTGTGAACTCGTGGTGGTGATATTCCTCAGCCTGCACATTGTCTATTTGCCAGAGATTCAAAATTTGCTGGAACTGTCCTTCTGATAAATCTCAACAGTCCAGAGAGATGTGGTCCAACGTTCATAGATGATTGTATTCATAGGCCCTGAAGAGAAACAGAAGGGCATTCATTTCCATAGCAGAGACCCACATTCACCCACAAGTGACATTTTTTTAGAAATTAAATGTGAAATTGAGACATTCTACATTGTGCAAGAAATCACCATCAATTCCAGTGACTAGTTGCAGAGAAACATAAAGAGTGTTTCGAACAGACTGTTCTCCTCTCTACCAGCATTCCTGTCAGAGATGTAATGCTGCTGTCGGGCAGGTTACTTTTGCATTATACTTTAAAATCACATCTGGTAACTTAATCTCTTGGAATATGTAAAGCCCTTTCTGGTAAGTGACTTTCCAAGTCAAAGCTTCAGAAGGATATGAAAAAACAATGCAAAATCAAGGAAATTCTCTTGTTTTCACACCCCGAAAGTGTTTCCCCCAGCTGTTGTCCCCTGACACTATTCCTCCAAAGCACCAGATGTGCAAAGGTGTAAATGAAGGCCTTTCCATGGTGGTGAAGAATTCAAGGAGATGTGTGATAGGTCAAGAAGCCTATCTGTGCCATTGTCACAAGCCAGTGGATGGAAATGCTTCCAGCACTTCTTTAGGGGCCATGTGGGATCTTGATCAGATATCTGACCAATGTCCAGGGCACACCCACAGTGAGGCGGCTCAGGAACTCCACTGCCTCTAGGCTCTCTCTGTGCTTGGCACACACAGCATCCTCAGAGGAGGAAACCCAGCTGTTTCTACACATGATATGATCCCAGGGAGACCTGGCTTTGGAAGAGAAGCCCGGAGAGAAGAGTCAATGACTCCCAGTGACACCAAGATTTCCCAGAGCACTCCTTTCATTCAATGCTAATGAAACCCGGTCTCTATGCAATTTCCTCCTAGAAGACAAGTGATACTATAAGCTGTTTTGACACTGCCCGTACAAAGAGAAAAAGTTGAAGGAGAGGAAAAGGCATTGACTCTGATGTCTTTTTTTGTGGATTTTTCTCTAAACACTGACAGGTTACACCAACAATTGCTAACATAAGCAGGGGACACGTCAGATAAATGCTTTAACGGGGCAGCAAAATCTAACCGAGAATTTGTCAGAAAATGTTAAGAGGGCCTGAAACAAATTATTTGTTACTCCAGAACCCTGTACAAGTCAGCCACGATAGAATGATAGAGTTAGGTCACGAAGGCAGAAGTGAAAAATTAGGAAGCATTTTTTTTTTTCGCCAGTTGGTTAATACAAAGCAAAAATGATAGACTTCTCTTTTCTAGGATAGAAATGCACACAAGCTAAATTCAAGGGCAGAAATAGGCCCAGTATTGAGAATTCCTAGATCTGGTTAAGGCTTCCTTCCTTCTGGGGCCCAGGGGGTGGGGTGAGGGCAGGGTGCATATACAAGAGAGAGAAAAGAAAGCTATCCAAGCTGTGCAGAGCTGCAGGGTCTGGGAAGAGCTGAATAAGCAGGCCAGATGGGAACATGGTGAGACCTTACAAACCATGACTCTAAAGGAATAAATTTTAGCCTCATTCTATTCTCTTAGACAGGAGTAAATATGGGATAAAAGAGAGAGAGAGCCTAAGAGAGAAAAACAAATAGATTGTTTGACACAAAAGGGAGAATGAATTCAGGTTCCCCACTGGACAGTTGAATCTGATGGCTCCAGATTGGCCTATTGGAATAGCACTTTACTACCAACCCCTGGTTGTTGTCACCAAAACACAGAAGTCCCACTTCCCTTCCATCTGTCATGAGCTTCTGCCTCTGGTGTCCCTCCTCCATTCTGACCCTCCACCCTTCTTAAGAACTTTGGAGACCAGAAGCCTGCTTGCCTTCTTAGTAGGGCCAGCTCCCTTTCCACATCTGGACATTGGTCTCTTGCATCACTCAGAGCTTTGGCTGTGGTCTGGAATATGTAGAGAGCAGACGTTACCAGAATAACCACCTCATGTGCCTGGCTTCCCAAGACTATGCTTCCTATGGTTGGAAGCTTGTTACTTACTCATTGTGGATTTGGAAAAAAAGACTGATCCACCCCAATTCATTCACAGGGCCCATCAAAGGAACCAGTTAACCTTCTCTAACTTTCCTCTCCAGACTCTTATGCAAGAGGGGTCCTTCCCCTCTCCTACTCTAAGAAGGTCTTTTTATTCCTGACACGTGGGATGGTAACCTTGTTTTAGAGATTCTCTGCTTCAAGACTTCTTAAATCCCTCTCTTATAGCTATTTTACTTTCAGACTTTTTATGCTTGCATCTCACAACAAACCTTCATGAGAAAACCAAATGGGAATGCTTTCCAGAACAAAATGAATGGAGCTATTAAAATAAGATAAATGAGGCTACATTGAACTGCAAAATTTGGCTTTAGAGACTCTGTTATCTCCACCTTAACACTACCTATCAACACTGAAGCTCAAATCCTAACCTTAATTATTATATAAACATGGCTACACCCAAGCACCTTGGGTCAAAATCTATTCTGCCTGTTGGCAATGCAAAGGGATGACAAATCACTCTAAATTTGTTCTAAGATATTCTATAGGGACTTGGGATTGATTAACAACTGTATTTTCAATGTTACCACAAACTAGTTTTTGAAAATAGTAAAGCTTTTGTTTCTAGAAAATAGTCACTTTTAAAAATGCTGGGTGCATTAGGGGAGTTTTGAAGACTCATCTCCCCCCAGAACTCACATTATCTGAAAAGTAATAAGTCTCTGCAACTACCATTTGTTCAGTCATTGTTTCTGAAAGTTTGGTAACAAGGGAGGTATTCTTGGGTGAATACCCAGAATGGCCCAGTCTTTGAGTTATTAATGTTGGTGATGAACTGCTAACAGTAGGACTTGTCTAGGCTCACCTATCAATTACTAAAATCATGGAATGATGTAATGAGGCCCAACCTCAGCTATAGGTTCAACTTCTACTACTAATGTGACATGATGACCAAGTCACCTTATGGATTTGGCTCATTTATCAATAAGATGCAGAAAAAAATTCTCCCCACTTTCTTACTCTACGAAGGCAATGTGGAGTTGATAATGCATATATTCCTATAACTACCCTAAATGATCAATGAACAAACATGATTTTTGCCATTATGTCTGTATCATCTAACACATCAAAAGATCTGATAGCCGCTCTTAAGATCTTCCCCAGACTTTTCTGTTCCCTCCACACCCATTCTTGGGTGTTTGAGAGTTGCCTGTTTGACCACTTTCTGTTCTGTCATTGATATCAGTCAACTCTGCCTCCCTCTTCCACTTGCTAAATTATATCAGCTCCCCAGTGTTTTCTCAACCACTCAAATGAACTTAAGGAATTTGTCACCTAGACCAATGCTTCTCAAACTTTAACACACAGAAGAATGTATGGGAGATCTTAGTCAAAATGATTCCTAGGCCCAACTCCCAGAGTTTCTAATTCAATAGGTCTGAGTAAGGCGCTGAGAATTTACACATCTAATAAGTTCCTAGGTGGTGCTGGACATTGCTAGTGACTTTGAGTAGCACTGGTATAAATAAGGTGTTCTTTAGTACTCAGGAAACTATTGAAGAATTAGAGAGGAGCTTAAAGAATTAGGGGGAGGGGTAGATAATTACAAGTTAGTGTTAAATACTTACAACCAAGAGCTAAAGAGATAAATAGTCATACATGGGGGTTCATGTGATAATAGGACAGATAGTTGACGTTCTGCTGTGCATTTCCCAGTGCACAGATTATAATACAGATTAGCAGATAGGTCTGATTATATAATTTGAACACTCATAGACGTCCTGACCATTGTTCTGTCATTTTACTTGACTGGTGACCCTTGAAGGTCCAAAAATATCACAATGAAATGATTTTTTTTTTTTCAGATACTTGTGTCCTAAAAAAGTAGACCAGAAAACTAAAGATTCAGAAAAACTTTCAAGATATAGTGAAACTTTCAAGATATATAGATTCAATAAAACTTTCAAGATATAGTATCCATGATTCAGAAATAAAAGCCTTAAACACGTTTTTAAACAAAGATTTTAAGAAACCATTATTAACCATCCTCCTTAAGGTAAAAGTGAATATTAATGAGATATATGGAAAAACAGAAGCTCACAGCAGAAAGATAGAAATGTTTTAAAAAGAACCAAATGAAAATTCTAGAATGGAAGAAACATAACATCTGAATTAAACAATTCACCAGAATAAGCTCAATAGTATGATGGAGATGATAAAGGAGTCAGCAAATTTACAGATAAATCATTATAAATTATTCAATTTGTCCAAATTATCCAAGAACAGACAGAAAAAAAAACAACTAAAAAATAAGCAGCCTCAGTAATCATTAGGAAAATATTTAACATTTGTGTCACTTGGAGTCCCAATTAACAAAGAGAATGATACTGATGCTGAAAAAATATTGAATAAAATAATGCCTAAAGTTTCCCAAATATGGTAGAAGGAATACATTTACAGAATCAAGAAGTCCAGCAAATCCCAAACAGGATAAATTCATCGCAAGTCATGCCTAGAGACATCAAATTCAAACTTTTGAAAGCCAAAGATAAAGAAAAAAATGTGAAAGTAGCCAGAGGGGAGAAAAATGATGCATTACTTATGGGGAAAACTATTGGAAAGATGGCTTATTTCTCATATCTAGACACTCTGGAGGCCAGAAGAGAATACGACATCTTTATAGTGTTGAAAGAAAAGAAATGTCAACCCTGAAGATATCCTCAGGAATGAGGGCAAAGTAAAGACCTTAGATGAAAGAAAACTAAGAATTCATCAGCAGCAGACATGTTAAAAAAAAAATGCTAAAGGAAGTTTTCCAGGCTAAAGAGAAGTGATAACAAAGAGAAGCTTGGAACTTTAGGAATGAGATAAAAACATCTCAAATGGTAAATATCTTGGGGAAATATCTTGGGAATTTATATGGTTGCAAGGCTACTACATTTTACTTGAGATGGTAAACTATTAATTTTAAATAAACTTTAGTACGTTAGGTATATATATTGCAATTTTTTATCAACAACTAAAAATTAATATACAGTGATATTATCAAAAGGCTGATTGATAAATTGTAATGGAATACTAAAAATACTAAAAATAAAACTATAATAAAAAAAATCAGGAAGAGGGAAACAGTGGAAAAAAACCCAGAGGAAACAAACAGAAAAAAACCACAGGGTAGACTTAAATTCAACTGTATCTATAATAAGTAAATGACTCAAACACCAATTAAAAGACACAAACTGTCTGATGGGATTTTTTTAAAAAGACTGAACATTATCCCATCTACTAGAAACACATTTTAAATATAATCATCCAAATAAGTGAAAAGTAAAATGATGGAATAGGATATACAATATGAATATTAATCAAAAGAAAGCCGGAGGACCTGTATTAATATCACAATAGACGATAGAATAAGAAATATTTTCAGGGAAAAGAGGAACATTAAATAATGACAAAATGGTCTATCACCAAGAAGACATAACAGTCCTAAATGTGTATGCACCTAACAATAGAGCTTCACAACACATAAAACAAAAATGGGTAGAAGTTGAGGAGAAATAGATGCGCCCACAAATATACCTGGAGACGAACATTCTTCTCACAGCAATCAATAGAACTAATATACATAAAACCAGCAACATGCAGGGCACCTGGGTGGCTCAGATGGTTGAGGGTCTGCCTTTGGCTCAGGTCATGATCCCAGGGTCCTGGGATTGAGTCATGCATCAGGCTCCCCTATCCGCGGGGGAGCCTGCATTTCCCTCTCTCTCTGTCTCTCCCTCAGCTTGTGCACTCTCTCTTTCTCAAATAAATAAATAAAAATCTTTTTTAAAAAATCAGCAACGTGCAGAAGACCCAACACCATCTACCAGCATGACTTAAACCACAATTTCCAAGCACTCTATCCAACAACAACAAAATACACATTTTGTCACACATGAAACATTTGTTAAGGCAAACTATATCATGGGCCTTAAAACAAAACTTGCCAAATTTTTAAAAATTTGAAGTATGCTCTCCAGCAATAACCAAAGTAAACTAGAAATAAAATAGAATTATATCTGTAAAATTTCCAAATATTCAGAAGTGTTGGAATTTAAAGCCATGGGTTAAAGGAACCCCTGAGTCAAAATGAAAGTTTCAAGGGAGATTAATAAATATTTTGAACTGAGTGAAATTCAAAAATGTAAAACTAAAATGTTTAGAAGAAAATATGAGACTTTGGGGTAGGTAAAAAGTTCTTAAATATAACCCCAAAAACACATCACAGAAAAAAATGAGAAATCATTTTTATTTTTATTACAATAATCCATGTAGATTGTAGCTCTAGTTCAGGGTTTCTCAAGCTCAGCATTATTGACATTTTGGGCAAGAGGATTCTCTATTGTGAAACAGCAGCCCTAGATGACAGTAATATGCCCCCTCCACGTCTCCAGCCCAGTTGTGACAACAAAAGTGTCTCCAGACATTGCCAATTATTCTTTGTGGGGACAAAAGTATCCTTCACCTCCCAAGTTAAAAACTTTGACTATAATTTTAGTTGTTTTAACTGCTATGTATCTGTTTCTTTCTACATGCCACATTTTGCATTGTCAAACTTAATTTTCCCCAATCTGACGGATGTAAGATAAGATCTCATTGTCATTTCCCTGATTGGTATCAAGAATATTTTTGTACATTTATTGTCTATTCCATTGGTTTTCCTCTTCTATGAATTACGGGGTCATAACCTTTTTTTTTTTATTTTTACGATTTTATTTACTTCTTTGAGAGAGAAACAGAGATAGCAAGAGACAGCACGAGCGTAGGGAGGGGTAGGGGGAGAAGGAGAAGCAGGTTCCCCACAGAGCAGGGAGCCCCACACAGGGTTTTATCCCAGGACCTGGGGATCATGATCTGAGCCAAAGGCAGGTGCTTAATAGACTGAGCCACTCAGGTGCCTGCACCTGCAATTGGTTTCTGCGGAAGTAATAATTGGTTGAATTTTGTTCCATAGCGACAACCAGCTGTCCCAGTATCATGCATTGAAGAGTATCTTTTACCACCACTTAGCAATGCCACCTTGTCACATATTTCTATTATGCTCTAATTAGTACATTTGTCTCTGACAGTTACAGGCCACTTTAATTGCTCAACTTTTATAATAAGTTTTTATTTATATTGGGAAAAGTTCCTTTCCTAATACTCTCTTCTTCAAAATTGCCTTGACTTTCATTGTACCTTTGTTATTTTATATATATATTTTAGAATTCAGTTATCACATGTTCTTTACAGAATTTTTATTGACAATTGACTGAATTCGTAAATCAGGGAAGAAAACAACATCTTTATAATGTGGTGTGTTCCTAAAGTGTTGTTTCTCTCCATTTATTGTGATCTCTGCAATTATCTTTAAATTAAGTTTTATAAGTTTATTCATAGATGTCTAGCCCAAATTTTGTCACATTTGTCTGTAAGTTGTTTGGGGTTTTGCAGCTATTGCAAGTGTCAATTTTTAAAAATTAAAATTTCCCTATTTGTCACCAATGTCAACGAAGGTAATGGTTGTTTGTATCTTGAAATATCCTGCAACTTTGTTGTACACTATAATTAATCTTAATGATTTGTCATAGTTCCTTGTGTATTTCTGTGCATAGCATCTATAAATATTGTCATTTTTCTTTCTTTCCATTACTTATAACTTGTTCTTCTTGCCTTAATATGACAACTAAGATCTCTTAATGTTGAATGGAAGTATTGACAGCAAGCATCCTTGTCTTATTGCTGAATTTAAAGGCAAATTTCTTATAGTTTATTAATAAATATTATGTTTGTATTAGTGTTAGGGAGGTACCCTTTATCAACTAAGGAATTTAGCCATACTTCAAGTTAATTGGTTTATTTATGCAGGGTCGAAATAGAATTTTTATTTTCTTTGTAATACTTCTCCCTCTGCAAGTTTATTTTTCTTTTAGATGCTATCAGCCCAGAATGTTAAATTCATTTGGAAGAAGAGAATAGAGTAAGTAAGATTTGACAATTAGAAGATGGGGTAGTCAAAGTTATTTCTTGAAATCTTTCTTTAAAAAATAATAATCTAAATCCATGAAGCCATTGTATGCTGTTATTTGCAGAACAGGTTGAAAATGGTTCAAGAGGTATAGGCATAACACCCCCACTTATTTAAAAACCTATACTTAAAAAAAACCCTATACTTTAATAACTACAGTTAAAATGAAAATCAACAGCTAAGAATTAGCCTTTCATTCTACATCAGTGGCTCTCAAACTTAGTTATACATTAAAATGTCCTCGGGGTTTAGAAAGAAGTCCACTCCAGTCTAATTAAGTCAGCCTCTGATAGGGTAGGTTGCATTTGGTTGTAGAATAACTTCTGTTTGGACAGTGTCTTGATAGTACCATTTCTTTCTTTTCCCACTCCTGAAATTATCATAAAACTGAATTGTACCAAGTTTGTTTTACTAAAAACTGAACAGAAGTCATTTTTAACCCTTTTTGCTCAGGAGGGCCAAGACAAAAGAATGCATGTTCCCTAGAAAAGAACCCTTCAGCTTCACTTATTTATAAACATCCGAGAACCCCAAGCAGGTGCACACGATTGGCGGTGCAGTGGGCTGTCAGCAGCTCCACATGCCCATCAGCACGGCTCACCTCCACGGACGTGCAGCAACACTGTGTCACCAGCTCCCTTTTCATTCCCACCTCCTTCCTCTCCCCTGTCCTATCCTGCTTGACTTCCATCCAGTGACTCATGTTTTAAGGGAAATTAGAAAAAGCTTCTATTTCCAGAAAGGGCTAAAGTTGTAAGTTTATATGAAAGACAGCATGTCAACAGTGTTGCCAAAAAAAATTAATAAATCAAAATAACAGACGGGTGAGCCAAAAATGAAAAAAAAAATTGAACTCTTGGGTGTCATGTAAAACTTATGGAATGTCTGAGGTTTTCATGTAGCCTCCTTTTTAAATTTTGGTTTCCTGTAGGATATCTCTGGCTTTTCAGCGTTCTCATAACTTCCTTTCTCGACTTCCAGATTTCTTTTTAAAATATATCTGATGGCTCACGGTGATCACTTCCTTTCTTTACAGAAACATGTCAACATTAAAATTCAAACATTAAAAAAGTGTTCAGAAATCATAAGGATTTAAGATGCCGGGATAAAGAAACTTAAAGGACCGTGAGCCACAAATAATCTTGAGAAAAGGGAGAGAGAGGATCTGCATTCACATGCTCAGTAACATCAAACTCAATGGGAATAAAACTAATCTGAATTCTTAGGAATCAATCAGCTGAAGAATAGGTGGTTTTTTCGAATAGACAAAAGGACAAAGACTTTCACTTTGATATACAACTTGTTTTGTTCTGACACTCAACATCTATTTTCTCTGAATATGAGATAAATGCCATAAAAATGGTTTTTGATTATGCAAGAATAAGTTGTTTACCTTTTCAGGTCAAAGCTAAGGAGAAGTATTGCTACTTCATTAAATAGATCCCACAGCTCCTCCACAGAAAGGGATTTCAAAAAGGAAAGCCAAAGGTGTTAAGAAGTGAATGTTAAAATTCATTTAGCTCAATGTTTCTGAAACTTGGGAGAAAAAAAATACAGTAGGTAAACCTTTTTTATGCAGAAGTGGCAAAAAGTGAAAGAATATGGATGATCCAGTGTTAAGCTTAACTTCTTGGATCTTACTTAAACCCAGAGAAGTCAAGTGGCTTTTCCATGACTTGGTTCTCTTTCTGTTTTATTCGGTGCTTAGCAATTATTCTCTAAAATATTGGGTAGAGTAGATATTATTTCTTTGCACAGGCAGGCAGAGTGGCAGGCAGGGGTAGAGGGAGAAGCAGGCCTCCTGCTGAGCAGAGAGCCTTACGTGGGGCTTGATCCCAGGACCCTGGGATCATGACCTGAGCCAAAGGCAGATGCTCAACCAATTGAGCCACCCAGGAGCCCCTATAACTAGACATTGTTTATACAATATGGGCCACTGGATTATTTTACCACTGATAGAAGTTAACTGAGAACAATCTGAAATTTTCTGAATTCACTTTTGTAAAAGTATGTCAGAATCATGAATGGAAATTAAGACCCTTTGCGTTTTGTAGGCCATAAATTAAAAAATTGGGGAAATTCTGAAAGAAATGGCTGGTGATGTCTTTTAAGATACATTTTTAATATGACTAAGTGCCTTTTAAAATTGGTCAAATAATTCTAAAGTAAAATAGTCCAGTGCTTAAGCAATGTGAAGATCATATCCAAAGTCTAAATAAATGTTCAGTCATTCCAACAGGAGCAAATCATAAAGAAAATAGCAGATTGGTTAAATGTGTTCTTTATTCATGGTTTACTCCCTGAAACATTGTTCATGGTTTTCTTACCGAGTCTTACAGTCTACATATTTCTTTTTAATTTTTTCTTTTTATGTTTCCCATGCTCACAATTCAGACAAAATACCCATTGAAGCAGACAGAAAAATGATACAAATATTTCAGAGCTCTTTGGGGGATTCAGATACGTTTTCACAATAAAACCTTGATTACTCCAAGAGCACAGAAGTGTCTGAAGGCTGACAGCAGGAAAAGGGGGCAGGCTAGTAGGAAAATGGTAAAGGAGATTTGCAGCCTTGGAGGTTTGATGCAGTGAGAACTTCAGTCCTGGAACCCAGGGCATGCACCAAGCCAGAAAAAAAGACGGACAGCACTGGACGTGACTATATCAATGGGGGATGGGGGGGTGGGGGTGCGAGGGTGAAGGCACTTGGAAAAGATGTGCAAGGTTGTGTTTTCCTGATAAATTAGGATGACATAGACAGTACCATAGGGCTTGCTTCATTATATGATTGTGAAATTTGGACTCAAATAGAGTGAGGCAAACCCACAAGTTAAAGTGTTTTTAAAGTAGCTTAATAATCACTTTGAAAACAGAACAGAACACCCTTTCAGCAGCATGACTGGAACTTTGATCAACAAACATCCAAGGGACACAGCCAACCTTTTGTGAGCAAACACACAGAATCGGGGCCCGGGTGGGCTTGGAGTGTACTACCCCTAGAAAGATGCTCCTCTCTTCTTCTTCTTCTTCTTCTTCTTCTTCTTCTTCTTCTTCTTCTTCTTCTTCTTCTTCTTCTTCCTTCGGATTTATTTATTTGAGAGAGACAGAGAGAGCAAGCAGGGTGAGGGGCTGAGAGAGAGGGAGACAAGCAGACTCCCTGCTGACTGGGGAGTCCAACGTGGGGCTTGATCTGAGGACCCTGAGATCAACAACCTGAGCCAAAATCAAGAACCAGATGCTTAACTGACTGAGCCACCCAGGTATCCCGCTTTCTTTCTTTAATTAGGAAACCTGGTGGTAGTGTCACCTGATAAAATATTTTTCCTCTGAAAACATTCTGTAGGAAACTTGCCCTCGGTGAAGGATTAATGAAGGTTACAGGAGATAACACAAAGCTATTCGATTTCTTTTATTAAAAATCAAAGGTATTAATTTTTTAAGTTTTTCCCATTTGTTTCTTCACTTAAGAATCAGCTGCCAAAAGCACCAAACCCCACCTGGGCATAGAGCCAAATAAAATAGATTTTTCTTCTCAATTTTCGTCTTCTGGATTTCTTGATGATCTGATTTCGTATCATTTCATCCTGCAGAGGTAAGGTGATGGGGTACAAATCTGGGTTCTCTGAGGAGTAGAGGACGGGAAGACTGAGGAAGAGGAGTAGCAAGAGAGAGAGGGAGACCACGGTCCATCTTGTGGTTGGTGACTTTCCGATCCTTTCCTTATGCTGTCTGTAAATTGTATCCACGTAATAAGTTCATCCTACACTTGTCATTTGGACCAGAGCATGAACACTCTTAAGAAGATCCCAGAACACAGCTTGAGAACCACTCATTACCATAGTATCATATAACTTCAAATGATTCCACTCAGGGCCACCAGCTGTGCTGGGGTACCAGCTCCTCCTCTGACTTTCTCTAGCAAATTAGTGTTTCTAGCACCTTTCCAACAATTATTCACACACTTATTGTATATTTAAAACATTTTTTTTTTTTTGGTACCTGCCACATATAAGGCCCTTTTCACGTATTAGGAGTGGAGTGTTGAACAAAAACAAAGTCACTGATTTCATGTCTGTTTATGTTTCAAAGGGGAACTCTTCTTTATCACCATACAATATCTCATAAAGCTGTAATACAGCAAGTAAAAGTGTTCTGGCTAAGACTAGGACCTCGGCCTAGCATGAGCTTCTTGCATCGCGAGGAATTAATGCTTATTAAGCACCTAACGTGTGCCAAGCATTGTGGAAAGTAGTATACATTTTCTTCCTCATTGATTGGGAAGTTGAGCTGGATGCTTCCTAAAATATCTATTAAAACCTAGATTATTCGGTTGGCTGCTTTAGGTTATGGTGGACCTTCTGGAAATTTTTTGCTGAGAGAACACCTAAGCTATGGCAAAGGAAGATATCTATATTCAAGAAATCTCTTGGAATGACTTGAATCTGTTGAGAAAGAGAAAAAGAGAAAAGAAGAAAGAAAAAGAAAGAAAGAAAGAAAGAAAGAAAGAAAGAAAGAAAGAAAGAAAGAAAGATGTTAAATATTCAAAAGTCAATAAACCCTCCTTTATGTCCACTCCATTCTTTTCTTTCTCAGCACGATAGTACTGTTCTAACCACTAAATATTGGTCAATATTTTATCTATCTTTAAGAAAATCTTAAAATCTTAGTGCTTAGAAAATCTTAAGCGCAAGAAAAAAGTTCATTCATGGAGTTAACCTTTTTTAAAAAAATGAGCTAGGATTTATATAAATCTTGAAAAATATAAAAGAAGAAGACACAAATATAGTTTGACTTTCTATCTGATGAGAGAAACCTACCCTACAGTAGTCTGTGAAACATACGGAGGGGATGACAATAAGAAGGATGTGGGCATATGGCTCAATGGCTCTTGAAGCTAATGAACATCAGATATGTTGCTACCTTTTTGTTTGTTTTGTGTTGTTTTCTTTTGCCTTTCAAGTTCTTTATTTACCACCCCATACCCTCCGTGTTCGCAGAGTTAGTGCTCTGGAAAAATTATTTGCTGAATTCTCTGCAATTTTTTAACATGCCCGGAAACCTGAACGTAATAAAAATTAAGTTTAAAGAAGAAGAAGGGAGCATGGGGACAGAACCAAGTAAAGTCCATTGTAATCCTTTCTGCAGATAATCTAACAATATAATCAGCTCTGGGAAAGGAGATTATGTTCTTCCTGCCTCCTAGGGTCAGGAAAATGTCTAAGCTATTTCTAAAAGAACTGAGAGGTGCTGTGGGGCAGGGGAGGGAACCGGAAATGGATAGCAATGCAGATGATCTGACCTTCTTGTGGAATGACTAATTTGAATACAATGAAGTTAAACGGCTGCACATAGTTTCCTGGTTGTTAGCTTTTATCAGTTTTTAATATGCAGGCTGGGGGTGAGTGTGATTTAGAAATCTGAAAGACTTCAAACCGTATTATTTCACCTTTTAGGTTAAGGATTGACTCTGACAGCTTTGAGTAGGAAAGCACACGAGTAATTTTGTGGTGGGAGTTGGGTTTTGCTGTTTTTGCTTTATTTTATTTTATTTTTAAAGTGACTAAGGAAAAGTGAATCAGCTGTATTTTCTATTTGCTCAAGTTTCAAAGTGCTGTTTCAGGGAAAAGTGTCTTTGTTTTACATCGAATTCTGGGTCTTTTTCAACAGGAATGAATCAAAGGGAATCAGAAATGTGAGTTGGCTTTTTTTTTTTTTTTTTAAAGGAAATGGACAAGAATCTGGTGTCAAATGCTTTTGTCCAGAGTTCCATATTGATGATAACTGAAGCTGCTTTCTAGAATTCACAGGAAGTAATTATGACCTGATTTGTTTTTGTGGTATTCACATTCCATCCCATTTCCCCACCACTCATCCACCCATCCAATCTCTCCATCTCCATGTAGGGCATTTCTTTTTTCCCAAGGATAACCACACAGAATAATAATAGACTCAGGAATATCAAAACAGTCAAAGCAGTCTTTCTGAAAACAGGGTCTTATATCATTCCTCTTCTCTACCAATAGTGTTTTTCTTATGTTGAACTCTTGAGAATCCATAATCGTAAACATTGAGCTAAAAATAACAGACTTGTCTTTTGTTATGTGGGACCTTGCTCTGTGACCTCAGCTGCCCAAGCAAACACTGAGCAATAATACTGTTGGCCATTTAGAGGGAGACAGTGGAAACAAGGAATTGTCCCTCCAACTTGAGGATCTTTTCCTTCTTCCCCATGGGTCTTAAAGTTAATTAGAACAATATGAAAACACATTGTGGGTTTAGGGCAATTATCAAAACTATTACAGTAACAATAGAAAAGAATTTATAATTCATAATTATTTCCATTTTTCATGTTGAAAATCTCAGGGTTTGAGAGAAATATTAATTTTTCCTGCAATCTGGGGCACCTGGGTAGCTCAGTGGTTGAGCATCTGCCTTTTTGGCTCAGGTTGTGATCCTGGGGTCCTGGGATGGAGTCCTGCATCAGGCTCCCCATAGGGAGCCTCCTTCTCCCTCTGCCTGTGTCTCTGCTTTCTTTCTGTGTCTCTCGTGAATAAATGAATAAAATCTTTTAAAAAATTTCCTCCAATCTAAAATATCCTATGCGAACATATTTGAACATGTAGAACTATTAAATATCAATGACCCCAACAGTTTCTCTCCTCTCTCTGAACCTCCCCTTGCATTCTGTCTCCAGCTCAGCTTGTGTAGACTCTCTTATTTCTCTCATCCTTATATATATTTATGAGGTGAAACTCATACCAGTTCTCGGTCCTTTCAGTGTCTAGACAGTTATGAATCCCTAACATACTACAGTCTCAGGAGCCCATCAAGTAGGGAGAGATGGAACTTCCATCACACAGAGGAAAGGGCAGAAGCAATGAATACTAGTGTAACTATAAATATAAAATACATATGTATATGTGTATGTGTATTGCCCATCCTCGTCACAAATTAAAGTCAGGGAGTTATCTGAACTCTAGACTAATAAATATGAAACAAGTCCTAGAGTGAAATCAATGTGTAAAACTTTTATCCAAGATGAACATAATTTTCATGGACTTTACAGTAAGCTGCCTGGCTAAAGTATGTTCCATCCATACTTTTATAACTGTTTGCACCATGGTAAAGTAGAATGGAGGCAAGAATCAATGTAGCTAACTCTTCCATTCAGTGCTTTGCCTTCTATTTGCTTTTAAAGCATCAGGAAGATGCTAACCTCTATTTAATATTATTGTTGTTCTAGTGGCTTCCTAAAATCACAGAAACGATTAAAAGTCTTGAAGGAGTAGAGATAAGTGGTTCATAACCTTTTAGCATTTAAAATATTCTCCGACATACTCTTTGTGCTTTGAAATATTTGTCTCAAAAAACAACCAGCTTTACCACTGCACACCTATTAGAATGGCCAAAATCTAGAACACTGATGACAAAAATGCAGCAAAGGTGCAGAGCAAAAGGAACTTCAATTCATTGTTGGTAGAAATGCAAAATGGTATAGCTACTTTGTAGGACAGTTTGGCAGTTTCATATAAAATTAAATATATTCTTGCCATATGATCCAACAATCATGCTCTTTGGTATTTACCCAAAAGAGTTGAAAACATATGTCCACACAAAACTCTGCATATAGATGTTTATAGTAGTTTCATTCATAACTGCCAAAATACAGAAGCAACCGAGATGCCTTTCAGTAGGTGAATGGATAAGTAAACGGTGGCACACAAGACAATGGAATGCTATTTGGATATTACAAGACATGAGCTATCAAGCCATGAAAAGATGTAAGGGAAGCTTAAGTACATATTATTAAGCAGAAGAAGCCAACCTGAAAAAGGCTACATACAGTATGATTCCAACTATATGACATTCTGGAAAGGGCAAAACTATGGAGACCGTAAAATGGTCAGTGGTTGCCAGGGGCTGGGGGGAGGGAGAGATAAGTAAATAAAACACAGAGGATTTTTGGGGCTGTGAAAATAATCTATATGGTACTATAATGATGGATATGTCATTATACATTTGTCCAAACCCACAAAATGTACACCAAGACTAAAGCCCAATATGAGCTGTGGATTTGGGCTGATTATAATGTGTCAATGTAGGTTCATCAATTGTCACTCTATTGGGGACTGCTGATAGTAGGGGAGGCTGTGAAAGTGTGGGTGCAGGGAAGATAGGGAAAATCTGTCCTTTCCACTCAATTTTTCTGTAAACTTTAAACTGCTATAAGAAAGTCTTAATAAAAACAAACTTTAATACACTTGTTTTTATTATAATAAGTCATTTTCTTCTTTCAGAGTTTTTTACTCAACGTGAGATACCAGTGTCTCAAATTATCAACTTGATACCAAGTTACCTTTTTCTTAGTTACACTGTGAATGATTTTGATGACAATGATAATAGAAATGGAAAAATCTTTTTAAATAAAGCAGTTCCACAACTCTCTTATTAGTCTTAATGAGCTCTCAAGGTTCTGGGATTCCAGCTTGGCAACCGGATTGAGTAGCTTCTCAGGTATTTTGGAAATTAGGTGATTCTTTTCTGTAAAACCCTACTTCTTCTAAAAAAAATAATATTTATGCTATTGACAATAGCAATAATAATAAAACAAATATTTTAATGGAAATGGGTAAATCTTCTAAGGAGAGACAGACATTGAAACTATTCTACAATAACATTCTCATATAAGATATTTTCTTCTGAGGGGTGCCCAGGTGGCACAGTTGGTTCAGCATGTAACTCTTGGTTTCAGTTCAGGTCTGATTTCAGGGTCGGGATTGAAGCCCTGAGTCCAGACTCCATGCTCAGTGCAGAGTCCACTTGAGTTTCTCTCTTCCTCTTCCTCTGCCCCTTCCCCTTGTGCTTGCTCTGTCTCTCTCATTGAAATAAATAAATTTTTTTTAAAAAAGATAATTTCCTCTGAGAATGGGGTCTACTCAAGATTGGATGAGAGAAAAACTTTAAGGCTTTGGTGGAATCTGCTTATATTAACAGAAAACTCAAAATGTTACTACATGGGTTTAAATTTATCTTCCTCAAAAGAAAGTCTAGAGACGGTATGTCGCTCCGGGTGTTAGGGAACAAGACTTCTTTTAACCTGTCGACCAGCTTCCCATTCTAAAGGTCACCAGCAGGTGCCTTGCCTACCTTCCAGCCAGAAGAGCAAGCAAGAGCAAAAAAGGGGAATGCTCTTCTCTGGAACGACCCTTTTCATAATTTGAATATGACACTTCCACAGACATCTCACTGGTCACACAGGTTAGAACTTGATAACCGACCACATTTGGCTGGAAGGGAGGCTGGTAATATACTCTTTATTAGAGATATATATTCACACATTCTTTAAAAATCAGGGATTCCATCACTGAGATAGAAAGAGGGAACAAACACAAAATAACAAGCAGATGTATCACCTATTACCCTTTCAAGCAAATGAATAGAAATAAAAGAATCGTCACTCAAAAGTTCACTTGGCCTTGAAATGCACTCCCCACCCCCTCCACCAGTGGAAGAGTCCAGGTTTAAGGGCTCCAGCATTTGGAGGTAGAGTGAAGAATCAGAATCACCATACCTAGTTTCTACACAGAGGTCAGCATTCATCAGCTTAAATGTTCAATCAAACCACACAGGCACAATTAATAGACACTTGCATCATCAGGCAACCACAAGTCTCAAAAATCTACCAATTGCAAGGCTGTGCAGAGAGAGGGAAGAATTAACCTAATTGATCAATGAAAATGGCTGGATCTCTGGTATTTTTAGACACACAAATGACACTTTTTTGATAAGTCAGATTTTTAACAACCAAGGTAATAAAATCTCGACTCACACTTCTAAGAAAGAATTAGAACATGGATTTGTTTAGCCACAGTAATATCTCAAATATTCATAAAGACTAAGGTGATCTACATGAAATGTCTAAAAATCAAAGCACTAGTCAAAAATAAGGCATTACTATTCTTTGAGGTGATAATTAAAGAGCAATAGTAAATATCCAAAAAAAAAAAAGGTAAATCCATATAGAAACTAAACAGATTAGGGGTTGCTAGGGGCTGTGGGGTGAGTGAATGGGGAGCTACTGGTTATTGAAATTCTTTTTGGAGTGATAAAAATGTTTCAGAACTAGATAGAGGTGGTGGCTGCACAACATTTGAATGTATTAAATACCACTGAGTTGTACACTTTAAAGCGGTTAGTTCTATGTAATGTTATATGAATTTTTACCTCAACCTAAAAAAAATTAGTGAGGGTAGCATGTACCTATTGTATTTTAGAATGTCTTTTATATAAATGTGCAGTGTAAATATACAAATGAAGAAGAACTGATGCCAGAAAAACCAACTGCCCAAAACCACTCATTCTTAAACATTTCAAATTACTGTGGTTTAATATGGAACCATCAAACTCAAAACAAGAGAGGTTGTACATGGACATATAACATGATGGAGGAGTTTTCAGACTTAAGAGCTCAAATATCTAGCTAGAATTAAATTGGTGCAATGTGACCCAGAAAAGTGAGATGAAGCTGACAAAACAAAACAATTAGTTTAAATATCAGGAGATGTTGCCTAATGGTGAAGTCGACTATATTCTGAAAACAGCTGCCAAAGAAAGTTATCCAAATCCCATAATTTGGGTCATTAAAAATGGATCTGAAAAAAAGAAAAAGGATCTGGAGTGAGGATTGGAAAAACTCTCTGAACACTAATTTTACACTGGCGAGGGTGAGATGCAATGACATAATGGGTGTTTTAGTTTCTAGGTCCAATCTCCAATGGCTCTGGCTTTCTTGTGGCTTGTACATAAAACCTTAGATTTGTTTAAGTCCTTGCTACTAAAGAATTTCTTTAGGGGAGGATTTTAAACATGGAAGATAAAAGACATTTCAGAGAAAAAACCAACAATAACAACCTTGGATTCAGCTGCTGAAACAAATCAAATTTTATAGCTGTTACATAGATTTCTGTTTTAAGCCTTTGGTCTCAACATAAATGGATTTTATGTTTTAACTTGTTCCTCTGGTCATTTTTTAATAAAAAGTCCAAATAATGATGTTATATAGGATGAATGACATTTCAGGTCACATAAACATATGAAGTCACCAGCTCTCCCCCATGGAAAGGAGCAGGAGATCCTGTCTGGATAAACATACTGAAGGCAAAGAAAGAAAGAAAAAAAAAAAAAGAGAATGAGTTCCTGCACCCACCTCCCCCCAGCCCTCAGAAAACTTAGCTAAGAAGGTGGTGACAAGAAAAGAGAGAAAAGGGTAATATGTGTTGCTTCCTCATTCAGACACTTCTCCTTTCCTGGCTTTTGAAGATAGTAATCAATCCAGAAAACAGTGAAGTTCTTTAACTTTTCCTAGAGATTCTTGGGGATAGGAAGTGGGCTATGTATTTACACTGGAGAAGAAGACTACTTGTGATAATAATAGGAGCTAACATTTACTGACCAACTTCTGAGTCCGAGAGATATTAGTTAAATAACTCGCCCAAAGTTGTAAGAGCAGGTAATCTGTGATTCTTGGCTAAGCACCTATTTAGGTTGGGAGCCAACCACTAGGCATTTCTGCCTCCTGGAACACAGAAAACATATAGGCAAACCAAAAGGATCAGAGAAGGCTTCCTGATGAAAGTTATGCCTGATACAAATCTTGCAGGATAAGAAGGAGTTGAATGGGTGAAGAAGAGGTAGAAATCTGGCCCAGAGTGGAATAACATGAGGAAAAGTTTCAAGCTACAAGATAACATGCTAAATTCAGATAATCTCAAGGTATGCTGTATTATTCGACTTTCAGACAGAAAACAGGTGAGTTTGGATGTATAGAGAAGAGACAGATCACAGATGACTTTATGTTGTTTGATGAAGCTTGCATTTTATACTAGAGAGAGAGGACACCAGTGAAAGATTTGAAGCAGAAGAAATTTAAAAGGTTTTAGACAGATCCGTTAGATGACAATGTAGAGAATATGGGTTGGGGAGAGGCAAGACTGAAATTAAGAAGACTCAGTTGTGGGCTACTGTAAGAGTTTAGGTGAAAAAAGACAAGACTGAATTATGGCACTGGAGAGGTAGGAACACATTCAAGGAATATTTGAGATGATTCAGTAAGAATTGGTAATGCAGGGAATGAGCAAATGTAAAGGATGATTGTCAAGTTACTGAAGGTGGTAACTTGGATAATGCAGTAAAAGATAAACTTGTGACACAAGTTCAATTTGGATCTTATAGGTTCTAAGGAGTAAATAACTGGAACCATTCAGCAAGCTCAAGGTCTACAAGTTTAAAACTCAAGGAAAAGTTCAGGGCTAGAGACAAAGATCTGCAAGTCATCCGTCCATCCATTCACTCACTGAACTTTCACTGAAAAAAAGCAGGTTGCAATTTCAAGGGGAAGGAGGACCTTAGAAGTTAGGATAATGAATTTTGACTTCACTTATAGTGAGCAAGGAATGAACAAATGGAATTAAGCAGGAGAGAAATATGTTCAAACTCAAATTTTAGAAAGATTATTTTGGCAAATATATGGAGACAGCTAAATATGGAGAAGAGAGACCAGGGAAAGTCCATAGGATAATATGAGCTCTAATAATACAAGCTAATCATATGAACTCTAGGAGGGAACTTCAGCCAGCTACATGGACTTAAGGGGTAGGCAGAAGAAAGGAAGTCCACAGGGAGGACCAAGCCAGAAAAATTGAGAGAGGTGGCGCTATCACAGGGAACTAGGGGTGAGGGAACCAAGAAGGACAAAGTAGTTCACAAACCAAATAAATTGCACTGAGGAGCCAGTAAGACAGATATTGGGACACATCCATAGTGCCTACCAGTAAAGATTTCCTCGACAACTTTTGCCAAGCTACACAGAGTGCAGAAGTGAGCTATGAAAAGAAAGTAAATAATAACCTGCTCTTTAAAGACATTTAGCATCTTTACCAGAACGAGATGAGATGGAGAACCAAAGGATATTTTCCTGGGGATGGTGGAGGCTGTTTATAGACTGAGAAAAAAAGTTGTGTAAAACTGTCACTAAAGATAAGGAGGAGTGAGAAGAAGGCATAAGAAGAGATTGGTCTTGAACAGGATGGCTTCTTTTTAGGCCTAAATTACATATTCTCTTTTCAATAATATATATATATATATATATATATATATATATATATATATATATATATAAACTGCATCTTCAGTGTATTATTCCAGCTAAAGGAAGTTCAGCATGGATATATATTTACATGGATATATCACAGACTGGTCCTTGTTTTCGACAATAGATTCCACATCTCCCCCTTTACAGTTCTCCTCTGTACTTATTAAGTTGTTGTGACCTGCTTTGGTTAGGAGTGTTTGCGGGTTTAATGGATATGTTGCTTATCCTCCTTCTGGACTTTTTCCTTCTCGATGTCACTCTAAATCCCAGTCATTCTGCTCTAGTACAGTCTACTTGTTACTCGAAACACTGGTTTTCATTAGCTTTTCCCTGTTGTTTCTAATTTATGATAAGTGTTTTTAAAAATGTTAGTACTGGATGCCAGGGTCATGGGAGAATTTCTTATGAGACAAGCAGCCAAAGAGGGAGACCTATGCTTTTTCCAAGGTTCCACAAACTTCTCTTGTGACAATAAAGGATCTTCAGGGGGCAGGGAGACTGGGTCTCCTATATGTCCTGGAGCCGCTGAATGTGGGTAACAGAGATGGGAGGAGACATGAAGGTCCCTCAGACACTTTTATTATTAAAGTGGAGGGTCATTTCTCTCATGAAGGAAAAGAGAAATGCTCAGAAGCAGTTTGAGATGTGAAAGGAAATGAAAAGAGAGAAGTAGGGACGCCTGGGTTGCTCAGCGGTTGAGTGTCTACCTTTGACTCAGGATGTGATCCCAGAGTCCAGGATCAAGTCCCACATTGGGCTCCTGCAAAGAGCCTGCTTCTCCCTCTGCCTAGGTCTCTGCCTCTCTCTCTGTGACTCTCATGAATAAATAAATAAAATCTTTTAAAAAAAAAGAAAGAAGTAAAACAGATTTTTTAAAAAAGGGTCATCACGTGATATGAACTCAATTCTTAGGGGTCTTAAAGAGATGCAACTTCTACTGGAATTTTTTTGGGGGGCTTCCTTGAAAATATTATTGTGATTGTTACATTAATATGAGATGTGACTACAGGTAGCCTTGGGATTGTTTGTATTTTACCTGGCAAAATTAAAAGAAGTAAATATGCCTTTAAAAACTGGAAAAAACTGGAAAGTTTTTTTAAAAAAATTATTTTATGAATAGGTAAATTGTAAGATATGATAGGATCTCCACAATGGCCATTGAGCATCGAGGAAGTTGGAAAAGCAAGAACAAGTAAATCAAGCCTAAGGGAATTTGCTGAATTCTTGGATTCTCTTTGCAGGACAGTGATCAGCAATTCAAATTAAACCCACTAAGATGTTCTGAAAAACACTGCCAAACACTAATGAAAGAAATCAAAGAGCACTTAAGGAAGTGGAGATGCATACTATGTTCATCGATTGGGTAATTCATCATAGTAAACATGAAAAATTGATCTATGGAATCAATGCAATTCCAATCAAACTACCAGTAAGATGTTCTACATGTGTAGACAGGCTGATTCTAAAATGTATATGGGAAACCAAAGGAACAAAGAGAGTCAAAATAATTTTGAAAAAGAAGAATAAAGAATTTGGAAGATTTGTACGGAGTCTGACTTACTATAAATCTACAGCAATCAGGAAAATGTGGTATTAGCAAAGGACAGACACATCAGTGGAATAGAATACAGAGTCCAGAAATAGACCCATATAAAAAGGTCAACTGATTTTTCACAACAGTGTAAATACACTTCTGTGGGAATATGATAGTCTTCCCAACAAGTAGAATTGGAACAGTTGGGACAGTCTCATGTAAAAACAGACCTTAACTTCATCCGTATTAAAAATTAATTCTTAATATATCATAGATCTAAATATAAGACATAAAACTAAAAATTTTAGAAGAAAATGTGGGAGTAAATCATCCAATTCTTAATTTCAGCTCAGGTTATGATCTTGGGGTTGTGAGATTAAGCTCCACGTGGGGCTCCATGCTCAGTGGGAAGTCTGCTCAGGAGTCTCTCTCCTTTTCCTCCTGCCCTTCCCCTGCCCCATATTCATGCTCTCTCTCTCTCAAATAAATAAATATTTAAATAAAGAATTCTAGATCTGTACAGTTCCAGAGTTTATTTTATTCTATGCTAATTTAAGAATTAAAATTTTGAAAAAGAAAAAACCCCAAAATTATATTAACTAGTATTATTAGGCATGCACATGATATTTTTAAAATATCAAAATTATCATATTTTTGGAAATAATAACACACCCATTATAACTTCTGAAGTACTAAATGAATGATTTGATGTATGGCCCCAACATATTTAAAGCTGTATGAATTCTTATATTTAGGAAGGGGAATACAGCTCTCAAATACTTGCTAATTCCCTTAGCTGTAATTTAAAGATAAAAAGGTATTTACCTTTTTTTGAGGTATTTACCTCAAGGTGTTTGTGAAAATTGAATGAGGTGATACATATAAAGGGCCTGGTAGGGCCTGGTGTGTAGTAAGTAAGTAAGCTTATCGTAAGGAGCTATAATTATTGTGTGGCTGTTGGTGCTATATAATGCTTATACTGTCCTGGCTTTCTACTTGTGTGTCTCCACAACTAGACTATCATCCTTGTACTTCTAGCACCAAGTATAATACTAGACAAATAGCAAGTATTCAGTAACAGTTGCTTGAACCAAATGAGTGACTGGAGCAAAGAAATAAATCACGTAACTTTTAAGTGGTTAAGAAATAGTTGAGGCACAGGAAAAAGCAAGATTTAACCACAGATGGGAATGGAATGGGGTCAAAAGTCATGAGATATTCCAAAAGTGGTTTCCAAAGTCTCATTTTGTTTGTTGTTGATGTTTTGTTTTGATTTGGTTTTGGCAAAGAACATCCTTCGTGCAAATAAAATCTTACTCAGAAGCTTAAACAAATAAAACATAATTTACACACACACAGACACACACACACTTCTCTGCCGAAGGAGATCTCCTGGGACAAAGATGACTCTAGAGGACGCACTTTGAAGAACCCAGAAAAGACACCCTTCAAAAGGAATTTGTTCTTAAATCGCACAAACTGAATTCTAAAGAGTGAGAGCACAAGGAGGCGTGTGCTTCTTGCATGACATAAAACAAAAGTATTCCTGGTGAAGAAGGGGGAGAGACCTCTCAACCCACCATTCGACCATGTTGCAATAATCATGTATAAAATTCTGTGCACTCCAGAAGGAGACAAAGGGGTGAATCAATAGATGGGAAGTTGTATCTTTAGAGTAATTTCTACTAGAGGCAAAAGAAGACTGCAGTAGAAATGGCAATTAACTATTTGCTATAACAAGAAGTCCAAAGAGAGGGCAACGCAAGGAAGAATCAGTGACTAACGGCCCTTGTCAGGACCCAGGTGCCTCCCCTCTCTCTTGCTCTCCCCATCTCCTGCAAGAGCTCACTTGGTGGTTATAAGAAGGTTCTGTAATCCCAGGAGTTGCATGCAAAAATGGCCACATGCAGTGAAGAATAGGAGTGTTTTCCTCCACTTTTCCTTTCTGGAAGAGGATGACTTTAAAGGAGTAGAGAAGAAGTTTTATGACCTCTACAATTAGGGAAAAAAAAATAAAGAACTGAAGTCCAGCTAAGCTGCCAGCTTCCAGTTTTGTAGTGAAGCAGAAATAGTCAGGACACCATGACTTCAGTCTTTCAGTGTCCTGTCTATACCGGTTATCAGTCAGGGTCTCGACAGCAAACGGGTGGTACACTCAAGGGAGGATCGCCTAAGAAGAGTTAAATAAAACAATCATTTTACACGGTGTGGGGAGAATGTGGAGAAGCCATAGAATATAGTTCAGAGCCCAGGGTTTCCCCGGGCCCGCACCCTCCCTCCCCATCTCCCCCCACACACTTGAGGGCAGGGAGGAGGAAGGGAATAGACCTAGAACCTGGAAGGAGAGAGTCACATAGAGCAAGTTTTTCTGTTAAGGGCCAGAGAGTAAATATTTCAGCCTTTGCAGGTTTCTACCACCTGCAGATGGTAGCCAGGAGCTTGTTAGAACATTCCTTCTCCTGCAAAAGAAGGAATGAAAATGGGAGGGGGGGGGTATCTATCTCAGAGGGATCTGCTCCTCATCTTTCTGCATGTGAAGAGCTTTGAGGGCAGCATTTCATATTGTCAGAAACCCCACAGGACCTAGTACAGTGTCCTGCACATGACATGCCATCAGTATTTTTGGAATAAAAGAATGAATTTCGTGACATTTTCTTTGGATCATTTAAAACTTAAATGTTCTGGATAATATTTCCGAATTTGCATCTTAGTTAACATTGCCTTGTAGCGCTTCTCCTATTTGAAATTTTCTAAAGTCTTTTTGTTTTTCAATGCATTTAATCGTAATCACTGAAGCACAGTTTTAAAAATTAAACAGTGGTACCAAATTCTGGATCTCATCAAGACATACCAGGAGAAGAGTGACTGTGTCATACTACCTGCCATTTGTTATTGTTAATGATTTAATTATGGGATGACTACCAACATGTTTGGCTGAGTTTATACCTTTGCAAAGCACCATCTCATGTAGTATGACAAACAGAAGTAAAACTAAGGTAATACTCAAAAACCCCAGCAAGATTTTAAATCCAAAATAGTCACAAGCTTCTTTTTTTTTCCTTTTTAAGATTTTTATTTATGTATTAGAGAGAGAGAGACAGGGATAGCAAGAGAGAGCATGAGAAGAGGGGAGATGGAGAAGCAGACTCCCCATTGAGCAGGGAGCTTGACATGAGGCTCAATCCCAGGACCCCAGGATCATGAGCTGAGCTGAAGGCAGATGCTTAACCAACAGAGCCACGCAGGTGCCCCTAGTCACAAGCTTCTTATTGCCAAACTCTCTCTTTTCTTATGGATCAAAATTCCTCTTTGATCTCAACAGGACCTCGATTCTGATTCTCTCTCACACTGTTGGCCTCCTTTTGGTGTCAATTGCCTCCTGCCAAATGGAAGCCAAAGTCCATCTTTCCAACTGGAATGTCTTAGGTTCAAGAATCTGTTACATCCCTTCATCTTCCTTTCATAAAAATTTCTCAGCTTCAGTCCTACAGTATCTTATTCCAAGCAGTCAAGCATTATTGAAGAAAGTTATAAAGTTGTTATGTGCAAATAACTACCAAATAGTTTGGGTTTATTCTTTTTTACCATTACTATTAGTTTATAAAGTCTGTTGTTTTTCCTACTGAAACTTTCACATACTCCAGTTTTCAATCCTGCTGTTCCCCCAGCCCACTGGATAATCTGATTAGGGAGATGTAAATCATCTGGTATTAATTCTCTCATCTTCTCTTTTCTAACTTCAACACTACACTCTCTGAGAATGATGTGCATTCTAATTTCGCTGAAACTCGTTTTGTTTTTTTTTTTCTTTTTGTTTTGTCTTGTTTTTGTATTTCCATTCCTTTCTCTTGTTCTAGGACCTTATGTATTAGTTTGCTACGGCACAGACTAAGTGGGTTAGAACAACAGAAATGAATTTTCTCATGGTTCTGGAGGCTGGAAGTTTAAGACCTATGTCCTGGCAGGTTGGGTTCCTCTGATACTTCTCTCCTTGGCTTGCAGATGATCATCCTCTTGCTGTGTCTTCACAAGATCCTATGACCATGGTCCTTCCCTCTGTGTGCTGGATGTTGTGTGTACCTTTGGCATTCTCTGCATATCCTAATCTTAGAAGGACTCCAGTCAGATTGAATTAAGGCAAACACTAAAGGCCTGTTTTAAATTAATCACCTCTTTAAAAGGCCTATCTTAAATATGCAACACATTCTGACATACTGGGGGTTAGTGCTCCAACTGGTGAATAAAAAAAAAAAAAAACCCCACACAATTCAGTCTGCAATACCTTTCGATTTCATTTATAACCATGTATAGAGGAACCATGTTCCTCTATAAAATATAATGATGTACGACACCCCCCCACACACACACAAACACACCCTTGATCCCTCATTCTTTACCAGTTTCTTATGGGTTTGCTAATGGATCTATCCTAAAGAAAAACTCTCATTCCTTTCCTTTGCTCACATATTTTCCCCAACTTAGAATACCCTCTTCTCTCCAGGAACTTCAGGCTGACTCTTATTTCAGGTACCAATGCGATTTCACCTCCTCAACCAATCCTTTTCCAACTCCCCTAAACATCAGCAAGGATTCCCTCTCCCAAATTCCTGTGACCTTCACCTCTACTTCCATCGACCTTAAACTTGAAAATGTGTATGTATATCCTGCCAACCTAAGTAGATTTGAGCCCCCTTAATGAGTTCATAATTTACTATGTATAATGGAGAAGATGAAAAATTACTCCTTAAAACTATAATTCTTGCTGAGGGGATTTGTGCTTTTAAAGAGAAATGCCAGGGCTTCTTTCAGGCCTTTGTTGTTTATGGAATAGAAATTTTGAACCTATAGGTCAGTGAATTTGGATGTGTGCAAGTGGGCCAGGAAGTAATTTCTACTCATCTTTCAACAAAATATTTATTCAATGCCTATGATGTGATGTTAGAAATCAAGACTGGAAAGACCAAAATTATTCTTCCTGATAAAGCAAGAAGAATTTAGAGCTCTTGAAGGCAGCCTGAGAGGGAAGAACGAGGAAGAGAAAGAAGGATGCAATGCAGAGTGCGAAACTGAAGCTGTTGTGTGGTCTGGCAGTGCTGGTGACAAAAGTTCTGATGACAAACTTCTCTAGGAGTGGCAACACCACCATTTACGTGGTTAGCATTCTTGACAGCTAAATGTCTCTATCTCTGCAAACTTCAGCTCAGACTACTGCATTTGTGGGTTCAATATGTGTGCTAGTCAAGGAAGGGGACCAAATTTCAGGCCTGCATAGAGTTGTTGTGGAAGAAGGACAACCCAAGCAGCGTGCTAGAATGATTTCCTGAACAAGGCCCCGGCAGCAAAAGCAAGATATTGGAATTAGAGGGAAGCACGGAAGCATAAGACATCTATTCACAAACATTCTGAAAAAGGATTGGACATTTTTAAGTTTTATTAAGAAACATTGACACTGGGCAGCCTGGGTGGCTCAGCGGTGTAGCGCTACCTTCAACCCAGGGCGTAATCCTGGAGACCCGGGATCTAGTCCCATGTTGGGCTCCTGCACGATCTCCCTCTGCCTGTGTCTCTGCGCCTCTCTTTCTGTCTCTCATGAATAAATAAATAAAATCTTAAAAAAAAAAAAAGAAACATTGACACTGTGCAGAACAAATCTAGAGATGAATACAACGAACATCCACATACACACCAGCCAGCCTAAGAAACATTATCAATATATTTAAAGTCCCCTGTGTATCTTCTCCAATTATATCTTCCTCCCACTTCACTCTAGAAGTAACTTCCATCTTCAGTTTTTTGTTTAACATCCTCAAGGGCATTGGACTTCCCACAAGGAGCAAAATGGGGTTCAGTGCTATCTTGTCTACATCTAAAGGGGAAAGGTAATTCTGACCTGTAGGTTACAAATGTATAATCCCTTTGTGCATCTCCAAAGCCAAGCAGATTGGTATATAATAAGTGCAAATCAGATAATAAATATATACTAATACACATGCAAAAAAAACCAATTTTAATAAAAGACACTTTATTTCTAAATATAACACAAATGCATATCTTGAATATTTGTTCCCTAGGTATTTCAGGTTTATTTACCTCTACATCATTTTAACAAATAAATACAAATCAATGCATTCATAAAACAGTCTTATTGGGGCTTAAAAAAACACTTAAATGTGTAATATACTCTGTGATTTCCCTGAAAGCCACTAAACCAATTTTGTTTTTCGCCACTAGGCACCCAATTACAACTTTTAAAATTGAAAGTTCAAATTGCTTTGGGTTTTCTGCTCATTTGCCATTAATTTTGAAACTCATGTTCACAGGACATGTTTTTCTCAAATCTTTCAATCTCAAGGAGCCACATTAGCACCATCAGCCATTGTCTGAGGTCATCTAAGATGTTTTTCCTTGTGAGTGTAATATTTTTATTAGCAAATATCACATTTAGGATATTGGGCTGAAGGATGGGAAACACAAAACTCATTTATTTTTAAGTTTGTTCCAGTATGTTCCGGGAAGAATACTTAATTCCCTTTCTTTTAAAAGATGATACCAGCAACCACTGAAATACATCTTTAAACACTGAAGCAGGAAATAAGCAATGTTCTTATCTAAGGAGCTTGTGTTGTATGATTGCTGATAAACAAGCTGGTATTTCTGAAGGAGATTTTCAAAGTCAGGTCTCCATGCATCCATAAAGGATTAGTGCATTCAGAGCTATCTGAAAAACCAAGCTCCAAAGAAAAAGGGAACTTTACTCTGGCCATCTCTACCACAACACGATGGGTTTCAGGAATCTTCTAATTTTACTGCTCTTAGGAAACCACTGCACACTTAAGGAAATGCGGTATGTGGAGGTATTATGCTGGGGATGCTTGGGACCAAAGGTGTACTAAGTGGGCATCGTCTTTCCACAGGACACTCACAGGAGATAAGGCACCTGTAAGGAGGGGACCATTTCTGGGGCTTGGAATGGTTAGAGGAGGCCTTGGGTATTTTGGTCCCAAGACATTAAAGAAGGGGACTTTATTTTTTTTTTTTAATTTTTTTTTAAAATTTTTATTTATTTATGATAGTCACAGAGAGAGAGAGAGGCAGAGACACAGGCAGAGGGAGAAGCAGGCCCCATGCACCGGGAGCCAGACATGGGATTCGATCCCGGGTCTCCAGGATCGCGCCCTGGGTCAAAGGCAGGCGCTAAACCGCTGCGCCACCCAGGGATCCCAAGAAGGGGACTTTAATTCGAGATTTTAGGAAAGGTTATTTTTAGGAGTAGAGAAGTCATTATTCACAAAAGCCTAAGGGTTGTGTCAGGAGTCTAAATAAAGTGGCCTGGCTGGAACGAAGGGTGCTTTGTTGCAGTACAAAGAGGTAAGTAGCGTAGGAAAAGTAGGTTGGAGCTAGACCATGGGGCCTACCTAGAAGGCCAACTTGACAGCAAATGACAGAGAATTCTCTTCTTTTTTTGGGGGGGGGGGCGGGGGAGGAACATGATAAAAAATAACATTTTAGGGGTAGCCAGAAAAAAATATAGTGGAATAAAAATATACAAGTCATTTTTTTTCATATTCCTTCCCTTTCTTATATTTTCACTCCTGGGTGATGATCACTCTTGGGTTCCTAGGTATCACAAGAATGATCACTACCTAAAAGAAGAAATATAAGAAACAAAATAGTCTTCGACTCCTCATTAAAATTCCTACTCCCCCATCATCTGGTCTTCATAATCTGATCTTCAAGCACTTTGCAACAGGGCCTCAACGCCTAGCATACAGTATAATCTCTTGTGGAATAAATACATGAGTGAGAGAACAGATTATGTTGCTTATACCCTTCCTCCCCTTTCCTTTTCCATTTCAGCTTTCCACTTGGTCTTCTGTGCCTGTTTCTCTGCCTTCCAATCCATCTTTCGTATGGCAACCAGAACTATTGTCCTCAGGCACAATAGCAATCATGCCTCTACCGTATTTAAAAACAAAACACAAGAGGTGCCTGGATGGCGCAGTTGGTTAAGTGGTGACTCGATTTCAGCTCAGGTCAGGATCTCAGGGTTGTGAGATGGAGCCCGGTGGGGCTCCATGCTGGGCATGGAGTTTACTTGAAATTGTCTCTCTCAGGGGTGCCTGGGTGGCTCAGTTGGTTAAGTCTCAGTTGGCTGCCTTCCATTCAGGTTGTGATCTCAGGGACCCAGTCTTATGTTGGGCTCCCTGCTCAGTGGGGAGTCTGCTTCTCCCTCTCCCTCTACCCCTCTCCCTGCTTGTGCTCTCTCTCTCACATGCTCTCTCTCACACACTCGCTCTCTCAAATAGATAAATAAAAAAATCTTAAAAAAAAAAAAGTTTCTGTCTTTCCTTCCCCCTCTGACCCACCTTCCCTGCTCATGGTCTCACTCTCAAAAAAAAAAAAGAAAGAAAGAAAAGAAAAGAAAACACAGAAAATCTACAGATTCCTACATGAAAAATAAAGTACCTATTACTTAACAGGACAAGGGTTTCTGGGATATGACTTTACCCCACCTAGTACATACTTTGCTTCTCCTCCTCAATCTGGTTAGTGTCTTCCCTAATTGTACTTACAGCATTGTCATTGTTGTGAAAGTTAAAATGGTTGAGCAGATAAATTGCTTACAAAACCCCCAGTACAGAATTAACTTGTTATTAAGAAGCAGGGATTGTTACTGCTATCATCAATGTTTCTTGGTATTTTCCTTCCTGGCTTCTTAAGTTCTCCCCCTCCTGACAGCTACCCGCCATCTCATCTCCTGATAAAATTCTACTTCTTCATTAAAGCCCAGTTCTGATGTTGTCTGCAAAGACTAAGGAAATTTTCCTAATGGCCCCATCAAAATCTGTCTTCCCTCCACCCGCCTAGACCCGTGTATATCTCACGTAGCACTTGACACGTTCTATGGAACAGCAGCCAGATGGGTGGAGCCTTCTCACACACACAAACTTGGTGTGTGTGGGGCAAGATTCAGGGGATCATCAAGTGTCTGTATGAAGTTGACACCACATCCACATCCTACAGTTCGAGCAGCCACGGGGGCCATTCTCAGATGCTATGCTTATCCCCGTAATATGGACAAGAGGGAGCCAGACAAGAATGAGAAAAACAATACCAGAAATATCATTTCATAAGGAGTAAGGTTGAAGTCATCTCGAGAGAAAGGAAAAGCTTTTCTCACTTCCAACAAACCTGTACTCTCCTCAGAAGAAAACAAATACTGCGGTGAGTTGTGCTTGCTCTTACATAATTCATCAGGACATTGGGTGAATCCTGATTTTCCACCTCAGAGATGGAAAAACTGAACTGTCTGCCTCTCCTACCCCACCAAGAGCCCTCAGCTGATCCACTGGCCCTTTGGACTCAGCAAAACCAAGGTAGAGCCAGCTAACTTTTGACCCAAATCTAAAGTTTGGAGTTTTATTAAAAGAAAAAAAAAGATTTCTTTGCTTGGTGGGGAATGGGGAAAGGAGAGACAAAACCACATAGGAAGGCTGGAAAGAGGGAAGAGTAAGAAACTGGATGTGTTCTAACCTCTGCTAGACCCTCTTCATGTGTGTGGTACAAGGGGATGTGACATTAGATGAAATCACAGTGTCTGCCCCTAGTCTCCTTTCGTGTTCTCCATTCAGGTGCATCCCACCCCCGAGCCCCCACCATTCTCCATGGCATCTGTTCAACCCTTCAGTAAAAGAGTCACACAGATCTTCCTTTTAGTTCCCTTTGTGTCTGGTCTGAAGGGATGCAAGATGTGAACGGCACCCAGTCCCTGACTCACCCAGAGAGCTCCTGCAAAGTTGAGCTGAAGCCCAAGCTCATTGCAAATTTCTTTTTTTTTTTTCTTAAGATGTATTTATTTATTATTTGAGTGGGGAATGGAAGGGCAGAAGGAGAGGGAGAGAGAGAATCTCAAGCAGACTCCCTGCAGAGCCTAGAGCCAGATAGATCCCACCACACTGAGATCGTGATCTGAGCCAAAATCAAGAGTCATTTATCCAACTGAACCACTCAGGCATGCCAACCCCCCCTTTGCAAATTTCTAAGTGGGTCCACCTGCCACACAGAAAGAATCATGAACCAATAGGCCTGGGTCTCATCCTCCAGGGAGGCTTCCTGGAAACCACTGGGGGCGGGCAACCCCTACAATGGACAAATCTTATCTTTTTTCTCTTTACATTGCCTACTCTGTGCAAATCGCAGGTCCAGGGCCTTCCCCAATAAATAAATTCTTCGAATCAAGCTGGCTTAAAGGAGGCCCGTGTGGAGATGAGGAATAGCTGTGAGGAGGGATGGGTGGCATGGGTGCTTGTTGCCCATGGACACTCGGGGGGCATTCTGCACCATGAGATCATATGGAGTCCATCTCATGAATCAGCCTTTGCTGGTGAAAGCACAGCTTTCAGCCCCACTGAGACCATTTCATCTCACTCCAGGAGGAAGAGGAGCCGTCTGTGTGGGTTTCCTGTTGGACGTGTAATGGTGCCACATTCCTTCGGGGCTGCATCACTTCTTGACATAGGGGGAGATGGGGAATCCACTTAGCCAAGCAGAAACTCCCATCTCCTGGAACTGTCACAGAGGAGCCCTAAATCCCCCTAGAATTCACTTCCAGAGCTCCCCCATGCCATGGCCAAGGACATGCTTGCAAACGAAGCCAGACACAGGAAGTTTGTTGAGGTCCTCCTTTTTCTATCAGATTCTGCTTTCCCCCAAGCTTGGATCCATGCTTCCTCCCAAACCTGCTAAGTCTGGATGCTGAGTTAAATGTTCAATCACTTGGTTGGTGCTGCTAAGATTCTCCATGTATTTTCTATTATTGGTCAATGTAGCCAGGTATTTGTTCATGCAGTGTGACTTCAAAGGCCACGCAGTGGAGGCAGGGGGAGAGAACATTCGGTAAGGCTCAGTTGAATGAGCGAAAAGTTCCTCGGCACCCAAATTAACTCCCCCTTAATCTGGCTGCGGGGCTTCAAATACAGATAATATTCATTCTTTTCTTACTTGATATAACTATAGTTGTGGGCTTTTTTTTTTTTTAACTATTCTGCATTTTTTAAAGATTTTAGAGAGAGCACACAAGCAGGGCAGAGGGGCAGAGGAAGGGGGAGAAGCAGATTCCCCAAAGGACTCTGGGATCATGACCTGAGCCAAAGGCAGATGCTTAACTGACTGAGCCACCCAGGTGCCCCTGTTTTTAAACCACAATGAAAACAGAAAAAAACAAAAACAAAAACAAAAACAAAAACAAAAAACCCAGCCCTGATGCTCTAATTATATACCAAATGTAAAAATGTTTGCCTTGGAAAATTGAGACTTCCCTAAATCACAATCACATAGCAAATAAGCCCACTCCATTTAGTTAATAAATATCTATTTATCCCCCTTCTAATCTGCAAGGCACATACAAGGTTTTCAGGATGAGATGACCCCTTCTGAATCTAAAAAGCCTGAGATTTATGGTGTGTAATCCAGCCCAGCTGCTTACTAGCTGTGTGACTGCAGTCAGGTTAATAAACCTCTCTGAGCCTGTCTACCCTGTATGTAAAATGAGAATAATAATAAGCCCCACTCATAGGACCACTGTGAGGATTAATTAAATAATGTCTGGACTTTGCACAGACCTCTGCCCATGGTCAGAACTTGATGAATGACACTATTATTACTGTTTTTATTGTTCTGGGTTTTGCATCTCTTCTCCTTGCCATAATAACTGTTGAAAAAGCTTTCCTGAGATAGTTACAGTGATTAACGTCCTGTATCAAATTACTTTAGCAGAGTAGCTGCTTAGTCATCTGTCTGGGCTCTGAGGGACAGAAGACAGAATTTTTGACACTGTGGTATAAACTGGGTTGGAAAAGTGCTAGTGAAGGATCATACCACTGGACCTTAGGAAGACTGTGGGTGTCGGAGCAAAGTGGACTCACCCAGAAAAAGCAAGTGGCCACTGAGGACATATCTTTAGATTATGTCCTTTGTTTAGGTCAAGAAAGAGTCTCTCTCTTTTTTTTTTTTTTTTTTAAGATTTTATTTATCTATTTGAGAGAGAGAGACAGAGAGAGAGAGAGAGAGAGACGGAGAGAGAGAGCAGGGGGAGGGGCAAAAGGAGAGGGGGAAGGAGAGAGAAACTCTATGCAGACTCCTCACTGAGTGAGGAACCCCATGCAGGGCATGGACCCAACTTGGGGCACAGACCTGATGGGTCTTGACCTGGAGCTGGATCTCATGACCCTGACCCATGATCTGAGCTGAAGCCAAGAGTCAGATGTCTAACCAACTGTGCCACCCAAGCACCCCCTGAAACAGTCACTCTTGAACAAGCATTGTCATCCACGGGCACTTCCTATCCTCTTTCATAAAATTCTTCAGGTCTGGGGAGAAGTGAATAGAATTGCTTTATATGGTTTCTGCCACTGTCTCCTTCCTTTTTCTCACATGAAGGGAATTCTGCAGGAATGAAATTTGGGGTCAAAGCACATAAGCATTTAAGACATTGCTTTTCTTCAAATCCTTGAACAAATATTAACTCATTCATCATCTCATTACCCCTGAGAGTTGGGAAAGCAGAGTCCAAATAGAGGTTGGAATGTTCTAATCCCAGCTATAAATTACAGTGCTTGCAAGATTTATTAACTGAAGGGTTTAAGATTTTAGGAAGCTTTTCTAAACGTGATCTCTCAATTGCAATCACAGAATTTGCTCAAAGTGCATTTGCAAAGAGAAAAAATCATTTTAAGACCACATTGGCATGATAATGGAATCAGCCATCTCACAGGTGAAAAGACAAGAGGCTTGTAGGAGGAAGGAGAAGAAGAAAGAAGGAAGGAAGGAAAGGGATCCCTGGGTGGCTCAGTGGTTTAGCGCCTGCCTTTGGCCCAGGGCGCGATCCTGGAGTCCCGGGATTGACTCCCGCATCAGGCTCCCGGTGCTTCTCCCTCTGTCTGTGTCTCTGCCTCTCTCTCTCTCTCTCTCTCTCTCTCTGTCTATCATGAATAAATAAGTAAATAAATCTTAAAAAAAAAAAGAAGGAAGGAAGGGCCAAGAGGAGAGGAATCCCCTTCCTACTTCAGATTTATGCTAAACAATTAGTTTGCTACATTTCACACGGGGACAATATTAGTTGAAAAGTTATTTGTCAGCCACAAACATTTGAAAGTAAAGGACTGCAAAGGGCACAGTGCATAGTGTATGTTCAAATGGCAGCGGTGAGCAGCAACTTGTGCAATTGAAGGTCACTTCAAAAACAGCAGCGTAAAAGATGGGGCGCTTAGGGAAGAAATGGAGGGTAAAAACGTAGAGACTGGCTAATCCTTGTGCATGATTGCTGGAGCCAGTCTGGGCTTAGAACATTTCATAAATGGTGTCTTAGGCAGTTATAGCAAAGAGATGTCAAACTCCTGGGGAATCACTGTGAGCCCTATCTAGGAACATCCCACCCAGCTTCTCTGTCCTAGTATGGTACGCCTTGCTCTTGCCACAGGAGCCATGGCCTTGCTTCTTGACTTCCCCATTGTGCAAGACAGCCTTGAAATGCTCCAGATTTCTACCTTCTTTCTGTTCCTTCCATGTTGCTCAATCACTCTCAAACTTCTCCTCTTTTTAGAATTTTACTGATATTACAAAGAAATGGGCTGGGAATAACAAACAGGGAGAGTTACGCAGTCAACGTGAACTTTCAAGTTCCATAGTCATTGCCCTGAGTATGTAGAGAAGTCTTTTATTACAGACTATGATGTTCATAGAGGGTCTCCCTCCTCTGATGAAATGCCAATAAAGTCCTGTGACCCCCACTCTGTCATTAAGGGCAAGTCCAAGTCTGGGAGTAACACTAGAATGGGTAATGGGAAGCATAGATGTTCTTAAGACTGATGGGTGCAATTTGTATATCAGGGGAGCTCCAGAGAGATGATCTTCATTTCAGTGTGTCCTTTTGGCCCCTAGAGAGATCAGCTGAGGGTGATGAGGAGGTAATATAACATAAGTCTTTTCTCAATCAGCCATACTATTTCATTCTGTTTCTCCAGCTAGGTAGGTGAGTGCAAACTGAGGCTCCTTGCTGCCTAATGGCTCACAATGATAGTGCTTTTCAAAGTCCTTGGGATAGCCAAGTACCACATTAGCTCACAACCATTTTGATGACTGCCTCCCCACGTTCCCTGAACAGATGATGCACTGGACCCTAGTGAAGCTTCAGACATTAAGGATATTGTCCCAAAGCCATCAAGAGATAGGGAAATATGACTTTGGCATTCCATGTTACAAGTGAGTTCTCTGAGAGTGACGACTTGGTCCTCTCTATCTCTGCCCCTCCTCTTAGCACATCGTCCTCACTGTTAGAGCCCTACTTCATTGACTATTCTGTTCCCCCCAGATGCCCAGTGGCTGGTTCTTTTCACATATATTACAGATTCTGGAGTCTCAGGCTGAAAGCCTGTGGCCTTAATGTCTTCCCCATCTCAGAAAGGAATGAGATCCAGGCTCAAAAGAAAGGTAAGCTCTGGTTCTGTGGATGGGAGAGACAATAATGGGCAACACCCTGGAATGGGACTGGGATTCTCTCACCATTCCTAAAATCATTCACAGTCACCAAAAAGAGGCATCATTTCCTACTGAAGTCCATGCCATTAGCACCATCTGAGAAATCTCTATTCCTCTTATTAATAGGACTTTGACCCTAATATAAAGAAAATATAAGGAAATGATCATCTTCACCTCACTATGCTGAGTCTTCCATGACTGGAGTCTCCTAATAAAGTCTCCTCACATTCATGAAAAATGAAGAATGCAAGTGTAAGCCACACGTCTCTAATGTAAAGGTTTCTCACTCAACACTAGTTACCTTTTGCCAGTCACAATCATAAAGATAAGAGAAAACACGCATTACCTCACTTGAGCCTCACAGGAACTCCACAAAGAAGGTGTTTTCACTTCTAGAGGATACTGAACTCAGATACTTAAGTCACTTGCTCAAAGTCATACAACTTTCCCGGGTGAATCCGACTTGAACCCAGATCCATCTGATTATATTGTCTCTATGTTCCATTGGCATGTTGGCAATGACAAGAGGATGGCACAAGGCCACCGCGTGGCCTCTCACACCTGTGACAGGTGTCAAAAGTTGCTTATGACACTTCTTTGTGGAGTTTCTCTGCCTCCCCAGCGGTGAATGTGGGTTGCTCAGCTGCCGTGTGAGACTGTTATGTAGTTTGTCGTCCTCTATTCCAAGCCATCTCTTGCCAGATCCCTTCAGTGTCAGAATCATTCTCACCTCCTAATGGGGACTCATCCTCCCAGGCTAAGGATCCCATGCATCTGAGAGAATAGATCTCCTGACTGAACACCCACTGTGGTAGCTGAACACTCACCTCTGTCTTAGTAAAAGCCTTGGCTTGGCTTTCACTCCCAAGTTTGGCATCAGGAAGTTTCTATTGAAGAGAAAGAAATGAAACTGGCAACAAGTCTCCTGTTGACCATTCAGCTCCTAAAAGTGCTACAGCGCACGTGTGCACACACACACAGGCATACACATACTCCACTGCTTTGCCTGCTCACACTTTGCACATGACATTCAGAGAGTAGGAAAAGCCCACATCAGGCCCACAGTGTCATCAGTTTGATAAGACCTCAGTGAGGACGCTCAAGTGTCAAGCCCACCATAGTGCCTCCCTACCCAGAAAGAACCTTCAAATCACTGACAGACTGGAGCCAAGTGTAAAGTCCCTAGCTTTGAGCCTGCTTCTTTTTATATAAGATGTGCTACCCTGGACAGTCGAAAGAAATAATTTATCTTCAAGTTTTCTGAGAAAATACTAAAACTCAACATTCTTATTGCTAATTCAGGGAAACATACAAAAAAAAAAATCTGTCCTCTGCTGAATTGGAAGATATTATAGTAAAACAAATGCCAGAATGTCTAAGATTCTGCTCCTTGATATTTAAAGTTCATGGATCATGCTAGCAAAATTATTTCCATATAGTTCTGATTTATATCATTTTAAAGTTCATCAATATGTTGTTTGTTTAACATTTTCCTGATGCCCAAGGAAACTTTCGAGTCTTTCTTAAAGAAGTCTCCAAAGCATGTTCCTCTTATAAACAGGAAGGCAAATTTGGCCCGGACTCCGTGCCCTTGGATACCAAACACTGGAATAATCTCACAAGTAGATGGCAAATAGAGTTTCACTACAGCCAAGTTAACTGTTCCCACTTTGTGTTCCAGCTGCCATACCACACCACCTCACCTCTGCCCGCCCACCCCCAGCTCCTCCGTGGTGGTGAAGACTGGGAAGAAGGCTGATCTCATGCGTCTACCCAGCATGTTACTCATAAACACCCTCATAATTCCCAGATGCTCTCATACTCTCTGTGGAATAATAAGCTATGTCTCTTTGGAACCAATGCCCTAAAACTGCAAATGATACCGACTGATGCCTTGCATAGGGGACAAAGGGCCCCACAAAGTGCCCTAGAAGACCAAGGTGTTAAGTCCAAGCAGAGCAAACATGGTCTTCCAACTGTCAAGCCTTCTCATGTCCAAAGTCCTTTCTCATCAGCACCTAAGAAAATCATCTTCTGGGCTGACTCAGAAGACCCTTCCCTTGTTAAAAACAAGACACACAAACAAAAACCCTTTAAACCCCTTGTTAATACGATGTTGATCAAGATCTAATCAGATGAATGGGAAAAGAACATGCCTATGGTTGCCAGACCCATTTTGAAATTGGGATTCATTTCAGTTCTGGGGCAGATAGGGTTGCGTTGGAAGAGAATCGGGCCTATTGAAAGTAACAGTTTTATGAGGTCTTCCTATAAGTCTAGACAAGCAGATGTACCAGTTCTAAAATAAGTCTTTGTATGTACGCCTTGAGAGATATTAATCTACATCGGGTTGAGGGGGCGGCGGGTCTTTGGAACAAAGAGAGCAGTTTTTTCTTTCTACAAAGTTTGGCATCTTTATTATTTTGAAAGATAATCATGCTCACCATTGCCAGATGACTGAAGTTAAGCTCTCTCTATATTTTTAAAAGAATTTGCTTTTGAGAAGAAGGTTGTGGGGTTTGGGGGCAAAGGCTAATCCAGATCTTCCCACCCACTCCCTCCCTGGCTGTGAGAAAATAAATGGTGGGCCTGGGAATTTATATAATTTCATCTAGTTTTAAACCAAAAAGGGTGTATTTCTGGGGAACAGTTCACAACGTGAGCAGGAGGAGGGCTGAGGGGGTGGGGCTCTAAGGTTCTGATAGGTCAGCATTCGGCTCGAGGAGCTGAGGAGCCAGGATTCCATGGTGTGTGTGTGTGTGTTTTCTCTCTCACGTCCCCCTTTTGTCCCCTGCCATCAGGAAATGCAGTAGACATTTGTCACCAGCAGCTCTTTGGAGACATCAGTGTTCCTTCCTCTCAGGGTCCAGAAGGGGCCTTCAGACACAAAATACTCAGATTTTGCAAACTGGTAGAATTTTTTGTGCAGTGTTTATCAGACAGGCTAGAGCCTCTGAAGGCAGAATTTGGGAAATAGTTTAAGCAGTTCATAAATCAGACGTAATTGAAAAGGATAGGGTGTCCTCTCTGAAGGCCCCCGTAACCTTTCTTTTATAGTATCTTTACTGGGGCAAAACTGTAATGGGTGTAAGGACCAGGGGTCTAATGAAGTCAGGTTGCCTCAGGTCACTGAATGTAATTTGTTTTTTCTGGCCAAATCATGAAACAGGATTACACTCTGCTCCCTGTTACATGTATATGATACCATCTCTTTTGATATTGTCAAGTGAGTTATGTAGGCCAGGATGCATAGCATTACTGATAACGAAATTCTTTGGACAAATATTTTTTTCCTTTCTCCCCCCTCCTCACCCCTTTTGTGGGGTTCTGTTTTGTTTGTATACACAAAGTAACAGCAGCTGAAATCAGCTGGAGTTCTTGTCTGGCCAGCAAGTAAAAAGTGCTTTTCATATGAAATTTCTGACAAGCCCTAGAAACATGATGCGAAGCATTTTTACCCCTTTGCTTTGAAACTGGTGTTTACGTGGCTTTTCCAAATTGCATTCGGTCTCCCCAACCGAATGCAGTTTCACATGAGAACCCTAAAAGGTTGCCTAAGGTTTTCCTCTGAACCTAATATGTTATCAGTTGTCAGGGGATAAGGAGCATGTTTGGGGGACTGCTAGTGCTCCTAACTCCAGGGAGAATCTAAGACACCAGGAGCTCAGAAGAATCGACACCAGAGTGGCTCAAGAGGAAAGATAGGGCAAATACGAAAGAGAAGAACAGAGTCAAGTTCTAAAGTGCGGCCATTTCCCAAACACTAAGCAAGAGGTAAGTCAACAGACTTGTTTTTTCCTGGCTGCACAATCACAGGAAAAGGCTGACCAAATCTGGAGGACAAGGGAAAGGGGTGGTAGGGTGCCCACATTCTGGGGTCTGAGTCCAAGCCCAATCAGTTGATCATGGTCACTTGTTTTGGACTACGACACTTGTTTTGCTCCAGCGTCTCTTCCCTAAGGTAGCTGTCTTAGCAGGTGGTCCCCTTACACAACGTGCCCTGGTCTCCAGGGACAATGAAGATTACACGTTATCTGGCATCACCTAAGAAAGACTGAAATCACCTTATGCACATCACGGTCACGTATACAGTAGGCATTCTTGCACCATAAAGATGTCACCCCTGCTGGTGTGTGCCAGGTGGGCACACGGCCGCCATTTACATAACCTGAATTCCTCCTAGACCAGTTGTTTTGGGGTGGTCGAGGCTATCACGAGAACAGGGCCCACGCCTCATTCCATCTAGCACCAGCGCATCTGTTGGTGCACATTCCACCAGACTCAAAGTTACGTGATAACTGCTTCTGATGAGTGGGTAAAAGGCCTTTTCTCTTTCTTCTACCACCCCAAATCCTGTAGGGAGGGTGTCTGAGCCCAAAGACTGGCTGAGGAACAGGCTCTTTCTCTTAATAACTTCCAAAGTAGTTCTCTCAAACGGTCCTCCTTCAGGAGCCTACCCTCATCTTGACTACGGCTGGTTCAGAACGGACTTGGCCTCTGGTGCGGTAAAACAGAATCATCTGCTCAGATTATATTTCAAACCAAATTCAGTGTCTTATAACCTTGTTGTATGATTTATTTGGCCCTTGGGGGCTCCTACTGAAAGTGCTGAAATGCCATACCGACATTTCACTCCAGACTTACAACCACCTACACTTGAAGCAGTATTTATCTCTGACAGGAGGCTTTCTCCTATGAAAAATCAAACCGTGTGCAGGCCTTCACCTGCTGAACAATCTTCTATGTCCTAATGGGAGGGGTAGGGGAGGCGGAGGAATGAGCATAGGGAGAGGAGCAATGCTGTGTCCACATCCTTGAGGGAAGAGAAATCATACCAGACAAGTTCAGTGGAAAATTTCTAATGAATCTGTCAGCTTCGGTTCATCTACCCGGAGTCAGAGTAGGAGAGAGAGTGAAATAGGAGAGCCACAGGGGGAGGTGGGGGGTGATTTCTCTGAAGCAGCAGCTGGAAGGATTTTGTAACACTTCTGGTACCACACCCATAGATGCTACCACATATGCTCTCTGGCTTCCACTTACCATTATGAAATGTCACAGGATCCCTACTCCTGAAAGCAGTCAAGCCTCTTAGATGGAAGACCAAAGAAGTCAATGAAGTTTAAGGCCGCCTTCTCTTCCACCCACAAATTTGGCGAAAGGGGAAATGTTTACGTTTCTGCCATGCCATGAATGTGGGCTTTCCATATGAGTGTTAACATGGTGGGAACTTGTTAACATCCGCTAGAAAGACCATTGGGTACTGTTGGTGCACAGACTCAAAGTTACATGGTAACTGCTTTTGATGAGTGGGCAAAAGGCCTTTTCTCTTTCTTCTACCACCCCAAATCCTGTAGGGAGGGTGTCTGAAGACTGAGGCTGCGTGCCCTCACGTGACCTCGGGCACCAAACTCCAATAAGGATGGATGGAGAATCATCACTACTGGTCTATTAGTTGGTACAGCACCCAACCCACCTTGCAGGGGACAGTGGGGGAGAGGCAAAGAAGATGCCTTCGTTCTAGTTCAGGGCACAACATTCTCCAGGGGTGAAAGAGAGAATGGAGTTTAGGAAAACTCACATAGTGAATAATTTTCTTTTAAGACAATGCTGAGCCCAAGGTCTCCAACACTCCCAGGGTCCCAGAATGAGACATATAGAACTGCGAGAGATGTCCAACTTCCAAGAGACTGATCTACAACAAAGGAAGAGACACTGAGAGCAAGTTTGCAGTGAAGATATACATACCTCTGCTGCTTTATTTTCAGCCCTGCTTATAAGGAATGAAATCATTATAGATCCATAAGAGTTATTTTACCTTATAGTTCTTACACATACATACATAGAAATAAGAAGAATAGAATCGTTTCACTGTAGACGTGGTGGCAGATGTCCTCCATATACAATGTTTTTACTAAATAAAATGATATGACATTTTAAAACCCAAGATCTGTTCAGTAAATTAGATAATAAGGTAGACCAGAGCTAGAGAGATCAATGATTGCTGTGCAGGGAACTGCTAGCATGGTAAATAACACCTCCTGTGGGAATACTAAACACTCAATCAGAAAATGCCATGGTTGTTGGTTTAGGATCAGCTTTTTCAAATCCATAACATTTGAATGAGCTTGTTTTTGTAACTGAAACTTCCTTAGCCAATAATAATCCAGTCTCTATCATGCTTTAAAAGGGAACCCATTACAAAACCCTCTTAGAGTCCTCCTTAGGCCTTAAAGGGCATGGTGAGTCAGCTATGTTTTTTTTTTTTTTTTAATTCCAAAGCATGAGAAAAGAGACGAAGGGAAATCGTCTGTAACTGCTCAATGCAGCATCTTTAACGTTCTGCCAAAAACTGGGTTGCCAGCTGGCAGGTCCTACTACTCTTGAGCCCTGCAAAGTATCACGTCTGTGTCACTGAAGATAGACATGAATTGTTCTGTTTTAACCTGAATCATCTGCAGGGACACACCGTAAAACGTCCCACCCCTCTTAAGGTGGCTGGCAGTGTGAACCCCTGAACAAATCTTTTTTTTTTTTTTAATTTTTTTTTTAATTTTATTTATTTATGATAGGCACACAGTGAGAGAGAGAGAAGCAGAGACACAGGCAGAGGGAGAAGCAGGCCCCATGCACTGGGAGCCCGACGTGGGATTCAATCCCGGGTCTCCAGGATCGCGCCCTGGGCCAAAGGCAGGCGCCAAACCGCTGCGCCACCCAGGGATCCCCCCTGAACAAATCTTGAAGGAGAATCTTCCCCCCCTTTATCCCTCCCTCCACCAAGAGCACAGTGACCAATGCTGTTCCCAAAATGCCTTTGCTCTCTGTACTTCTGTTCTCAACCAACACCAACGCCTGCCCTGGATCTATATATGCTCTTTCTGGACAGACGCTCATGTCCCAAAGTGGTGATTCATAAATTTGATTAATTTGATGTCAACCTTCCCTGTTTTGGTCCATAACACTGCTATTATCATTTCTCAATATCTTACCATCATGCCATAATTAAAATTCCAATGTAATTTTTCATAATTAGGAGATAACCATATAAATAAGCCTCTAAAATAAAAAACAATGTCATTAAAATTGGACTAGATTCTATCACCCACTTGAAGCTCTGAGCCTAAGAGCTCTAAGTCTATTCTGTTTTTGTTAAAATAGAGGTTAACATGTGTTAGAAAGATGTTAAAGACACATTAGCACCAAACTGAGACTTCCTCTTGATACATTAGGAAGGAGTAAGAGAGAATGGCAAAGAAAAAAAAATCTCATCTTGTGTAATTCCATTTTATGTGATGCCATGTCAATTTTATTTAATCCCACTCAAGAAAAGCTTGGGTACCACTTAGAATCATCTGGTAAATCCTACAATTTGGGAAACAGAATACAGCAGCATTTCCCAAAATGTGTATCCAGAAGATAACCCGCAACAGATTGAAATGCAAATTCCCTGGCTTCACCCAGAGTCTTCCGGGATAGGTCTTAGGAATTTGCATTTTTAACAAGCCTCCCAGATAATACCTGACACACAAATATTTGAAAACCGTGAATCTAGATTTGTTGTTTTCCAACACTTGTTAGCCAAGGGATCTTTCCTACAATAAAATCCTGCATAGAAACTAAAATATAAAGCAGGTAAGAGTTGAAGAAGGAAAATGGGCCAGAGAGCCAGAATTGTACTTTTTCTTCCTCCTGGCCCATGGCAGCCTCTGGAACCCCAGGGAGCAACCAGCATTCTGCAGAACACAGTGTGAAAACTTGTCTTCTCCATCTTTCCCTTCACCTTTTTCTCCTCCAACATCTACTTTCTTCTTCCATAACCAAAACTGGCCTGGGGCTTGTTTTAAGATTGAGGTACCTTCCATATTCTCTATGTTACCCAGCAAAGAAGCATAAAAGCTAAATACAAATGCGTTGAATTAAGTTGAATCGAATTGAATTGAATCTGACTCACTTTATTACAAAAGAAATTACAAACACCCTAATAGCTAAATGGATGGAAACACACACACAGGCACTTCATAAGATAAAATGAAACAGTTAATTAAAATATTAAAAAATGTTCAGCCTCATGATAATCAAATGCAAATAAAATAAGATCTTATTTTTTACTTGTCAAATTAGCACAGACATTTTGAATGATATTCAGTACAAATGAGGATATGATAAGACCGACATTCTTGTACACTGGAAAGCTAATGGGTACAGCCTTCCTGGATGTACTTTAAAATATTTTTTTTTTCCTTTATTGCAATACTTTACTTTCTGTAAGCCTGTTATGTGGAAACAATCTGAAATTCAAGCAAAGATTTATGCACAGTTCTGAAACTAAATAGTGGTGATATTGTACAATAGTGTAAAGATACTTAATGCGACTGAATCCCACATTTTTAAACGGTTACAATGGTAAATTTATACAATGTGTGTTTTACCACAAAAGATTTATGCACAAAATATTTATTTCATCATTACTTATGATAAAGAGAATTTTAAGCTGCTGAATGTCTGACATTACAGTTATTGCTACATTATGGTGCTTCTTTGGAAATGCTTATGATATAAACAAGTGAAGAAAAAAAACAGGATGTGAAACTATATATACAATCTTGTCTCAGCCTCTTCTTCAAATATGGAATAACCCAGAAAGAAATATGTCAAAAAATTACCAGTAGTGGATTCTAGGAGAGTGATAGGATCATTAACACCTTCTCTTTTCTCTTTATACTTTGAAAATCTTTTCAAAATTTTCTAAAATCAGTGCATGTTATTTTAATAAACAGAAAAAAATGAAGTAAATAATTTCAAAAGAAAATAAGCTATGATCCATCTTCATTAAGATGCTACTAGTTAAAAAAAAGAGTTAGTCTCTAATTATAGATTCTTTTTTAATTATTAAATTTAGCTGTATGAAGATGATAATGATAACGATAATAATAATAAACATGTGTATAGTGCAGGCACTACTTTAAGTACTTAACATGTATTATCTCACAATCCTTGAAGGTTTTCATTGACACCTGACTTACCAGAGGCATAGAGACGTGGAGTAGAACAGTCTGAGATAAGACAGCATATAAAACTAGAATTCAAACGCAGACATTTTGCTTCCAGAGTTTATAGTCTTAGTCACTAAAGTACACTATCTCTTGCAAAAATTTCTTGAAAAAGCAAAGAAATGTATTAGTTTCCTATTGCCCCAATCTTAGTGGCTAAAATACAATTTTTTTTTTTTCAGAACTGGGTCCACAGGGCTGCATTCCTTTTGGAGACTCTGGGAGAGAATCCACTGCCTTGACCGTATTCCGTGGCTCACAGTCCCTTTCTCCATCTTCAAAGCCAGAAGTATAGCACCTTTTGTCCTTTCTGATCTCCCCTTATTACCTTACCTCTATCTTCTGACTCTCCTGCCACCTCTTAAAAGAGTCCTGTGGTTTTATTAGGCCCACTTTATAATCCAGGATAATCCTCCATCTCAAATTCTTTCATTTAATTACATTTGCAAAATCTCTTTCACTCTATTAGGTAACATATTCGCAGGTACCAGGCATTTGGACTTGGAAACCTTTGGGGCTATTTATTCAGCCTACCACAGAAAGGAAGGGAGGGAGGAGTGGGGAAGAGAGGGAGTGAAGGAAGGAGGGACCAAGAGGGGGAGAGCATAATACTTTCTAGGTCCATCCATGTTGTTGCAAACAGCAAGAGTTCATTCCTTTTTATGGTTGAGTAGTATTCCGTTGTATATATGCATCACATCTTCTTAATCCATCCATCTATTGATGGACGCTTCAGTGGCTTCCATATCTTGGCTATTGTCAATAGTGCCACAATGAACACTGGGGTGTATATATCTTTTCAAATTGCTTTCTTTTTTGTTTTCTTCAGATAAATAGAGTAGAATTGTTGAATTGTATGATAGTTCTATTTTCAAATTTTTGAGGAAACTCCATGCTGTTTTCCATAGTGGCTACACGAATTTATATTTCTACAACAGTGTGTAAGAGTTCTCTTTTCTCTACATCCTCACCAACACTTGTTATTTTTTGCTGTTTTTTTTTAATAACAATTAATCTGACAGGTGTGAGATGATAGCTCATTGAGGTTTTGATTTGCATTTCCCTGATGAGCAGTGATGTTGAGCATCTTTTCATGTGTGTAAGCCATCTGTATGACTTTGAAGAAATGTCTTTTCAAGTCCTCTGCCCATTTTTAATCATTTTTTAAATTAAGTTGTGTAAGTTCTTTATATATTTTGGATATCAACCCCTTATTAGACATGTGATTTACAAATATCTTTTCCTACTCAGTAGGTTGCCTTTGTGCTTTGTTGATGGTTTCCTTCACTGAGCCAAAGCTTTTTAGTATAATACAATCCCACTCATTTATTTTAGGTTTTGTTGCCCAGGCAGATTTTTTGCATGGCAGCTCAGATCTTACAGAGAGGGTGTTGCAGGAGACTCAAGGAAAATGCAAAGGTCTTTTGACCTAGCCTCAGAAACCCCAGAATGTCACTTCTCCCTCATTCTTTTGGTCAAACAAGTCTCTAAGTCTGGCCCAAATGCAGCTGAAGAGGAATTAGGGTCCACCTCTCAACAGAAGGAAGAGCAACAAGATTGAAACCATCTTCAACTCCTAATCTCTCTAAGTATAAAATTTCAGCTAACAGGAAGTACATGATGAAAGTCATCTAAATCGGAGATGTGGGGACATCGTAGTTCTAGGCCCTATCAAATAGCCCAAGAATATTTTGATGTGTTTAGATGAGTCTGGGAAATCACTTTGAAATCCCTCTGGTTTTAATATTATAATATTTTTTAGACTTTTTTTTTCTTCCACCATTTTTCATTGTCAAAGTCTACATGGAAAGAATATAAAGTATAGGGAATATAGTCAATAATGTAATAACTTTGGTGAGAGATGATAACTAGACATCCTGGTGATCATTTTGTAATGTATGTGAGTGTTAAGTCACTATATCATTCACCTAAAACTAATAAAATATTGTATGCCAACTATACTTCAATTAAGAAAAGTCAGTGGAAATAAACATCAAAATGAAGAATCATCAAAACTCACTAGTTCATATTTTCCTATGTTTTATGTATGAGGCTCTGTTCATAAAGCAAATTTATTTAAGGTATGCCCTAAGAATAAAATCATGCCCCCTTCCTCTTATTAGGAGACAATGATGACTAGGTTAAAGCCGATTTATTTGCTCATCAGCATGTCTGAAATATAGCCTTCTATGTCTTGTCTTAATAGAATGCATAGCTTGTCTAGATGCATTTTTCTTTTCCAACATAGTACCAGCTATGGTGATATGTTTGTAAATTGGGATATATATCTTTTTTCCTTTCTTTCCTAACTAATTCAAACCTTTTGATTTGTGATAAGAACCAATATTGTATAAAGTGCTGGTGCCTTATCAACATTTTCATCACTGAATTTCAAGACATCCATACAATAGGTTACGTAATTCTTATTCCCATTTACATCATCTTTAGAGTCCACAGTTAATAATAGTAACACTAAAAACAATGAGTTTAGGTTGAGTAGGTACCTGCACACGAGAGAATTCATTGATTCAGCAAACATTTATTATTTACCTTAAATTACAAACAGCCTGGAAGGAAAGATGGGCACAGTAGTATGCTGGAGCCAGCTCAAATTGGCTTATAATGGCCCCCGTGAGCCAATTCTGTATGTTGCTTTCCAATCTCACTTCAGTGACATTGAGTTAGCAGCTTGCAATCAGCCATGATGAGTGTATTTACACCATGGAAACTGGCAAACACTACAAATCTGGGCTTTCAGTTAAACATTTACCAGTGCTCCACTGTAATACATAAACATACTCACAATGTGATAGATTCCAAAGATACACATTAGATATACTGTGTAGAGAATTTAGTATTGAGAATACTAAAGAAAGTTGTATCTAATTAGGACTCAATGAAGACTTCCCTTCTGGGGCTGGAGCTCAAATATTGCCTCTTCCAAAAGGCCTTCCCAAATAACCTATCTGACGAAGCCTTTCTCCCAGACACCCTCTATCACACTGCACTTTCTTTCTTTCTGGGCTGTTGTCATAATTGATGAATATCTTACTTACTTTTATATGTTTCTATGTGTACCTTACTAGGATTTTACATTCTTTTTTTTAAGATTTTATTTATTTATTCATGAGAGACACAGAGGGAGAGGGGGAGAGAGAGAGAGACAGACAGATAGAGACATTTCTTATCTGTCTTGTAGCCCTGGCAAATTATAGACCCTCGGAAAATACTTTTTTGAAAATCGATAGTAGAGTAGCAGTAGAGTTTTTAGTATATGTGCTGCTGAAGTGAGCACAAGTAGCAATACAGTTTTAAAGAATGAGTAGAGGGACACCTGGGTGGCTCACCAGTTAGGCATCTGCCTTTGGCTCAGGGTGTAATCCTGGAGTCCCAGGATGGAGTCCCACATCGGGCTCCCTGCATGGAGCCTGCTTCTCCCTCTGCCTGTGTCTCTGCCTCGCTCTCACTCTTTCTCTCTCTCTCATGAATAAAAAATAAATAAATAAATAAAAAAGAATGAGTAGGCCTTAGACAAGCAAAAAAAACTTGGGGTAGAATAATCTGAGCACAGGAAGTAATAAATAGCACTATGGACTGGGAAAGATAGTGTGTGCATGAAACATGAAGTCCAACTCAAACTGTGGCTAGAGTGGTGCTGAAGGACATTCAGGCCACGTGGAGCCCCTAGACTGTACCACATGAGCCATAGAGATCTGTGAAGACCACTATTCAGACCTCCATTCACCAAAAGATGAGGACGGACATAATAATTCCAAATTGGAACAGATTTGTTTTAAAGTTAGAAAAAAAAAAAAACAACAACACAACTAAAACACATCTTTACACAAGCCCCCATACAACTGATTAAAGTTCTTTTACCCAGTGCAAAAGGGATTCATCCCCAAAAAGGATTGTTAGAGCTCCTCCAAATTAGAGTATTCAAAGTGTGAATCATTTGGTAACATTCAAATTGAAACAAATAAAGAATAAGGGGACAGGGATATGGTTGTTTCTACAATGTGCCTTATCAATATCCTTCTGCAGGTAATTGTGGTTTCTTGGCAATATGCATATATTAGATGTTCTGAGAAACGTATTAAAGGGATTTCCTATGTAAATGAGGAAGCAGAGTATTCAGTTTCTAAGGAGATAAATTAGATTGCAGATATTGAGCATTTATTCTTACATAGAGCTTCCAGCCAGTACCTCACCACTTTTTATCCTATTCAGTCTATTAGTTGAGGAGATTGGCTCTCCAACGGGATGAAGAAAGAATTAGGGAGCCCAAATGACAGTGACTAATTCTGTCGGGTGGAATTGAGGAAGGTTCCAGAGGAAGGTAATGTTTGGGTTGGCCTTAAGATATGAATAGGACTTTAGTAGGCAAAGGAACAGAGAAGGGGGCACTCCAGACAGGAAGAACACCCTGATCCAAGCCACAGGGGTCTGAAATCAGGGTGTATAGATATTTAAAGGTTCATGGAACAGCCACACATAGAACCACTTACACAACTCTGAACAGAACAACTGCCAGTGTCCTTTTGCAAAACAACATTCTAATTTTACTTTGGTTTTCATAATGACAAAATGATTCATTAGTTCCTATTACACACAGCAATTTCAAAATGATAAAACACTAAAAACTCTTTCTTAATTATAAAAATTCAGAAAAAAAAAAGAGAACTTGAACAAAATCTACTCTTTCTGCTCAGGAAATGTGTGACCACAGAGGTTCTTAACTACTCTGCACACAGTACCCATCCAGCCTTGTTTGAACAACTTTAACAATTAAAACAACTCTGCTTTATAAATACAGTGGAGCCTCATGTGTACACTGTAAACTTATTTTATAGACTCAGATAAACCCCAAGTCAACTCATACCTGCCAAGGCACAATCAACTACATTTGTTGAAAGTGCAATTCTAGGTGAAACTCACTTGAAGAAACCTCAAGGTGTAAAATAGATGATTTCCAAAATTAACATAATAAGAGGCAATTGTTTTACATTAATTTCACGATTGGTTTCACTTAAATTGTGGGTTTTAAAATGAAGTTAACTTTACCAAAAGCTATTTTCGTACAGGAATGCATTTTATGTATAGAACAAAGCACTCCAGGGTGGTGTGGTGGCCAGCAACAGATACAGATTCTGGCTAGCTCACGCTGAAAAGGAAATTCTTGTAAGGATATTGCACAGGTCACCAAATGAAAGAAAAGCTGGAAACAGAGCTCAAGAAAGTGCCCTCTTCAAAGAAAAGGAGCACAGCTCCTAGAATCTAGATAGCGGGAATTGACAGAAAATGCCACTGCTGATTATTCTTCAGATCTTTTTCATTAAGTTTAAGCTTCAAAAACCCCAGGATAGAAAGTCTATTTGCACCAATTTGGGACAGTTGCCTAAAGGAACTCAGGCACCTTAAATTACAGTCCCATAGAAGCTATACAAATTCATGGAGAATGGTTTCCTCAAAGGAAATTGGCACAACCAAAGAGGTTGCAATAGAGGCTAAGTGGCCAGAGGATAAGGAATATCCACTCCAACCCCAAGGATACTATGTGATTAGTTCTGACTCACCATATCAATTTAATACAGAACTCTCATTGAGCTGAGAATTCTCTTTGTCCTCCTTTACCTTTCCATGACCCTTTTTGTTATCAACAGGTCAGTAGCAACTTTTAGAATCTGCTTTATTGAGGAATCTTTTAGATACACAGTCATTGTTTCTGTGTGATGCATTTTACATGCTAAGCAACTTATCTCTCCACACATAACATGAATAGTGTATGACCACAAAACACAAACATGTAAATCAGAAATTTATTTCATCTGGTTTTTTTTGTTCTTGTATTAGGAAAACAGTGACATTGTACTAGTCAGATCATTTAACTATGTCTACAGAACACAGAATACTTTTTAAAATAAGCTTTTAAAAGCTTAAAAAGGAAAGGGCTAAAAAAAAAAAAAAACTTTTGGTTTTTGGTGCCAGACATCCATGAAGAGGTATTTTCTATAAAAGTTACTAGTAGTTTCAAGCACCATGTAAATATATGTCAATTTTCTATATAAATTTATGTAAGCTTTTTCATTAAGAGCCTTCATAAGAATATACAGTGTAGTAGTGTTTTTCCATAGAAAATAAATGAGTTCTATTCATAACATGGGCTGCTGAGGTAAAGTAGAATGACTTCAACTACAAATATCTAGAAATGCTGGATAAAAAAGAATTTTTAAAATGACAATTCTTCTTTAAATGCCCAGCTGAGTTTGTTAAAAATAAAGAAATAGAAGAAATGCAGGAGTATAGAAATAAAGAGAAGCCAAAAGGGTAAGAACCTATATTACAGTAGCCCTAGGAGGGAGGTGCAGAGGGGCCTACCTCAAATTGAGAAATGAGCCCTGATACATCTACACAAGGACAAGGTAGGAGGTGTCAGAGCTGTGCAAAAAGAGCAGTGGCAGCTGAGACCTCACATTCAGCTGAAACTCTAAAGGGTTGCAAGCTCCATGTAAAAAATTGGACAAAGTTCACCCAGGGAAGCATCAATGGCTGCTCTAGGCTCTAGGGTAAGAAAGCCTAGGCTTTGGGGTGAGAAAAGAATATTTTCCCATGAGAAACTGAAGTTCCAAGCCCATGCCATACCTATGATTGGAGACTGACTTTATATGTTCCTTCAGGTATGAGATTCCCCAGTTTGGGACTGCAGTAGATACTGCTCCTGGGCTGGTTGCCCAAGGTTCCTTGAGGGATGCAAAACCTTCTCTGGAAGAGAACTCCACTGGAAATTCCACAGAGGGAAAAGAAAATCTGCTAAAAATAAGATTACAATAAAAAAAATTATATATGATGTTAGTAACTTAAGTGTTGGAAATAGATAACACCAATTAAAACTTGTAGTTTTTAGTTAAAGAAATTATATTATATATGAAGTAAAGATATAAAGTGAATGAGGGCCAAAAGTTTTGTCAAAAAAAAAGTCCTATGGAAAAGCAAATATCATTTTCTTTTTTTTTTTTTTTTTTTTAATTTTTATTTATTTATGATAGTTACACAGAGAGGCAGAGACACAGGCAGAGGGAGAAGCAGGCTCCATGCACCGGGAGCCCGACGTGGGATTTGATCCTGGGTCTCCAGGATCATGCCCTGGGCCAAAGGCAGGTGCCAAACCGCTGCGCCACCCAGGGATCCCGCAAATATCATTTTCAAATAACTTCATACTACCTGGAAAATAGTATAAAATAAGCAGCATCAATGGTGATAGCAATTAAAAAAGGAATAAAATCCATGATGAAAGAATAAGACACTAGGACAGAAGAACATGCACAATTTAAAAATGAATCAAGTAGAAACCTGGAAATAAAAGATAAAAATCTAAGTATTTAATGGATTAGCTGAATCACAGATTGAATGCTGATGAAGAGAAAATTAGCTAACTGGAAGAAAAATCTGAGGATACATTACTTTGTAGCATAGCTAGACTTTTTGAACATAAAAATATAAAAAATGAAAAATAAGAAATATGGAAGGAAGACTGAAAGGTCTAAAATACATCCATTTAATAGGATTTTGAGAAAAGTTCATAGAGAAAATGAAGAAGATTCAAAGAGGTAATGTCTGGAATTGAAAAATGATAGTGAAGAAATTGCACAAAGAGATCGGAAGGGGGAAATACAAATAAATCTACACTTAGATGCATTGGAGAAAAACACAAGAGAGGAAAATCTCAAAATCATTTAAAATTGTAAAAAACCATTTTACCACAAAGAACAATTGGACTAACAGCAGACTTCTCAACAGCAACAACAGAGGACAGAAGAAAATGAATTATCTTCAAATTGCTAAGGGAAAACATCTTTCAGCTTAATATTTTACCAAGTTAGACTATTATTCACTAGTCAAGGGTAAAATAAATGTCCTGACTACTGAAAAATGCCATACATAAGCCTTCACAGAATAAAAGGAAATGAATGCCCAAGAGAAAAGGAACAAGCAAATGAATTGGTAGATAAATATTGAATAGAGAAAATCATAAGATTTCACTTGAAGAGTTTAAAAATAAGATAGAGCTAGAATACCGGATGTGAAAATATGATTGTTTACAATTAGTCAAAATATACTAAGGTTTTTTTTTTGTTTGTTTTTTTGTTTTTGTTTTTTTGTTTTGTTTTTTGTCAGGAGGATTAAGTTTAAACTGTGTAACTCAGTGTGTGTGTGTGTCAAGAACATACTGGGACCCACTAAGATAGAAAAAAGTAAAATGCAAAAGAACATAAAACTTCTAAATCAGTGTAAGAGAAAAGTAAAAATAAAATTTGATCGATTCAATCAAAGAAAGAAGCAAAATAAAAAACAAAATCCATTTTTAAAAATTGAAATATTGTTGACATATATCATATTAATTTTAGGTATACAACATAGTGGTTTGACATTATATATATTATGAAATGATCACCATGGTCACCATCTAGCTACCATCTGTCACCATACGTAGTTAATACAGTATCATTGACTATATTCTCTATGCTCTGCCCATAGCCTTATGACTTACTTATTTTAAACTAGAAGCTTGTACCTCTTCATCTCCTTTACCTATTCCCTTCGCCTTTTTTTAATTTATTTTATTTTAATTTATTTTATTTTTTTTTAATTTTTTTTAAAGATTATTTATATGAGACAGAGAGAGAGAGAGCACGAGTGGGAGTAGAAACAGAGGGAGAGAGACAAGCAGACTCCTCGCTGAGCAGGAGCCCAACACAGGGCTCAATTCCAGGACCCTGGGAGCATGACCTGAGTGGAAGGCAGATGCTTAATCAACTGAGCCATCCAGGCGCCCCTGTCCTCTTCACATTTTAAATCAAATGTGTAATAATCCCAAGTGCTTTTCTGTAGGATTTTTTCAGAGCTTCTATGATTGGGCAAAAAATAAGCAGAAAAGATAATAACCCAGGGGGAATGCTTCTTTCAGGAAACACACGAGAACGTAACAATAGTGAAAGGTAGGAAATAAAGGGTTGGAATAATATATACCAAGCAAACTGTAAACAAGAGAGACCTAGCATAGTGATATACATCGTAGACAAAGCAGAATTTAAGTATTTGGAGGAATAAAGTACGTTACCTAATAATAAAAAGAATAATCTCCAGGAAAACAACATAATCCTTTGGCTGTTTTATCCAATATTTTAGCTCTAACATATACAGAACAAAATTAAAATCAAAGAGAAATTGATGCATACATGACTATGGTAAAATATTTGAATGCCTCTTTCTCAGAAATGAATAGATCAAAGGACCAAGAATTAATAGTATATAGACAAATTGATTAACACAATGTATATGATTAAGCTAATGGAAATATATAGAACCCTACCCTAGCAATTAGATTATAAATATTCTCAAGAATGGATAAATGTAAAAATTTGTTTTTTAGGCAAATTTAAGCAAATCTCAAGAAATGTCAAAGAACTGATATCTCATGGACTACGATCTCTGACCACAATGCAACCAAAAGATAGGTCAAAAAATCCCAGGCATGGGGAAATTTGAAATTTCCAAACTAATTCATGGGTCAAAGAACTCTAATGTAAAATTAAAATGTAAAGAAATGATTATTATGAACATTAGAGTTTTGGTTATACCTGTTATACATATACTTAGAAAAGGAGGGAGAGATCTGAAACAAATATTACAAAAAAAATCGCAATTTTTAAAACTGAATGCTAGATACATGAATGTCTATTAATTTTATACATACTTGAAATATTTCATGCTTATTCTTAACTTATTTTTAAAAATATTTTACTTATTTGAGAGAAAGAGAGAGTACAAACAGGTAGAGGGACAGAGAGAAGCAGACTCCCCACTGGGCAGGGAACATGATGCAGGGCTCGACCCTAAGACCCTGAGATCATGACCTGGTCCAAAGGCAGACACTTAACTGACTGAGCCACCAGGTGCCCCCTACTTATTCTTAATTTAAAAATAAAACTATTTATTCTGTTTCACACAAATGCCATTTAGACCTCAATCAATGAAGAAATTGGTGAGGACTTACATGGTTGGTTTCAGTTTTATTTTCTGTATGGATTAGAAAGAACCTAGACAAAATGCATCTATCAGTGAACACAAGGCATCACCCAAACCTGGCACCTCACTGTCCCCAGTCTCTATGTCTCATCATCACTAGGGGCTCAAGGCCAGCTGCTCCCAGCCTGGACTCTGAGGTCACCTTCAGATCTGCCAAAAATAATTCCTGCTGATGAGCCTAAAAGGCTGCAAAGACCATCATTTGAAAAGAGAACATATTGCAAAAATCACCCACATACAGAATCAACCCTAAGGGCGGACCATGTGGTTAACCACATTTATTTATACTGACCCCTCTTAAAAATACTCTACTAAATACTTCTGATATAAAAGCAAAATCTTCCTATGAGTTAGAGTTTTGGTAAATAGTCCTCCCTTTTTAAAGTGTATATTTAAAAGAATTGTCCTAAACAAAATTGAGAAGTCCCTACTCCCTGTGACTTGAATCTTTGGCAACCCTCAGGTCCCAACCCCCCCAGTTAAACCCTGGGTGATTCCGTCTATCAGAATTTCGTACCATTATTGTCAAATGTGAGTAATGTATGCCCTCTCCCTGGAGGAAAAATACTCCCCCAAGCCCCTAATGTTGACAAATGACTTTTATTAGAATGTTATTTAAACACATATACAAATGTAAAACGAGATATAAATTCATTATGCTAACCAACTATAACACCAAAACAAATTTACAAATTAGAGATAAAACCACCAAACCAATACAGTTCAAATTAACAAGATGAATTTAAGGTGATAATTTGTGCCGTGTTAAAATTGCATTGCAGTTAGAAACAACCGGCTTCCTGTTACATTCAGCCAGTGCCTGGCACTAGAGTCATATTGGGAGGCAGGAGAGAGGAAGCATATTTGTTCTCTCCTTTTCCTAGAAAAAAAAAAAAAAAAAAAAAGCCCTCTGTCCATGACCCCAGCCCCTGCTGGCCACTTCCATCATGATTACTCTCGGTAACCAGCAGTCCTGGTTTTCTGCCTCTGCTAATATTACCTTCCCTTCTTCTCAAAGAGGAAGAGAACTAGAATACTTGATGTTTACCACAGAAATTAGCAGACCACAGAGCATTCCTTGCCTATCTTCAGACCAGCAGGAGGTTGAGTTTTTAAAGGTCTGGATGAGTGGCTGTCAACCCCACATGCTCAGCAGAATCATTTTGTGGGGTTTGTGAATCACTGTGTGGGTTTTTTTTTTTTTTGTCATTAAACTTTTGTTTTAATGGGTCTCAAAATCCTGTGACAGATTTTTGGTCAAGTTGTTTCCATTAAAAAGTACTGATTTTAAAAACTAATAACTTAAAACTGCCACACACACACACACACACACACACACACACACCCAAATGGTCCACAAAATATTCTCCTTTCCTTCTGAAGGTTTTACGATGCATTGTTATCATTAACCAGTTTTTTACTATTAAACTTAAATGGCCAATAGACACAAACAGTTCTGAGACCGTTCTTCCACCACTGATTAAGACTGGGGTGGCAGGTATTGGGGTAATACTCATTTAGCCTTCTGAGCTTTCTGGGCAGACTTGGTGACTTTGCCAGCTCCAGCGGCCTTCTTGTCCACTGCTTTGATGACACCCACAGCAACCGTCTGTCTCATGTCACAAACAGCAGATCAGCCCAGAGGAGGATAGTCAGAGACAATAGGCTTGCCAGGAACCATATCAACAATGGCAGCATCCAAAAAAAAAAAAACAAAAACAAAACAAAAACAAAACAAAACAAAAAAAAAACAATGACAGCATCCCCAGATTTCAAGAACTTGGGACCATCTTCCAGTTTTTTTCCAGAACGGCGATCTATCTTCTCCTTCAGCTCAGCAAACTTGCAAGCACTGTGAGCTGTGTGACAATCCAGCACAGGTGCATACCTAGCACTGATTTGGCCTGGATGGTTCAGGATAATCACCTGAGCCATGAAGCCAGCTGGTTCCATGGGTGGGTCATTTTTGCTGTCACCAGCCACGTTGCCACGACGAACGTCTTTGACAGATACGTTCTTGACATTGAAGCCCACATTGTCCCCAGGAAGAGCCTCACTCAAAGCTTCATGGTGCACTTCAACAGACTTTACTTCAGTTGTAACATTGGAGCAAAGGTGACCACCATGCTAGGCTTAAGAACACCAGTCTCCACTCGACCCACTGGGACAGGACCAGTACCACCAATTTTGTAGACGTCCTGGAGAGGCAGACACAAGGGCTTATCAGATGGACGAGTTGGTGGCAGGATGAAATCCAGAGCTTCAAGCAGTGTGGTTCCACTGGCATTCCCATCTTTACAGGTGACTTTCCATCCCTTGAACCAAGGCGTGTTAGCACTTGGCTCCAGCATGTTGTCACCATTCCAACCAGAAATTGGCACAAATGCCACTGTGTCACGGTTGTAGCCAATTTTCTTAATGTAGGTGCTGACTTCCTTGATGATTTCCTCGTATCTCTTCTGGCTGTAGGGTGGTTCAGTGGAATCCATTTTGTTAACCCCAACAATTAGTTGTTTTACACCCAGTGTGTAAGCAGAAGGGCATGCTCACGGGTCTGCCCATTCTTGGAGATACCTGCTTCAAATTCACCAACACCAGCAGCAACAATCAGGACAGCACAGTCAGCCTGAGATGTGCCTGTAATCGTGTTTTTGATAAAGTATCTGTGTCCTGGGGCATCAATGATGGTCACATAATACTTGCTGGTCTCGAATTTCTGCAGGGAGATATCAATGGTGATACCACATTCACGTTCAGCTTTCAGTTTATCCAAGACCCAGGCATACTTGTGTGGGGTTTTGAGAAAACCTACCATTTCTCATATTAGATCCCTCCTGGTAGAGGCTTGCTGCTGCCACTAACCCCTGTGTCACCTCTCCATCCCCCAGTGGCTTTTTCATTGCTGTAATACCTTTTTTTAAAAAATTAATTCTCCATATTAAATTCCCTTTACTAAATCATATGGCACAAGCTCTCCTTTCTCGTCTGTTCCTCATGGATACATAGGTCATGTATAGGGGTGGACGGGGTCAAAGAGTAATCAGATTTCCATATTTGTCCACTTGTTTTTAATACCAATTACTATATTTTAACTCCCTGCCCTGTTATATTTCAAAGTGCCTGGAAATAAACCAAAAAGAGAAATCCTCCAGAAAGTTTATGTTACTGTTTTACGTAGAAATCATTTCTGTTCTCCAAATTTCCTGTGGCTCTATGAATCATCAGAGGGGATTCAACAGGAAAATGTTTATTCCACAAAGGAAAAGCACCAAATGATGGATGAGTTCTGTCTGCAGACTCCAATTTGAGGAGAATGGCTGAGCTACCCCAGATTTCTCATCCTCATCATCCCCAAAGCAACCAATAATTTAAAAGAAAAATCCAGACATGTATTTGCTCTGAAAAATGACAGATGAATTGAGGTAGCTGATTCTTTTTCCCTTCCTAGATTTCCTCCAGCATCACACAATTCATCAGTATTTCTCTTTGTCGAGTTGCACTACCAGAATGGCAAGGAAGAAGTTAATGCCCACACTCAAGTATGAAGGAGGGGGAAAGGAGGGATTTTAAATCAGAAGGTATCTCTCCATGGGGTCAGGATGAGGGAAAATCATTTCTGATTGGATGACCAACATTTCTTCTTTCAAATGCCAAGTTGCTGGATTTCTCACACGTAGCTTTCAAGTCATGTAAGGGCCAGCCCCATCAGTTCTCAAGGGTATGGAATATTCAACTGGTTGGAAAAATATGGTTTCTCTTGAGAGTCAGAGAAAAAGAGAGCTGGAATATTTAATGTTTCCCACAGAAATGAACAGACCACAGAACATTCCTTGCTGATCTTCAGATCAGCAGGACATGGGTGGTTGAGTTTTTAAAAGCCTAGACCAGTGGTCCTCAATCGCACATGTATATCAGAATCATCGAAGGGAATTTTGAGAACTGCTGATACCAGGTTACACCTAGAACAAAACAGAATCTGGGGCAGGGGGATAGGATAGGTCCTAAGATTTAGGAGTCTTTTAAATCTCCCACGTGATTCTAATGAAAAGCAAAGACAGAACCACTAACCTAGATGGAGAATTCGGAGTTAATTCTAATTTGTATAATTATATATAAATATATAATTCATGTATACAATTGTTATACATAATACTGTTACGTACAATTGTACGCAATCATTTCCTTGAACCCAGTTTCTTCCTGCAAGGGGTTTGTCCATTTTTCTTCCTCACTCTTCTCTTTTGAATGACACTACCATCAGCGAGGCTAGAGCCAGAGTGAACTAGAGAGTGTGTTTCCTTACCACTTGATACGAGAAATAACAGAAAAGGAAGACCATACGTCCTATTGGTGGGGGCGAGGGGCGCTGATGGTGATGAACCTGCCGGAACCTCTGGGTGTGTGGATTGTGGGACTCTCCCCCCAAAAGTGGCTTTCAAAACACGCTGTATCAAATCCACTATCAGTCATCCATTTTGCGTAAGCACTTTTCTTGATACCATCTGTCTGTTGCCACATGATATCAAACACAACCATGTCATCCTTTGTCACGATGGCCTAGTGCATATTGTCCAGAGCCCACAGCTCCCAGAGCGTTGAAATCGTATCACACCTCATGAAGCACATTCTATCTATGTACCAAGACAAATGCTTGGTGTAGAATAGATGAGGGCCTAGCCCAGAGATCCCCTAAATATTTTTGATAGCACACCCCCTCAGTAAAATATCTTTCAGCACACCCAACAGAAGTTTAAGTAGAATTTAATGTTTTTTCGGTGACCCAGTGGATCATGTTACACGCCCTCTGAGATGCTCAAACTTCAGTCTGGAGACCACTGTTCTGGTCTACTCTGCAATGCCGCCTGACAAGTCACTACTTTTGTGATTTGGGTTGTCCTCGAATATAAATATTATATCTGAAGTTCTGACCGAGGACTGGACAGCAAGACGTACAAGCTAAATAGCTCACTTTCACCATCACCATGAGTTACTTCACAAAAAGGATTAAGGAAATAGGTTAGCACCCAATATTTCCCATTTCCAGCACAGTGAGACTTCAGGGGCTTCTGGGGCTCCAGCACAATCCTAGGAACGATTCTGCCCAAGCCACTTTTTGATCTGCTTGGAGCCAATTCCGTAACCGGTTCAGTGGCCACTCTGAGCCAGAAAAGCAACCTCTAGGCCATCTTTTTCAAATAAGACGTTCTAGGAAAACTCTGGCTGTAGTTTCAGAGCAAATTTCCTTTCTACGATAAATAGGTGTCAAATAGTAAATGTTCTCAATGAGACATGCTTTATGAAAAAAATACAGTATAGCAAGGCCTTTGGCAAGTGCATTGATTCTTAGAAAATAGACACAGGAAGATTTCTTCAGGGTCACTGACGGGGGAGAGGGCTGAGATGAGCATGTGTAGGGAAGCGTGTCGTGGCCGTTCAAGATCATGCAGTTCCCTTCTGGTTTTGCAGCTGAAGGAACTGATGTGGCCAGGGTCACGGGCGGTTCACTGGCAAATCTGAAAACGGATCCCAGACTCCCAGCTCACTGTCCTTCCTCTTACTTCCTTAATGACTTATCTCCCAATCTCTTTTCTGTCAGTCTTAGACAACACGGTGAAGACCTTTCTCATGTCTTTGAACCATCCCTACTTCTCAAGGACCCCTGCCTTCCCATGGGTTTCTCTTTCCCTTCCCGTGCTCTTCCCAAAGGACGAGGCCCTGTATTCCCAACTGCAGGGTTCCTGTCTGTCTTGTCAGAGAGTCCTTTTATCATTGCAATGTGTGGGCTGCCTGTCTCTAAAAATAAAATTCCATTTATTTGTTTTTCAGTACAGGGAAAATCAATTATGATACAATTCTCACTGTGGAAATATTCTCAGACAATATTTAACTGGCTCCACAGTTCTTCTTTAAAAGCATCATACCCACAGAAGCGAAGAATCTGGAGTTAATAGGACTACAGAGTTCATCCAGTGTCGTTTTTACCATTTGGGGGTCATGAAACTTCCTTCGAAAATAGGATGTCTGCTACTGGAACTCTCCCCAGAAAAATGAACATACAAAGACATATGTGCAGACACAGAACAAAACTGATTGAAAAACTTGCATATAATGTGTATTTACCTAGAGGCCAATCCCGAGGTCCCTGATTTACATCCTCCTTTTCTTGACTGGGGAGGAAACTGAGCCCCTAAGACAAAAACAACTTGCTATGAGCACAGAGCTAGTTCTTGGAAGCAAGGGCACCAGATGCGGGTTCTCAGACCAGGAACAGACTATATCAGGACAGCAGTGAGCATGTGATTTATCATCTCCACGAGAGCACTTTTGAAAGGGAAAAGATAGGCTATCGATAATCAGGTTAAGACAACAGGTGTAAACTGGAACCAGTTGGGGCAAACCAGGACATATGGTCACCCCCGTCATATCGAGAAAGCTTGAGCCTGATGCTCTTTTGTGGCAAGGAGGTCAAGATCTCTCAGGAAAAAAGGAAATGTGACCTTGTGATGTAGCCTCTGAATCTTTATTCTGCAGCACTCTGAAAAGCTTCTACCCCCTTATCTGAGCTCTCATTAAATGCATATCACACATCTCATGAATATGACATACAAAGGAAATTATTATAACGCTTCATAACAACAAGATTTAGGTTTTCTTGAGACCTCCCAAGGGGCAGCTCAATCAATTTTAGTTTTATCAGCAACACAGTAGCAAGCATCAGAACTCTCTCCTTGCCGCTGTTTGTAAAGTCAGTTTTACTCCAGAGGCTTGACCATTTCACTGTGACTATGCGGGGAAAGAATAAGGAAAATTGATTCCATTGCAAAGACTCTCCCTAAAGGTCTAAATAATTCATATCAGTCTCAACCTTCAGACATGATCTCAAGCAGTAAGCATATTCCAAAGGAACCCATGCTTCCAGCATTTCCCTTGTCAGACAAAGCTACACTCACTCCCCTCACTCATTGGCTGGCCTTTCTTCTGAAGAGTCCAGTGCCTGTGTCCACTCGTCTCCTTGCTCTTCGAATACTAATTTCAAGGCTCTCAAAAAAAAAAGTCTGGTTTTCAACTTAGTGACACTTTTGTCTATTCTAGCGGAGCCTCCGATTCCAAATTACGTTACTATAGTACAGTAGGTCTTGGAGCCCCAGACCGGTGGATCTCACTGGCTGTGTATGAAAATTATGTAGAGAACGTTTCAAAAAATTCTCATGCTTGAGTTCCAACCTAGAGATTCTGGTTGGGGTTTGGACCCAGGCATGGGCATTTTTTGCAGATCTTCCCAGGTGGGTCTTATGGAAATCTCTGGGTGGCCAGAGTTGAGAACTACTGCCTTAGAGAAAAACCAGTGGGTGCTCCATGAACCATACCAAATGGGTTGCTTTTTTCTCCTTAAAGCTATAGGGGTGTGTAGGGACCTGATGCCCCTCATATGGGAGGGGAGCAGGTAGGAGAAGAATGTGACCTAAAGAACCAAAGGAGCTGCAGTATATAGGCACAGCTGTCCAGAAAGCCCTTGGTTCAATCCAAGTGTGTCTGGGGTATGAATGGTGAGGATTCTCAGAAGAGCTTTCTCCTTGACACTAGCCTGCAAGAAATATCACATTTCCTCACTTTCACAGTAAATTTGCAAATGGCTCACTCACATGTGACAGGGTCGGTGGGGAATCTGACTTGGCTTTTTCATACAACCTTTCCTTATCTCTTTCTGCCCGTACTCCCTCAACTATACCTACATGTCAAAAGCCTCAAGAATTACGTAGTCCAAGAAAACTAAGAAAGGGCCCCTTTTGATCCCATCTTCCACATATAGTCATTGTCATCCTGATGCTCTTTCACACGGCCACTGCTGAGTGCAGCTCCTTACTGTTGCTCAGACCCTACTGCTTCCAGAAGCAGAATAGCGGACATGCTCTTTACCACTGTCCTTCTGGCATCTTCTGGTCCAATACAGAGCCATCATTCTCCCTACTGAGATCTTGTTAATTCTGGGACATTACCTTAGAAAAGGATCCCAGTTTCTTCTGCTTCTTAAGATAACAGCAAAATCTTTCTCATCTTCCTATTTCTAACAATTGGCACTTCACCAGAAGTCCACACCTCTTTTCCTTTCTTTTCCCACCAGCCCTCTGAATCGCTGGATCCTCTTGACATTAAACTAATTAAATCATTATGCACCATGAGTAGACACCACTATAGCTAACACTTCTTTAAAAGAATGTGTCACCTGAGGAGCAATGCCAAGACACAAAACACAGGTGCTGAGAAGCAAACTTAGCAATGTGTGTCTAGCTGAAAGAGACAGGTCTTGTACCAGGGACACTGAGCTATGCTTACCACTAGAAAAGTATTCTCAGCTGAGAAGCAGAAGTATTTCATGAGGCCTCCTCATGGTCAGGATGGTATCTTACTCAAGATAGTTCCATTACCAAGGAACCTGATGTGGAGAAGATAATAGCAGGCGTCGGGAGAAGGGAGGGGGCACACCAGGGACAGAAGATGCAAATATTCTGGTCTCTTGGAATGGATCTTACCCTGAAGGCTACTAAACCAGTCCTTTATTTTTCCACTACTTGTATGCTAGATTAATCATGAAAATCTTTCTGTAAATCTGGTTAGTTCTAGGTATCCTAATGTTTACTTCTTTCTTTTCTTTCTTTTTTCTTTTTTTTTTTTTAGGTTTTATTTATTTATTTGAGAAAGAGAGCACAAGTGGGGAGGAAGGGCAGAGGGAGGGAGAGAAGCCGACTCCCCACTGAGCAGAGAGCCTGAGGCAAGGTTTGATCCTAGGACCCTGAGATCATTACTTGAGCCAAAGGCAGACACTTAACTGACTAAGCCACCTGGGGGCCCCCTGAATATTTTGTTTCTATACTTGCAAGAATCCTGCTAAATAAACCTAGGGGAGCTTTTCATATCCAACCACTTGTCCCTCCCCAGGAAACACATCCTACCTTCAGTGCTTGAGAGGCTAATGCACATGGTATCATCCTAGACTTTGTCCACTTCTTAGTACTGCTGAGCAAGTGAGGAGGACCCTTGATTCCTTAGTAATTGCCTAGAAATGGAGAGTGTAAAAAAATGGTGAATCCACCTTTTACAGCAGAGGCACTTAGATTCTGGGCCCTACCATGTACAGGAACCATGAGGATCCTGGAATACCTTGCATTGCAACGTGGGAAAATCCCAGGGCCCTTTGTATATCCTCTAGTGCTTGGCATGTGGTAGATGCTCCACACTGTTGGATATCATGTACGTTCTCCCCCTAAATGGGCATCCCACTACCTCAGATTTTAAAATAGCCCAGCTGTATCAATGTGCTAAAGTGATAATGGATAAATGAATGCAAATAAATGGTCATTCATAGGTAGTAGCCAGGTTTTACGGCCTTTGCATAATACAGATTGGGGCCTGGACGTACTAGCACGTGAAGTTTGCCTGTAAAACAACGCTTTGACTCACTGAACAAGGAACTTCCTAGACAGAAAATAAAATGCTATAATCCGATCTTAGAGACCAGCTTGTCTCCCAGCTCTGGGGTTTTTAGCTCAGCCCTATGACTGCCTGACTCACTATTCTCTGTTATGTCTGGCTTTTCATCTTTGACTTCACTCTCATAAACAATGCAGTAATCGGAATCACTTAGGGCAAATAAATCATTGATTCTGGCCATCAAAGAGTATTTTAAAGTAAATTTTGAAACTATAGAGGTTTTACTGCTAATGGATACTTAAAAATTTTTTTTTAAGATTTTTTTATTTACTCGTGAGAGACACAGAGAGACAGGCAGAGACACAGGCAGGGGGAGAAGCAGGCTCCATGCAGGAAGCCCGATGTGGGACTCGATCCCGGGTCTCCAGGATCAGGCCCTGGACCGAAGGCAGGCGCCAAACCGCTGAGCCACCCAGGCATCCCTGGATACTTAAATATTACAGTGGACTCCCCATCTACTGTAGTTCTGCAAAGAAGAGCAACTTTACACCTGCAAAATGGAAAACCATTTTTGACCTGCTGCTGTGTACCAAGCACTCTGCTGTTTATCTGCTCACACGTTATCGCATTTAGTCCTTTCCCCACGTATCTCACATTCACCTGAACTCTGAGGAATCATCACATCCATTTACAGATGAAAAAACAGAGACTCCAAGATATTGAGGTACTTGAAGAGCTAGTGATTGAACGACCCAAAATTCAAAACTGGGGGTCTAGGGGCACCTGCCCTTGGCTCAGGTCGTAATCCCAGAGTCCTGGGATCAAGCCCCATACCAGGCTCCCTGCTCAATGGGGGCCTGCTTGTCTTTCTCCCTCTGCTGTTCCCCCCTCTTGCGCTCTCTGGCTTTCTCTTTGTCAAATAAATAAAAAAGAGCTTTAAAAATAAAAATGAAAAAATAAATCAAAACTGGGGGTCTATGACTCCAAGCTCATCCTTTGCTTCTTTTTGCCATCACAGAAAAGCCCCATAACAATTGTGTAGTCAAGATTCCCAGGGGGATATGGGGAGCACAGGCTACATCTATTCTCACCTAGTAAATAAAGACAGAAACAAATCACTTATCATCTCACTCCCAAAAAAGGATCACAGAGTGGGTCTCTGGGTAGGTCGGTGTGATGTTGACGGATTTATACAGTGTGATTGGGGCAGGACAGGGCACACATTAAGGGGATCAGGGATCTGGGGTGAGGGGATTTGGATGGTGGGGACAATAGTGGAAGGAAAGGGAATACTGTAAAATGTCCTTTGTAAGTACCGTTTTTAAACTATATGCTTAAATGCCACGGGTAGAATTTATTTAGTGATATGAGCACCCCTTCTAGTAAAAGGTTGGAGATTGGTGCCTTTTGAAAACCTGCGTTGTTTCTTAAAGGGACACAGTAGCTGGAAAGATCAAAAAAACTCAGGTACCCTCAGGCTCATCTGTAGAATATCCAGTGGCTTAGGTGTGTGGTAGGTTTCTGTGGCTGAGAAATAAACGATCCCCAAATGAAAAAGCTGAAAATAATATTTATCTCATGATTTCTAGAGATCCAGGTATAGTAGAAGTCCAGGTGCAGCTCAGCTGGGTTGTCCGCTTCAAGAACACTCACAGGACAAGGTGGAGGTGCCAACCAGGGCTGCAGTCATGTCAAGGCCTGACAGACAGAGCAGGATCCACCTGCAAACCCACTCACGTGGTTATTAGCAGGATGACGTTCCTCACAGGCTGTTGGGCTATGTGAGGGCCTCTCTTCCTCGCTAGTTGTTGGCTGTTCCTTGCCATGTGGGCATCTCTATAGGACATCTCACAACATGGCTGCTCAATTCATCAGAACAAGCAAGATGATACAGAGAGAGGAGAGGGTACAAATAAGACAAGTGATGCTTCTCCCTCTGCCTATGTCTCTGCCTCTCTCTCTCTCTCTCTGTATCTCTCATGAATAAATAAATAAAATCTTAAAAAGGGGCAGGGGGGAGGGATGCCTGGATGGCTCAGTGGTTAAGCTCTGCTTTCAGCTCAAGGCATGACCCTGGAGTTCAGGGATTGTGTCCCACATGAGCCTCCCCGAGGAGAGCCTGCTTCTCCCTCTGCCTATGTCTCTGCCTCTCTCTATATCTCTCATGAATAATAAATAAAACCTAAAAAAAAAAAAGATAAGTGATGGAAAGCTTTGCAAGCTGATCAGATATGTGGTCAAACATTATTCCTGGTGTTTCTGTGATGGCGTTTTCCCATGAGATTAACATTTAAATTGGTAGACTGAGTACGGCAGATTATCCCTGGGTTTCATCCAGCCAGCTGAGGCCTAAAAGGAACAGAGAGTCTCTACCTCTTTCCAAATAACAGACTGCCTTCAAATTGGGACATTGACTTTTTTTCTATCCTTAGACTTGACCTGAAAATTGCCTCTTCCTGGGTCATGACCAAGCCTTCAGACAGAAACTACATCCTTGGCTCTCCTGGGTCTCTGGCATATGGATCTGGCTGATGGACGGTCCTCCAAGAGCATTTGGTAAGTCTCAGAGCTGGCAGCCCAGGCATGGCTGAAAGAAGGCTAGACTCAGAGGAGCAAGGTTCAGAGCTCTGCAGGGTCACTTACTACCTGGGCAAACATGCTACCCCAGAAGACAGATGGGCCTCTGTCTTCCTGTCTGTGAAATCAGAATAACAACTTCTTGGCAGGAATATTGGACGAGTTCAGGAATATTTCATGAAAAGTGTTCCATTGAAAGCTAGTTTGGGAAGCACCAGCTTATACGGAGTTAAACAAGTGTCCTTTCTGCATTGTCCAGAGTCTATAATGAGGTGCTGAGCGCTCTGGGTCTGGAAGTGGAAGATGCATCAGGCAGTGTTAACCAGACGTATTTGACCATAGCACTCTTTTTCTAAGAGAATTTAAGGGGATTTGTGTTAAATAATTAATTAGATAATGTGAATACAAATGCCTGCCTACGGAGCTTGCCAGACCACCCACATGTAATTAGTGGGTGTTGAATCAGATCATTACACAGCAGTCATGGCAGAAAGCCACACTAGGCCAGCCCAGGACCCAAATGACGGATGTTCTCATATCTTTGGACAACAGAATGAGTCTCCTGCTGTGCCTGCCCTGTGGTAGCTACTACACGGCGCTCTCGCAGACTGTGTGAGGGGCCATCAGGACAAAACACACTCCTGTAGAAGGGTGCTGAAAAGAGAAGCTAGTCCTAGTACCACTCATCTGGGAAGAATTAGGTGCACGGCCCTCTGAAGGCCTTCTGTAGTCCTCAGCACTACAGGAAGGAGAATTCCTGGCCTTTGTTTGAATCTCCCTCTAAACTTTGAGTTGGCTCTGTTGCTTGAGAGTGGCCCTTGTTTAGGGCTAAATAAGAACATGGACCCTGCCCTGATGAAGGTAAGCAGGCATCCCTTCAAGAGATTGCGAGCTGGATCTATTTTACAAAATAGATTTCTGGTTGTACGTTCTCTTTCACTTGATGCTTTCGTTAAAAATCTAGCCTTCAGTGACAGTCTCTAAGAATATTCCAGCTGTGAGATGCATAAAACTTGGGTAAACTCCTAGTTCACATCCCTCACCCTTTCCTGGGGACTGGCTTTGATTCACAGAGGTGAGCCACACAGACACCACCTCGTTACTTGGTGACATGAACCAGAGCTGACTTACTTAGAGGTAAATGCCTAACAAGCTAAGCTGATCAGACTGTCTCTTCTGGGAAAACGAAGATTTGTATTAAGAGAAACTGCCAGAGAGAACAGGGTCTTGGAGCTGTGTCACAGAGTATCTGAAACTGGAGGTATAGAAACTCCCACAGTCCTTGGAGCTTCCCTACTTTTCACTTTCCTGGGACTTTGTTTTATTTTATTTTATTTTTTTAAAAAAGATTTTATTCATTTATTCATGAGAGACACAGAGAGAAAGAGAGAGAGAGAGACTGAGAGGCAGAGACACAGGCAGGGGGAGAAGCAGGCTCCATGCAGGGAGCCCGACGTGGGACTCAATTCGGGGTCTCTAGGATCACGCCCTGGGCCAAAGGTGGCGCTAAACCACTGAGCCACCCAGGCTGCCCCCCTGGGACTTTGTTTTAAACTCAGATCTTCAAGGTAAATTTTTCCTTTGAGCTTGATCATGCGCCCCACCATCTGTAGTCTCACCATACAGTGATAACTCTAGAATCACCCAAGTGAAACAGGGGAATGCTCCCCAAGATCAGGGCAAGTCCCACAGGTCAGAGTCAGGACAGTCAGCCTCAGGAGGCAGGAGCCATGATGGATGAGCACCAATGAGAAAGCAAAACACAAATTGGTAAGGAGGTAGCCTATTTTGACTAATAGATTAATGGTCAAAATAGGGGAGGTCTGGCAGCTAAGAACAGTTTTAGCCAAGGCGCTAAAGTTCAGAGGAATGACCTCAGGCTTAGACAAACTGAAACTCAGGGCAGGGACACAGGTCCTGAGTGACATGACAATGACCCCATTGGTTCACAGGTCAGATCAGAAGCTAAGTTATCAGAATTGGAGCATAAGGTCAGAGCAGGGGTATTTATCAGTGTGCGACCTACACTGCTAGACTCCTTAATTTCCCAGTGAGGGATAGGTCTGCTCCCAGACCCTGGAGTGTAGGGCTGAGGCTGCAGGCAGGGGTCAAGCATTAGCAAACAGGGATCTGGGGACAAGACATCCGGGCTTTCACTGTGCTCTCCCAACCTTCCTCTCCACATTGTCACAGTCCTAGGCCTTCTGCTCAGCCCCCAAGCTGCAGAAAAGAGAGGAACAGCAGGGAAGGATGGATTCAGTCAAGGGAAGGGGCACTGTCATCAGCCCACAGCACTTGTCCTGCATGTAGCGGCCTGTGGGAAAGGAAAGGGGGGAAACTGCATTTGTCCTCCGATTTCTTCATGGCAACACACAAACCTAGCCAAAGATAAAAATAAAATATGTGCAAACTTTTCTAACTTTCTGACTCAGAAATGTCACTAAATACATAGATCACATGGAGGAAGAATCCTCAAGTTACCCACTTAACCACTCCCACACACTGCTTCACGGGTGCCCTCCCAGGTAGAAAGATCTCCCAAAGGTCTCCAAGACACACTTGCCCTATCATTTAGAATTTTCTAAAATAAGCCAAAAGGAAGGGTGCCTGGGTGCCTCGGTCCCTTAAGTGTCTCACTCTTGGTTGAAACCAGCTCAGGTCATGAGATGGAGCCCTGAGTAGGGCTCTATACCTGACAAGGAATCTGTTTAGGATTCTCTCTCCCTCTCCTTCTGCCCCTCCTTCTCTCTCTCTCTCTCTCTCTCTCTCTCTCTCTCTCTCTTTCTCTCTTTTTTTCTCAAATAAATAAATCTTTAAATAGAATAAACCAAATGGTAGCCTGTATCCACCTTTCCCAGGTCTGCTCAGGTCAAAGGAACCAAGCACACCTGGAGATGCCTGGTTTAAAGTTATTATTGATTGACTGTTAATTGTCCCACTTCTATCCTCTCTTTAGTGCCTTCTCTCACCTCCATCCTTAGTTATCCCTTGACAGAACATGACTGGGTTTCCCCAGCATGAAGGGTAAAGCTATAATTCCCATGGGGTGCATGCTTCCAATGGGCTAAGACCGAGGCACAGAAAGGAGATCATGAACAGGTTGGCTCACCTATGGGAAGAGGAAGAGAATGGCCATGCATCCTGAAGTAGATGTGCAAGCGTCTTTTGAAGCTATCGGCTTCCAGCATGCATCATCTGACGAGACTGGTCTATACAGCAGTTGGCAAAAGGAAAGGTAATTCTTAAGGAGTATTTCTAAGGGCCCCAGGATTGGGTTTATCAATATGTTCATCCTCATATTTTAACTATGCTTTAAAAACTGGTTGGGGGTGGGCAGAGGGGATAGAGACAATTGTAGAAGAGAGACAATTAATATCACATGCTTTCACGGAGTTCAGTGTAAAGGTCAAAAGAATCCATCACCGAACTTCACAAAAGAAGTAAAAATGACTCCCTTCTCCCCTCTTTAATTCGCCTTTGCTGAGTGTGGGCTTCATAAGCTTTTTTTTTTTTAATCTGTGTTCAGTAAAGTCATGAGTTGCTAGAAAAAGGAAAAAAAAAATTAAAATAAATCAGGTCTCTCCACCTCTTCAACCCTTGCCTATTGCATTTTCCCACAGAAGAAAGAGTTAAGACAAAGCTACTAAATTATCAGAAGTTGCCCCTTCAAAGCCTCTGTGTTAGAAGATGTCTTAGTCACTATGGGCTATTATAACAAAAACACCATACACTGGATAGCTTAAACCTACCCAAATGTGTATTTTTCTCAGGTCTGGAGGCTGGGAAGTCCAAAAGGTATCAGCATGGCTGGGGTCTGGTGAGGCCTCTCTTCCTGCTTTGCGGATGGCTGTCTTCTTACAGATAACAGAGGAAGCAAGCCCTCTCGCATCTCTTCTTTTAGGGGCACTAATCCCATTCACGAGGGCTCCATCCTCATGACCTAATTCCCTCCCAAAGGCTCTACCTCGTAACATCATCACGTTGGATTTCAGCATGGGAATTTGGGGGGATTTAACCATTCAGTCTCTAACAAGTGGTGTCTGCTGCCAGCACAAAGCAAGCACCTTAGGCATTTGTGATTCACATCAGTATTGGCTCAACTGTCCATATCCTCAGTGTAGACTTCCGTGTCCACAAACCAGTCAACTCCCACCTTCTCTCACCGCCTTGCCCTCCTCTGGGGGCTTATGGCCAACAGAAATTTATTCGAAGGCCTGGATGAAAACACCCATTTGCACCATTGAGGAAGGTAAAAAGGATTAAGTTTAAAAATTGAAGAAGGGATTTAGGATTAAACTCTTCTGGACTATTCACACCAAGAAAAAGAAAAATGTGCAAAAGGTCCTCACTCCTGTTCCCTCTGCCGTTTCATCCATCTGCTGGCCCGGAGGAGCTGACAAAGCCCTGTATTTCACTTTTCACCCCATTGATTCCTTCATTCAACAGTTTCCCTGCTGATTCACTGGTCTCCAAGTTAACGCGTCAACAGTTTGCGCTAGGCTTCAGGAACACTGGGTGGGAAGTGAAGGTACGTGCAGGCCCCACCATAGGAGGAGGAGAAAAAGTGATTTACTCCTTGTCGTTTCCAGCTTCCAATGGCATTTCCGAGAATGCAATGTAGCAAAAAGCTGAGGCCAGCTTCGTGGGGGCAAAAAACATGTTTTTGTGCTTTGTTACTGCATCGGACCAGGCCTCTACCAGAAAGGCCCCAGCCCATTTGGGATTATCTGTTCTCAATAATCACGGACTAAATACAAACAGGGAAAGGCAGCTGTTAATAATGGAGCAAATAGAAAGCAAAGCACCAGTGTGCTCTGCAACGGATGCTGAGCCTGAACTAGCCAACTTTATTCATTCCCTGTAAGGCCAGGTTTCCCTAGCCTGTAAACATAAATAAGGTCCTTTCCCCATTATTCACAATGACTTCGAGGCTCCCTTTCTGGGGAATCCTCAAAGGTGCTGGTACTTTATGTGTTTTCCTGAGTCAGTTCATCTCTGCTTCCACGAACTCAGGTCATCAATCTCCTCCCTGTCATCGGGCCAGTTGCCATTTACTGCTCTAGAACTGCTGACCCTGCCTCTGGTGAATACTACTATTTCCATGTGGCCCTAGACCCCCGGTTGGAGAGGCAAGGGAAAAGTGGAACGCACTCCCTCTCTGTTCCCTGCTTGTCTAGAGGCGCTTCCTTCCCACAGGTGAGGCCAGGCTGGGACTTCCCAGGAGACTTAGCTGAGGGGAGGGAGGGAGTTGTAACCTTGCTACTGCAGATAAGCTCCATGAACCTGCAGCGTCAGCCTCACTCAGGAGTCTGACGGCCAGTCAGAATCTCAGGCCTCACCTCAGTCCTCCTAAAACCTCATCAGCATTTTTACAAGATCCTCAGGCAACCCATAGGCATATTAACGTTTGAGACACATGAATTTCAGCCCTGGGGAACTTTCATTTACATGCATCTTGCCTCCCCAGATCCACTGTCCACTTCTCTCTACCCTGTCCTCTGTCTGGGATGCTGACCTCCATGAATCTCATGTACAAGCCTTTGCAGGAGATCAGAAGATGGAGAAAGGTGGAGCTAGGTTGGCCTCAGGCAGGCTGGGACCCTCTCCATTGCCAACTACGTTGGGGCCCAGACAAAGGAAGCCAGTCCTGTTCTGTCCAAGATCTGCTGCAAAGGATTCCATCTCCTTCCCCAGGAACTGCCTGCTTTCATGTTTGATTAGGAGGATATCCACTCTTTTCAACCACTTTTATGGTTTCTTCTTTAGTCCCACCAGGGCAATAACATGAAAACACGGTGGTCCAGCATTTGCACATTTCCAACATGCAGCTATCGAGCCTTACAGAGCAGCCCACGTCAGACCCTGATAGTCCTGTCCAAACTGATTAGTGAGAGACATAGGTCCTCCCCTTTGAACAGCATTTCCTCCAGCATCAGGGCTACACCTGAATACCCTTCGAGCTGCATATCCATCCTAGCCTCGAGCCTCCTATGAAAACACCTCAAGCATAGATAGATACATCTCCCCATGAAGACACCCCAATTTCTGAAATTGTGGAGGGCCTCCACTCTTGCCCACTTATATTCTCCAGTCAGGAGCCAGAGTGCTCCTCCTAAACCATAGATTAGATCTCGTCACCTTTCTGCATAAAAGCTTTCTGTGGATTTGGTTTGAACCTAAAACACAAACCATGGTGTGGCAGGTTAGTTTCCCCAAGAAGCAGATCCTGAAATGGAGGTCAGTGTAGAGATGTTTACTGGCGCAGTGGTCTCAGGATCCACTCCCATGGAGGGCATGAAGGAAGGAAGATAGGACAAAAGAAATTGGGCTGCAGTGCAGTCATGACACAAGCCTCAGCTGCTCCCAGAGCCAGAACCATCCAGAGTTCTCCCTCATTGAAGCACAGTGGGCCGGGCAGTTGTATCTCAGCCATTCTGCATGAACTGCCCTCAGGAAGACAGTGTGACTTTGGATGACCAGGCCTTCTTCAGCCAAGGGCAATCCCCAGAAAGAAGTCACCTTTGAGCTGGCACTGCCGACTCTCAGCAACTGGGCGACAAGTGGCCTAGCCCCCCAAATGATGAGCTGGGAGCTGGACCTAGATGGCGCAGCCCAGTCTAAAAACACATGATTGATAAAGCCCTCCAGGGTCTTTCCCTGCCTGTGTCTGTAACTTCATCTTTCCCACGCACCACTTGCTGTGCTCTGGTCACATTGGCTGCTGGGGACTCTGCACTTGCTATTGTCCTGCCCAGACCACTCTCCCTGGATCTTTGCACAGCTGGCTCCTCAGGTCTTACATCAGAGATCTGTACCACAAAGACACCTTCTTTGACCACCCTATTTAAAGTAGCTCTCATACCTTATCTCCTTGTGGCTTCTATGTCAAATTGCTTATTCATTCCACAGCATTATCACAAATGACATTATTTGCTTACTTGTTCAACTGCAGCTCAAATTTCTCCTGAGGGCAGGGACTTTGCTGTCCTTCTTTATCCCTTTTCCCCATGCCTAGAATCGTAACAGAAACATAATAGGTGCCATGAATGACTGAGTGAATAGTGATTCTAAATTGGAGTTGCTTTTATACTTTGATGTCTGTAGGGACATGGTTTCCTCTAATAGGCGTGCAGTGGCTTCCCTCTTAACAAATCCCTACATGTCTCAAATGTCAGTGTCTTTGTAAACATTTCACATCTACTTGTATGGCACCCACGTCTTCCTCCTGCCTCTCAACTCTCATGGCCATCTCAACGCCTAGCCTGGGGAGACACGACCAATAGCACAGGCATTTACCAAATGCCTACTATGTGCCCAGCACTGTTGAATGTGAACAAAACAGACAAAATCCTTGCCCTCGTGAATTTACATTCTGGCTGGGGAAGATGGACGTACCCAAGATAAGTGAGTCCTTCACATATTCCAGCAGGAAAGGGAGATAGAGAATACTAGGTAGTGTGAAAATTAAAGAGGGTCATTGGTGATGCCCTCACTGACACCTGGGGAGGTATAAGAAAGAACAACATGAATATCCTAGTGAAGACTGTTCGAAGCAGAGAGACCAGCAGGAACAGAGGGTCCGAGGTCAGAGTGGGTCTGGCTTCTCCAAGGAGAAAAGCAAAGGAGACATGGGGACTTGAGCAAAGTGAATGAGGGGAAAACTAGTAGAAGACATCTGAGAAATATTGGGGCCATATCATGGGTGTCTTGTAGGTCAGCATCAGTGAGATGGGAGCCTTGGAGATGCTGAACAAAGGAGTGGCACAGCCTGACTTAAGTTCCGGGAACAGGTTGCATGGAGCCGTTGTGGAAACAGAGATCTGTTGGGGTCACTACAGTGACAGGACAAGAGCTCACACTTGGTGGAGTGGTGAGAAATCATCTGGTTCTGGATATATTTTAAAGGTAGGGCTACCAAGATTTGTTCGAAGATTGCATGAGGAGTCAAGGTTGACTTTCAGGTTTCTCTCCAGGCATGGAGGTGCCATTCCCTGAGATGGGTAAGCCAGCAGGAAAAGCAGGTTGACAAAAGAGAGTAGAAATCAGGGATCTGCCATGATATGTATGAGATCCCTAATAGACATCCAAATGGAGATATTAAATTACCCATTAAGTAGGAACAAAACCTAGGATCTAAATGAAGACAAGACTTCAATGAGAATAGTAACTGCAGTAAATGATGGAATGCATTGATAAGTAGAAGCTTTACAAAAAAAGTGATAAAACACGGATTTAGTACCAATGCGTTCTCGGACAATACTATTAAATTCTAGACAATTGTGGACTCTCATTATGTTACATGGTAGCTGCAGTTGGAAATATCTCCATATGAAACATTTAAAAAGCCAACACTTAATGGTCTTTATCTCTCAATTCTTTCCTTCTCTCTCTTTGCTTCTTTCCTCTCTCTTTTTGTCCTTCTTCTCCACTTTCAATTTTTTTGTGTCTCCTGTCAATTCCGTAAGCTGGCTGATGACCACTCCAGACATTCTCACTACTAATCAGTTAAGTAGTGCTGACCTCTGCTGATGTGACCTAATTAAACACAAAATATATCTATCCAAGCTAAATTTTTTTCTCCTCCCAAATCAAATTTCCTGCTTTTGGAGTTTTGCGAAAATAATTAGAGGAAAATATTTAGTGTCACTTTACATTTCTTTTGGGAAAGACAAGAAAGCAGAAGTGAATACTTCATAAGATACAATTAATGTATAAAATTGTTTTGGATTTTAAAAGACCAGAGGTCAATGTTTTCATCATGAAATAAGAAAATGAATATATTTGAAAGGGCAACTGCATTGTCCTTGCATATATCCACTGAGAAGGTAAAAAAAAAAAATGCATTATAACCTTTCTAAGTGTCTTTGGCAAGAAAAAAATCATTTTTATATAGTCGTTAATTGATAATGGACATACAACAAAGTTTAAAATTATTTGAGTTTCCATTTTTTAAATGATCTCATTGCTTACCAGTACTTAGATTTGGCTTTAATCTTTTGTATTTGGAGCATTTCCTAATTTAACTGGGAAACACTGATTTCAATACATTGTAAGATGAATTATAACTGTATTTTAAAACTGATATTTTAAAAACCCTTTATATTATTACCTAATATTTAAAAAATAAGAAAGTATTGGGTCACATTGGAATTGGCGGAATTTTTTTCTTTTTTAATGGTACATAAGATAATAACACGTAATACAATTGATATTATCTTAACTTTGATCTTTGATGTGTTACAGTACTATAAGCTTAAGTTTGCATGTGGTTGTGTGTGTATATATATAAAGTAGATATAAGGACACTTATGTTAGTACCACAAATAGGTTAACAATTTAATATCAATAATCTTAGCTATGTTTGAAAAATAAGTATATTTTTTCCTTTGACAAGTATTTTTTAAGAAGTATTGACAAGTATTTTTTGTTGAATGCAAACATCAGTTGTGTTGAGGGCTAAGAATGCCATAGTATAATAAGGCACAATGCCTCCTTAGTTTAGTGGGGAAGGTAGGCAATGAAAGAAGTAATTAAAATAAAACACTTATGAATGCTGTAATAGGGGAGATTAGGAGTACAATGGGAACATAGAGCAGAGTAACTTGAACCAAGGAAATCTTGTTGGAGAAAGTGATATTTTGGATTTAATCTAAGAAATACCTAGCGTTAGCCAATGAATATCTGATGTGTGTGCATGTATAAGGATGTGGTGGCTGCTGAGCTGTTCCTAACACCATATTTACTTATGATTTACCAAGCCTCTTTTGGAAAATATTGCAATCCTATTTTGGAAGGAAAGACAGAAAAAACAAATGGTAGGCATTAATACTACCAACATTCAGTCCTGTCATCTGAGGTATCCACACATTTTCTTAGAAATAAAAAAGGCGTAGCCTATTCTGAGAAACTAACATCTCTCATAGAGAAGTTAATAAAGCAGCAAAAATGGACAGGTACAAAATAGGATATGTGAAATATTAGATGTGACCTAATCCTTATTCCAGGCAATCCTCTGATATGTAGATCCCTGCAGTTTGATGTAACACTGATGGCCATAGTCCGTTTCATCTAAAAGTATTTGGCCCAGGGATACCTGGGTGGCTCAGTCAGTTAAGCATCCAATTCTTTCTTTCTTTCTTTTCTTTCTTTTTTTTTTTTTTAAGCATCCAACTCTTGGTTTCAGCTCAGGTCATGATCTCAGGGTCATGAACTCAAGCACCACATGGGGCTCTGCACTCAGTGCAGAGTCTACTCAAGATTCTCTCTCGCCTTCTCCCTCTGCCCCTCCCCCAGTTCATGCAGGCTCTCTTTCTCTAAATAAATGAATACAATTTTTTTAAAAAGATAAAATAAAATAAATAAAATAAAACAATTTGGCCTAGCTGAATCTAAGTGAAAGGAAACATTTTAGAGTTTTTTTGTAATGAACACTACCTTCTGACCAGTAAGTTGGCCCACACATGTGGTCTACTGGCCAAGTCCTCCTTGTTTTAGCTATTTAATCACACAAGGGAATCCCTGGAGGCCCTACTCAGATGAGCCCAGAAAAAACACACAGAGAAGAGCAAGTCTGTCCTTGGCAAGCACTGGGTGGATCAGTTGGCTCAGGCAGGTCTATGGGGCTTTCACATCTCTGGACCTCCTCCTGTGCTTTTAGATTTCATCATTTTATCCTCGTTTTCAGAGCTGACTTGTCAAATCCATGGGAAACTTTCAGAAGCTACTGAAAAAGTTTTACATTTACATATTACTTAATAAATGTGAACCAGGTTCAGTACTTCACACTTATTATGTATTCTCATTGTCAAATGGAAAGAAAATTGGTAAATCTAAGCCCTAATGTAGGTGTAGGAAAAGAATGTTCAGCATTTGTGAAAAACAAAATCCTTTATGAGAGTTCCAGATACATTATCTCATTGTACATATAATAAGAGTATTTTAACCAAACAATTTACTGATAATAAAACTAATAACCCAATCTGTCACTGACAAGTATACCTATGATTTAAAAGGCCAAAAAGCTAAATAAGACTATTAAAGAAAAAAAAAGGAGAACGTGCTAGTGATTACTAGAAGGATACATGTGACTGGATTCTTTTTCCTTAGGTAGATATATAAGGCTATGGGGGAAAAATGCAGAGAGAAGATATTAAGACAGAGTACCAGACATGTCTTTAGAATATAATCCCTGTGGTTTAATACAGGGAAAGAGTAAAGAAAAAATAAGGGGGAGATGTGAATCCAGTATAAAATTTGGACTCTCAATTAAAGAAATGTTTACAAGGGTAAATTGTGTTGAGAGATGCAAAGATGAAGGAGAGAAATCTGAGCTGTGACACAAAGTGGAATATAAGAAATGGAAACAAAACAGAAATGGATGAGACAGACAGTGCTTTCATTCTCGTGGACCAGGAGGCGTTAAGTTCGGGGAGAGAATGAAGGTAGTCTACCTGGAGAGAAGTAAGGAGATAGAGAGGAAGTATGAGAAAAAAACACCAAGTAAGGTTCCTTTTTTTTTTCATTTGTTTTTATTGAAGTTCAATTTGCCAACATATAGTGTAACACCCAGTGCTCATCCCATCAAGTGCCCTCCTAGTGCCCGTCACCCAGTTACCCCATCCCCCTGCCTACCTCCCCTTCTACAACCCTTTATTTCTCAGAGTTAGGAGTCTCTCATGGTTTGTCTCCCTCTCTAATTTTTCCCACTCAGTTCCCCTCCTTTCCCTTATGATCCCTTTCACTATTTCTTAAAATGTTAAAAATAGACCTACCCTATGACCCAGCAATTGCACTACTGGGTATTTACCCCAAAGATACAGATGTAGTGAAACGCCAGGACAACTGCACCCCAATGCTCATAGTAGCAATGTCCACAGTAGCCAAACTGTGGAAGGAGCCTTGGTGTCCTTCAACAGGTGAATGGATAAAGAAGATGTGGTTTATGTATACAATGGGATATTCCTCAGCCATTAGAAATGGCAAATACCCACCATATGCTTTGACGTGGATGGAGCTGGAGGGTATGATGTTGAGTGAAGTAAGTCAATTGGAGTAAGGTTCTTTTTGAGACACTGTTAGTCAGTAATCAGCACCAAGTGACTGCGTCTCAAGCCATAAGATAAAAAGGAGAGCCCTTCTCTGTAAGCCTCAGAGACCAACTTCAAAAGTAAACATGAGGTCTTCCATTGTGACTCTGCGTGGATTTGCACTGAACCACCCTGTTTATATCAGCAGTTGCAAATGCTGGCCAGATAGGGCCAACTATAGGTATTATTTATCTGGCATAGTGATTTGGCATTTGTATCTTTATACAAATATGGGTTTGGGGTTTTTTTGTTTTGGTTTGGGCTTTTTGCTAACATTTAAATGTTGGCACCATTTGCTTTTTTTTTTTTAAATAACAGATTTCTAGCTTCTTTCAAAAAATTTGAAAAGCTGGTAACACTGAGATCATTTGCCCAAGACGCCCAGTCAACACCAGCTCCACTTCATTTATTATTGTTGCCTGCCCCCGAAGACATTTTAGTCTGTGACCTCATCTCCACTTGTCACCAGCATCAGGCATTTTCCCAAAAACCTATTTGAGAGACAGAAGGAGGCCTAAGAATGCACAGATGATTTACTCCATGACTTCTTTGTTATTAATACTAATCTTATTATAGCAATTTTTAAATTCTGTCAAAATTTTTGTTTATCTATTTTCCTACTAGATTGAAACTCAACCAAGGAAAAAAATAAGTTGTTTTTTTTTTTTAAGATTTTATTTTTTTAAGTAATACTATACCCAACACAGGGATCGAACCTATAATCCCAAGATCGGGAGTCACATGCTCTGCTGACAGAGCCGGCCAGGCGCCTCAGGAAAAATAACTATTAAAAAACAACAAACCAACCTCAATCAAGTTTCTATCCATTATTTCCTCCCCAGCATTTAACATAATCCATGGTTAAATGAATCTTGTAAACCACAGATAATCCCACGATAACCAAGCCCTGGATGGAAGGTCCAAAGCACGACCCTGACCAACACTCATGGAAACTGATGAATCACTGGGATATGGTCCATCTGCTTTGTTGAAAACTAACTGATTCTGTTCCAGCCCACCTGATACACATTTGACAACTGGAAAGGAAAATGTGAGTCTGTCAATATGGCAAGATACTTCTGAATCAAAAAGGAAACTTCAGGATAAGTGCAGGGGGAGATCAAAGAAGCTATATATAGTAGAGTCAAATTTTACTCCCTACCCCATGAATATTTGCTGTGGGGGGAGGAGTTGGGGCCGCTAGAGAAAAGACAGCTTTCTTTCATGTCTACAGTGATCTGCTCTTTCTCTCAAGCCCCTCGTCCTGCTGATTCAATGGAACTATTTGTTAATAAAAACAAATTTACAGAATTTTTAAAAATCTCAGTCTCTCCCAATCCAAAACAAATACATTTTAAATCCATGCAGTGTGAGTACCCTATTGCAGCCATTTCCCTTGTCTCCAGCAGTCCTCCTTCTTCTCAATATGGTGTCTGGGCATCATGGTGGTAAGGGTGCCTCTCTGATGGCAGGACTTTCCTCTAAATCACCTGGGAATGACCTAGTGAGTTCATACTAAGTTCAAACTAACTGGTCTGATCTGGTCCTGGCTGTGCTGAATTGCACTGCATCCTACGTGGCAGCTAATCTTACAAGCCCTTTTGGTTATGGGCACGCAGTCCTGTTCTGATGCTAACCACCAGAGTTAATCCAACAGTGTCAGATCCTACACATTTAAGAACACAATCCCCAACAAGACAATCCTCACTTCAGATGCCAGTTACAAGTTCAAGGATCCCAGACCACTGCATGTCTGACCAGTTGCATGTCTGACCAGGCTACAGATCCTGGGGGTTCCCACAACTTCCACTCAACTTTGATAATTTGCTAGAATGATTCACAGAACTCAGGAACATAATTTACCTACCATTACAGTTTTATCTTAAAGGATACAAATCAGGGTAGCTCCGGTGGCCCAGCAGTTTAGTGCCACCTTCAGCCTGGGGTGTGACCCTGGAGACCCGGGATCGAGTCCCACGTCAGGCTCCCTGCACGGAGCCTGCTTCTCCCTCTGCCTGTGTCTCTGCTCCTCTCTCTCTCTCTGTGTGTCTGTCATGAATAAATAAATAAAATCTTAAAAAAAAAAAAAAAGGATACAAACCAGGACCAGTCAAACACAGAGATATATAAGGTGAGGTCTGAAAGGGTCCCAAATGCAGAACAAGGGTGTGTCATCCTCCTGGCAAGTCATTGTGGTCATCAACCAGGAAGTGCCATCAAGCTTCAGTGTCCAGAATTCTTATTGGGGTTTTATTTTGTAAGCACAACTGATTGAATCATCGCCACATGATTTGAAATCAATGTCCACTTACCGATATTCGCTCCCCAGAGATCGGGAGGGTAGGCTGATAGCATGTGGCTCAAAGCCCTAAATTTGCCTCACACAGTTGGTTGATCTGGTGTGGCCTGTCCTCATCCTGAGTCATCTCTAGTGTATCTATCTAGGGGCCCACCATGGATCACCTCATTAGCATAAACTATCAGCATCCACCATGAATAACAAAGATACTCCTATCACTTGGGAAATTCCAAGAGTTTAAAGATTCTATCCCAGGAACCAGGGACAAAGTCTAGATAAATTCTCTATCATACAACAGACAGGCCCCTGATATCAAAGTCCAGGTCACTGCTATAATGTCCCATCTTCATGTCCCCGCATGCCATGGCTTTCCAGTCTAGAGGCCAGGCTACTTCCAATTCACCCTGTGTCTCAGCACTTCTGTACCAACTCCCACCTGGGGATCTGGAACCTATGGTTGCATTTATGCAAATACTTATGCTTGAGACTTACCATGGCTACATGCAGGCACCTCTCTCAATTTGAAATGGAAACTCACATCAGTAAAAAAAAAAAAAAAAAAAAAAGATTGAAGGCTCCTGAAAATAATAAATATAAAATAGTCAATAATGTCTTTAATTTCATCAAAAGATAAAAGACCAAAATAAAAAACGTATTGTGGGTTTTATAATACATGTAGAAGAAAAAAAATGTATGAAAATAATACAGAAACACAAAGAAAAGGAAAGTATATGATTGTGAACTTCTTACATAAAATGAGGTAATAGTATTTTAAAACAGGCCCTAAGTTAAAGACGCATGTTATAAACAGCAGAGAGGTGAGTGACTGTATGCTTTGAAGGAGGAAGCAATGATTCCCAAAGCAGGGAGAGATAATTACACTGGATGATATGTAGAACTTCCCAAACTACACTTATCCTACTCATCTTTAAATTCCCCCTCCCTTCCTACAACATCCACACCTACCTCCATCCCTGGTAGGTAGATAATAAACCCCTGGCCTGGAACAGAAAAAGGCTAGACTCATCAGTATGCTTTTCCCACCAAAATTGTCTAATTTCATTGAAACTGGGAAATGTAGTTCATCTTCATATTAAGAAACTTATTTTATAAAAGGGACCTTTGATTATACCAAGTAGTGAATACCTCTGTCGAAGGGAACGGGATAGGAGTGGGGAGACTTCCACTTTTATACTGTACACAAAACATGTTTCATATTCTGTTGTATTTTTGTGTTTAAAATGTTTTAAAGAGGGGCGCCTGGGTGGCTCAGTGGTTGAGCGTCTGCCTCTGGCTCAGGGCGTGATCCCGGGATCCTGGGATCGAGTCCCGTATTGGGCTCCCCGCAGGGACCCTGCCTCTCCCTCTGCCTGTGTCTCTGCCTCTCTGTGTCTCTCATGAATAAATACAATATTTTAAAATTTTTTTCTTAATGTTTTAAAGTAATAGGAAAAGGACTCAATCAACACACATTTCTCCTTGAAAACAAGGATGTAGTTTCAAGAGGGACGTAATTGGTGTCATGAGAGAGGAAAAAAGTACTATCTAGTCAGTCCCGGTTCATATGCCCCGAGACATGAGATTCACATCACAGGTCAGAGTTTGATCCGTCAGGAGACTGGTGGATTAGTTGCATCCTGCTCCCTATCCTTCCCCAGTCCCAGAGAACCCCTGCAGAGCTTTCTGTCCTCTGAATGGAATCAGCCCCTCTGAGTCCTACTGCACAATTGAGCACTCAATCCTACTCATACAACTCTAGTTTATGCTCTAAGAGTTTGTCTGTTGGTATGAGTGGTTGGTTTCTCAGCACACATTTTCCCATAGACACTGTATTATAAATTATGGGTAAATCCTCAAAACTGCCCACAAACGGCTATAAAACTTAATATATTTGAAATATTTACTATAAATGGTACCTATTAACTATGCTTAACCAGCATTTATAACCCTGTTTATAGAAGGAAATGCATTTTGCAGCTGGAGATGCCAGGATTGCACTGGGCGAGGGGATAGTTGGAGGTAGGAGGGAGGGCTTTGGACAGCGGGAACGCAGGAGTTCTTCTGTCTGTGGACATCAGCGGAGGCACCTAAGGTGGACATAGATCACTTCATTTTTTTTAATCTGAAAGTGATAATTAGATTTCACTTTAGGAAACCACCCTACCCCATCTCTGTGTATGTGATGAAGGAAGGCTAACCCCCACCCATGACTCCAGAGTGGATGACCCAGGCAGTCCTGGCCACCATTACTGGCTCAGAGATGGCTATGCTCTGTCTTTCCAGTTAGATCACAGACAACACGAAGATACATAACATGTCCTAAACACACTTGAATCCTCCAGATGACCCAGCCCAGAGAGGGGTGTTAATGACACAGCCATGTCCAGACAAGGAAGAAAATGGGGCTGTTCTGAGCAACAGTCATATATGCCACGCTTTTTTGCCTAGTGTTACACATCTTTCTTGTATGACATATATGGCCAACTAGGAGAGTGTTTGTCCAAAACTCTGTTATGTTTTGGAAATGAATACCTGCTTGCTTTATTAATTTTAAAATGGTTGACTTTCAGTCTTTTAATATGATAAGAAAAATATTTCATTTCCCTTAACTATCTTAGTAGTACATAGCTCATTTATAACAATAAGAAGTAACAATAATAATGCCTGGCCTACCTGCCTCAGGCGCAAAACCTTCTCTTAAGAGTTTTAAAGGTTCAAAGAAATCAATAAATCAATTTTGAGACACCTGAGTAGCTCAGTGGTTGAGCGTCTGTCTGCCTTTGGCTCAGGGCATGATCCTGGAGTTCTGGGATGGAGTCCCACATCGGGTTCCTTGCATGGAGCCTGCTTCTCTTCCATTTGCCTATGTCTCTGCCTCTCTCTGTCTCTCATGAATAAATAAATAAAACTAAAAAAAAAAAAAGAAATCAATTTTGTGAGCAAACTGTGCAAAGCACTATATAAATATTATTATTATTGCTATTATAATTATTGTTGTTATTATTGTCACCTTTTTTCTCTTATCTGTTCAAAGAATAACACATCTGAAAAACATCCCAAGACTGATGGAAACCAGATTTAACCTAAGCTATAGATTTCTCTATAATTTGAGATGAATGAAAAATTAAACTCCATTACACATATACACACACATAAACACACACATCACCTGCAAAGGAAACTTAAATATGATTATTTTGAATGTAAATAAAAAAGGTGCTAGTTTTTCCTCTAGAGAAATCATGATTTTCTATAACTTGGCAATAGAACTCTTTAATAATAGGAATTTGCTCTCATGTTATTGGTTAATAGCTATGCATTAGCCCATGAAATTATTCATCCTTATTCTAAACATTTTGTTTTGTTTTAGCTGAAATCTTTCTATTCTCTCAAATTGTTACCTCAAATTGTTATCACTTTAAAAAATTGGCTGTGATTAGCTGGTCTTTGAGTTTGTTTGGCAGGAGCCCAGCTACAAAAAGCTTCATTTCCTTGGAACACGTCTGTTCCTCATTATCTCAAATATATCCTTACTTAGGAACTATAGCCACGTTCTTTCAAACACCCAGTCTGACGCAGGACAATGACCTTCCTCATCTAAGAGCACAGCGAAAGCCAGTGGTAGGAGAGGGAAGATAATCCAGTGACCCCTTGTCCCTGACTAGTGCCCTGGGCATCCTGTCTCATTATCTGGGAGAGAGGGCAGGAGACCATCTGCCTCCCCGTAGGGTACACACCAGCAGATAAAAAACTCAACCACTGGCTGGTGCCTTGCTTTCAGGGAGGCTGTGTTCCCAAGAAAACATATGTGGCTCTTGAGCATCTATAGAACCAGCATGGTCAAACCATAAAAGCTGTCAAACCAAACATCTTGTTTCCATTTTCATTTGTTCAAAACTCAAATCAATGAATCAATACAAAGCTCCAGATCCAGCCTTCTATAGCAAGAAATATCTAAAAGAACTAAGGAAATCTAGGTAGCATCTATTACACTGGAAAAACACATGATAATGTAGGTCTAGGACAAGGCCCAGCAAAAGGCAACCAGGCTCGTACAAAAATCCACGAGGGAAAGTAAGCATGAAATGAATCCATTTGTAAACTCAGCAGTAACTTTGGCTAGAATGAGTCTTCAGCTTAGTCCTCCATTCTGGGACGGGGCATGTCTTGGCAATCCTCTAGTCATCTGGAGGAAACACACCCAAATTCTAATTCTAGATCTGCCTCTAATGAACCAAGAAACTGAGTAGATCATTCAGGTGCTGAGGACAGTATCTGACACACGGTGGACACTTGTAGCTACATGTATGCCTACCTTTCTGTTCCTAAAATTCTTCATCTGGAAATTTGTCTAATGGAGTAAGTAAAGCTTAAGTAAAGCTTCCATGCTTACCATGTGTACTGTCCCATCATGCTTCATAGTTTAAAAATTGCTTTCATATTTTCTCTCTCTCATGAAATCTTCCCAGTAACTGTGGGACACAAATGGAACAAGTGCCACCTTTACTGCTATGTCACAGAGGAGGTGAGTATGGCTCAGGCAAATTAACTAGCACTCACATAGCTAGTAGGTTATATAGGTTTTAAATCCTCACAGAGCTGTGAAATAACTTACAAGATCATATATCTAAAATTGCCCAGCACGCAGTAAAGACATCATAAATAGTAGTTACAGGGGAAGGTGACAGAGTGTAGTAATTAAGTCATAGGTTTGAGTTTTGTTTCCAGGCTCCATCACTCATCAATGTGTAAGGCTGGGCAAGTCTCTCAGGCTCAGTTGCCCCGCCTTTGAAGCAGGAACAAGAACCACAACCTCATACAGTTATTTTGAAGACTACGTGAACACCCATATGTAAAGCAAAAAGCACGTAACTGGAATTTTCCAGCACGCTTTGCTACCTCCTTAAAATAAAACAAGATAATGTATAGCATGCTAGAAGAAGATCATGGTTGGACAAAAAAAAAAAAAAAATACTTTGGTTTCTAAAATAGTCTTAGAATAGTTTCAAAGTAATTGCAATGTAATATTAGAAATTATATATACAACATCTATATTAGAAAATCTAGTGGGAGGCTAAGTAACAGAGAAACAGAGAAGTATAAAAAGAGAAGGTAACCAAACGGGGGAGCAGCTGAGAGGAGCTGAGAAGATGTTGACAAGACATCAAAGGCTTCAAGGGATGGAGATTCATTCAGAGCGCTGACGCTGAAGGGTCAAAAGCATGGGATCCTCCTACCCTTCTGGTCATTATCTTATATAAGTAACTTGGACATCTTTCCCTGGGAAATTCTCTTCAATAAACAGCTCTTCTCTCTTTTTCTCTTCTCAAAAAGCCCAGGTCTATCTCCTAAATTTCCATAGAAGGAGCTCAGAACAGTCTCTGCCTTCTAATCCAGCTTGTCAGTGGAAGTCGAGGACTTTCATAGACTCTGTCCAGGTGGGACACTATGGCTTGGGGAGGTCATAGCCATTTTTAAGAGCTGCAATTCTCCGAGTAGTGTTACAAGCTTATTTCTCCCTGAGGCCTTTCTGGGACCTTCAGAGACTATTCCCTATGAATTTAATAATGATCCATTTTGAGAAGAGATACTAGGCTTCCTTTTCTGGGCCAGTTCTCCATGCTTCAAGAATGCGAGAGTAGCATTTCAATTTCAATAAGACCATTCCTCTTTTTGTAATAAATCATAAGAATTTTTGCAAAAGACAGCATTGATATATACCACACACACACATACACACACATATATATGTACATGTACGTGTAGGCATTATATTCTAATATGTATTTCCAGAAAAAAAAAAACATAAAAGACAAATATAAAATAAAAAAACAGAATTGGTTGATACTCAATGATCAAAATGTGTGTAACATGGATACTTCGAGTACAATACATTGGAAATTAAATTCAATGATGTCTGAGTTTTCAAAGTAAAGGCAGGAGGCTCCCAAATACACTTGCCAAAGGAGGTTTGTGGATATGGCCTGACCTGGGCAGCCAGCTCCATGACTCTAGGGTCCACTGAAGGGGTCCACGAAGGAACCCCTCAAGAAAAGGAAGTAACCTTAACAGATGCTGATGTACAAATTTCCATGTCTCTCTGTATTCTGTGAATCTGCCTACTTGACCACAACTGTCTGGGCAAGGGTAGAGCCTTTACCAAGATCAGCCGATGTCCAAAATGACTCCCAGCCTCTGACTAAGAACCAAAATAGAAGTGGACATTCAGTAGAGGAACTGAAAGGCTAAACACAACAAGACCAAGTCATGTTAATAAAACACCATAGGAAAAAAAAAAATAAAACACCATAGAATGAACCTGTGCTACTGGCAAGGCAATAGTATCATGATAATTTGGGTTTCCTGATCACCAGGAGCCCCAGCTGTTCCATGATTTCCAGTCTTCCCAGGAAGGCTTGTGATTCTATTTCTCTTGCACACAAGAGGCCATGAGGCTAAGATGATGTGTTTTCATGTGTACCCCCTTGCTACTTGGCCTGTTCATTGCAAAGAGATCATCATTAGCACAAGGACTCTCTCGGTCTCCTTTTTCTTCTCAGAGGAACTTGTAATCAGAAAATCTTGATTATCTCAACACCTGCCCAAGTAACCATCCTAGACCAAGTATCCCTGCCACTCCTGTAAATGTTTACCCTGGACTGCCTTCTAGGGACTGTCAGCTGTTTCATCTGCATAAATCTTGTCTCTCAAATTGGTTATGAGGTTTTGCGGGGAGGGAGGGAAGAATCTGAATCTGGTATAAAGCTGACCAGTCATCCCCGAAAGGGGTTGAGCCAAAGATTGCAGCTTATCAGTTCTTTCTTCAGTAGATGAATGAACACTCTTTACCCTAGAGATAAAATGCCCCAAGCCTGTTATTGTTTCTTATCTCGTTTATTTATCTCTCTCAACAAGCCTACATTCACAAACATTCAGTACGTTTAGGAGATCAGAAAGCTTCCCTGTCTACCTAGGGGTATACTGACCCAGCCCTGTTGCCCCCAGCTTTTTATCCTTTTAAATCTTGTTATCTCTCTGCAAATCTACATTAACTTTATAGTTATTTTATAGTTCTTAAATAATAAACATCATATATTTGAGAATCTTGATCCACCGATGCCGTTACTTTTTACCCTCAGGCACCCCAAGGACTCTGTGGAATCTTTCCAAGCTTCTCAAGAAAACAGAAGGAATTAAAGAAGCAGAGTGGATGAGTCTGACACTTCAACGCTTTGTTCTGTTTTCCACACTGGCCACAGTAAGACTGATTCTATAGCCCTAAGCAAAAATGGAAACTTGTTCATGCAGTGAGATTTAACCTCATGACCAAAAATAGTCTCTCCACCTTTAGATTTCCCCCCCCCTCTGAATTGAGGTTTTGTGTCTATAATTTCAAAAGACCAGTACTTGAGGTCAATCTTGGATGCTTCATTGTATAGCCTTGTCTATCAGAACTTGCATATCAGGTCAGAGAGATGCTGCTGCACAAATAAGACATATCTGATATAGGAAAGATGCTAGAGTTGGAAGCTGACAGCCAAGAAAGAGTTCTTGAGATGTCTTCAGTGCAAAAAGGTGGTTTTATTAAAGCATGGGGACAAAACCCCTGGACAGAAAAGGCTGCACTGGGGTCATGAGGATTAGACCATTATATACTTCCAAGTTGGGGGGAAGGGGGGTTAGGGATAGTATAAGCCTCCCACGGAAACAAAATTTCCAGAATCCTGAGGAGGCCAGCTATTGTTAGGAAAGAGTCATTTATTACCGTTTAGTAAAAACTGAGTCATAAGACCCTTCAGATGTCTGTTGGTGGGTCATATGCTTAAAGGATGATTGCCAGCATGTATCTTGGGGGCAGAGATAAAGGAAGTTTCCAAAGGAATTTTTATATGTTAAAGAAGACTTACAGGATCCTAGGGGGTTGAGCTAAGATTGTCTTTTGCTCTTAGCAAAGTATCAAGTATCAAGGCAGCTGAGTTCCTAGAGGAATGTCACTCTGCCTGTTTCAAGGACTTGTCAATGAGCTGTAAATAGTAAGGAAGTGTAATAATTTTCCTTCTGTCTTTGTTTCCCACATCATATCCACAAGGCAAGTTTCATGGTCAGCCTGGGAGAAAAGGTAGATAAAGACTCTGGAAGTTCTGTCCTAAGAAATTCTGGCCAGTGGTTTCCAGTAGGGAAGGCAGGAAGCAGCCTAAGAGGAAGGCAACAGGAGGGTGAAGGTTGGATCCAGGGAAGGGAAAAGGAGTTGCACAAACTTCACCATGACCCTGCAGGAATCCAGGGCTCCCCAGCATTCAAAGCATTCAACACTCACAAGCTTGCCGAGCATATCTTACCTTTATTTCTAGATGTAAAACAGCAGAGCCAGCTAACGATTATAAGTCAATTATTTGTTCACAATGTCACTCCCTCAGTCCACAAACAGTATATGTCAGGTGCTTTCTGGAAAAAAATAGCTCTCCATGAAGAATGCTGGACAGTAAAAACAGAAAATTCTATGTATATCAAATAAGTTGCTGAAAAGTACAGACTAGAGCTAGAAATGAGGCTATATCTATTTTTTCCTTAGAAAGCACTCTGGCCATTTGGTGAAGTGCCTTGCTTTCAATCAATACAAAAAAACTAACTGAGGATTAAGAAAAACTGAGTCCTGTTGGAGGAAATGTTGGTGTGTGTAGATAGATGCTTTATAAGGTTGATTTTGGTGTAAGATTGTCTAGTGGTTACAAATTAGATTTAGAGGTGGGTAAACTGTTGCACACCCATAAAATATTTCTGCCTGACTTCTTGCTCCTGGGAAGGCAGGTGTCTGATTATAGACTTCTCTGAATTTGAAGAGGTGTTATGGCCAGGATATGAACTCCTCTCATCACTCCCATGTCCTGTCATACCACTGGCTTTGACCAAGAATGTGCTGCCCTTTTATGGTGCTAAGTTCCTTGACAATTATTGCCACTCCTCACTTAATCTTCTTACTTTCTTTCCTATCCCCACCCTCCGATCTCCATCCTGATTCCCACTTGATGATACAATGACTCTTGCATCTTTTCCCCTAAAGATCTGTGTTTCTCATATTTTCATCCCCTTAATGTTTAACAAGTTAAGTGTAGCCAGCTTTATCAAAATTCACAAGCCACATGTCAAGTGATTTAACAGTGTCAGATCCTGACCTGAGTTTCACTTTGGTTCCATAAACACCAAATGTTACTTTTGATGTAGAAGCAATTGCTCTTCTGTTTAGATGTTCCTGACACCATCTAAATCCATTACTTCATTGAGATATTTTGCTCGATGTCTTCTTCCTTCTATGGACAAATTCATTGTGCCCAACACTGAACATCCTCCCTCCAAAACCCAGGCCAGCTATGATGACCCCATCAACAACTCCAAGACTGAGTTCTCTTCCCTGTTGATTTATGGAGGTTTGGGCAATCTGTACCAGCAGGAAAATAAAAATGTATTGAAGGGAAAGAAGACTGGGTAAATTTTGCTCCTCACACTAGATTGAACCATAGGAAATTGCTGTTTTTGTAGGTCAAAAGTGGTCAGACATCAACAATTTTATACGGCTTAGCCCAATACATGAAACAATGCACTCACAGTTCAACAAAGTAAGTCACAAAGTCCATCATGCACAATGATTATAAAAATGAAAGGTGTCCTGAAAAGTCAGTATATACTGTTAATTATACATTAAACACCTCATGTATGGAAATTCTCTTTTGAGAATTTATATGTTTGAGGGGTTACCCCCAATACCAACTATTTTAAAATACTGAACAAGAGTGACAGATCTCCTGCTCTGCATCTGAGGAAATGAAAGCACCACACCCAGGCAAGTGAGATTGATGGAAAAACATGTGAATGAAGGGCACTTTTCTTATTTTGCTCCACGATCCAAAGAGCTGATTCAAGAGGGTGCTTCATTGCGGTTGATAACTCATCCAAACATGAACCTCAGAGGGGGCACCACCCTCCCACAGGGTATGAGAGGAGGATCGGCCCAGAGAGACATGACTAATATAAGGTCATCCAGGGGTCCACAGGCTGAACAAGTCGTGAACCTCAACCTTACCAATGTCTGGTCTTTGCTTCACCAGTAGCTGCATTTCCTCTTTTAAAGGCATGACCAAAGAACACAAAACCAGAAACCTTCATTGCTCCAGCCAACCCATCCAAGGGAGGAATACAGAGACTCCTTTCAGCAGACCTGACTCCTGTTAGAAAATCTGGATGTGGCAGGCAATGTTACATCTCTCATTTTTTTTTTCTAAGATCATCTTCTCCTTTATACCCCTCAGAGTTTTAACTTTAAAAATCTCCTCTATTAAATATAATGGCATATTATATTTAATATAAATCCTCTATTAATATAAATGGCATATATACAGGCGAGCATACACACGTGGTATCTGGGCTGTATTTCAAGTAGAAGAATCAAGAAAAACCAAGGCCCAAATATCTGCAGTGGATTAAGAGCATGGTTAAAATTCATTCCAATAAAATCAAACTATATTTAGCATATCCAGGGAAAATACTACTGTAAGATTATAACTTTATAGCATTGTATTATTTGCTCTAGACTTTTGCCCCAAAATATGGTTCTTAAATAAAAATAATATGGAAATTTCTTTTAAAAGAAGTTCAGCTTAGGGGCACTTGGGTGGCTCAGGCGGTTAAGCAACTAACTCTTGATTTCGGCTCAGGTCAATATCTCAGGGTCATGAGATAGAGTCCCACATTGGGTTGTGCACTGGCCTGGGTGTGCAGCCTGCTTAAAATGATCTCTCTCCCTCTCTCTCTGCTCCTCTTTCTTCAGCCACAAAAATAATGATATAGTGAAATAATAAATAAAATTAAAGTTAAAAATAAAAAATTCAGCTTAAAAGATAGATGTGAGCTATATGAACACTACACATGCATATCTGAAAACCTACAAACACACTTGCTTCCAAAGCTGTGGTTCCATTCTCATAAACTTTTGAAACTATTTAAACAGCTCATTAAAGCTAATAGGCTTGCAACTCATTGCAAGCCTATTAAAAGAGGAAAACAAATAGAAATATATATAGGTATACCAATCTCACCAAATATCTCACCTCTAAATAAATAGAAAAGGATGGTGTACTTTATTGAAACTCACAGGCTCCCCAGCTTCATATCCACATCCATTTTTCCCACACTTTGATTAGAGTAAGAACCATCCACCTCCACCTCTCCACACTTTAAAGTTCATTTCACTTTATAAAGCACTTACCAAAAAATAATAATAATAATAAAATAAAAATTAAAAAATAAAGCACTTACTGAGCACCTAGAAGTACAGCACAAGGCTAAATGCTGATGGAAACATAAAAGTACAAAAGGCAGTCATCAGCTTCCAGGAAGCTGACATCCTGGAGAGAGAAAAATCACAACACCCTCAGGTCTGTTTTCCACAGTGTGCTCCCAGGAACACACACTCCTTGATTTAACAGTTTTTACATGAAACGCCAGCTTCCAAGCAAACAGGTTTGAGAATTACAAAGTTAAACAAAGTTAAATAATTTTCTCTTTATCTAGAATCTCTCAGAAAGTTGCTGGGCAACTGTGAGTTATGAAGCTGCAAGACAGGGGTGCAAGATGCAGTACCTCCTGGGCTAGACTACTTGATTGTGAGGCCATTTTTACATGCCTCAACTTCCACCAACCGTGCTCAGGCAAACACTGGGTTAGGTGAGTAAAGACTTATTGTCTGTTCCATTCATTTGGGAAGTTTAGAGGATAGAGACCACATGGAATGTTAGAGAAGGACTTCCCAGGGAGATTGAATTCAAACTGAATCCTGAGCTGAACTCGAAAAGAAGAAAGGAATTTGGGTAAACACAGGAAAAGGAAAGGAAAGGAAAGAAAAAAAGACAAGAGAGAGATTTCTGAAGAGAAAAGACATGAATCCACTAAATCTTACTAGAGAGAAAGACTCATGTTGGGGAATGGCAGCATGAAAATAAAAACCTGAAAATACTGAAAGTACTAATCTGCTGTTAGTTTTTCTAATTCTCCTGACAACTGGCAGATAGGCATTACCGTGATCATTTTGCAGCTAAGGAAACTGAGACCTGGAGAGAGCAAGAAACTTTCCCAAGGTCTCAAAGCCAGTAAATAGCCAAGCTGGGATTTGAACCCAAGTAGTGGAAATAAATTGGGGAGGACTTTATAAAACCAAAATGGAGTGGTTCTTATTCTTATGTTAGAGATAGTAGAAGTTTGCAAGTACAAGAGATTTCTCAGAAGGAGATTGATGTGAAACTGGTATTTTAGGAAGATAAGCTCAGCAATGGTGATCAGAACAGATTAAAGGAGGAAGGAAACAAAATCTGGGATGGCTTTTGGAGATTGTTTCAGTGATTGGACAAGAAGACACATGAGACTGTACAGGCATGGTGTCAAATGGGGGTGGCTAGCGGCACTTGGTGATGGATTGAACGTTAGTGTAGTGTAAGGGGAGGGAAGAATCCAAGATGGTTTCCCTATTCCTTTCTTGACCTCTCTTCACCTCCGTGAAGGTGTAAAAATGGGCTATTGGGATGGCTGAAGAGAGAAACAAACTGCTCAGCAATCTGGCATTTGGCAGAGTTCCGTGATACACAGCCTGGGGCTGGGTTATCACAAAGGATTCAAATACACTGGTGCATAGATGTGATTCCTCCACCAGCAACTATTCAAAACTGGGATTTCTATCCTTCAGGGGTTCCAAACTTTTCTTTTAAAGGAGTGTCTTTATTCTCAAATCCAGCTGAGAACCACTTGTTTAAAAGTCAAGGAGGAAGTGTCTACAGTTCTAGTCTTAAGCCAAATGCTCTTGACCAAGCTCCTTCAACTTTTTAAGCTCCAGTCTCTTATCTTCAAAATGGAAGCTTATTAAAGGCAGTAAATTCCATAATTCTCATAATCAGCACCAAATGACAGATCTTTGGCTAGAGTTAAATGTCTTTGGAATAAGCAGTTTTCTCACCCTTCCCACCTCTCATCTCTAGACAACTTATATGCATATATGAAAACCCTCATAGTCCTCTGACACAAATCCTATCTTTATTCCAGGTTCCAGGCCTTTCAGCCAAGCTACATAGAGTGGTGACAATTAGGTTGTGATGAACAGCTAATTTCCTTCTAACACAGAGGGAGTTGTGTCTGACATTTACTAGATACACCAGCCTTTGCAGGGAAGTCAGAGCATTTTTGCTTTCACATAGATATGGGAGTGAACTGAGACCCAACACATAGTAAATGCCTAAATCTCAATTATAATGTCTCCATCCCTTTTGCTTATTAGTAAAAACATCTGTCTATAAATGTGCAGTGACTGCACTAAAAGGGTATAAATTTTCCATGGAATGGTCATACAAGCATTAAAAAGCTCTGGTCAAGTCATATTAATTTGTTTTGCTGAGTTCACCTTTTTCCTCCTCATAGGGACTACAAGACCATGCTTTTTGGTTGACTACAAACAGAAATCCTGGAGGGCCCAAATATGGAGTTAATTTCTATAACCAAAATCATGCCAACATTTCCAAACTTCTTTACCAATTTATGCCTTCACAAGCCTTTCAAATAAAAAGTGAAAACGTCTGAGATCAAGAAAGCTATAAAGTGACTACAAAAGGTCAGAGACCTTGGCTGGGAATCCACAGGGTATGCATGGAGTGAGTATTGTCAGAATTATCGAGCTGGACATATCACTCTTGCTGTTTCCTCACATGAGTCCAGCAAGGTGCTGCATTATGTCAACTGCATGAGTCAACCCCCACAGGAATCTGGTCAAATGGAAAACAGATAGCGTATGGGCCACAGTGAGTACTGCTTCACACTATTCTCTCCCTGGAAATGAGAATAGGACTGTGGCCAGGATGGGGGTTTAGGGGTAGGGATGAAAGAGAGCCAACTGATTCTGAAACAGTCAAGAAGGCTGGGGTCCATCTGTCAGAATGGAATTCATCACGAGCACTAAATGATGACATGTGCTTTCTTTTGGAGTGGGGCAAGGATGGAGCTGGAAGGATCTTGGTATTACCCAAAAGCAGATCCCAAGAAAATGATTTGAATGCAAGCAATTAAGTGAAAGAAGAGCCTTGGAAGAACCAGAAGGAAAATGGAAAAGTGAGCAAGGAAGAAAAATATAGTACATAGTACAAGATATTGTGTATATCTGAGATTTAAACTGTCTGGGTACATCTAGGATACAGGGTAGATGGCATCTCGAAGTTGTCCTACCAAAGGGTGTAGATTATCCTCCCAGCAGTCATCATTGATGCGGACTGCTCCAGGTGCGTTAACTCCCTGGCCAAGAGAAAGCCCCTAAGCAGAGTCATACTGCTTACAGAGAAACACTGCCATCCACATGCACTGAGAAGACCAGTGCCAAGGAGACATGGTGGGGTTCCAACATATCTGCTAAAGTCAACTGAAGAAGTTGTGGACATAATTAAAAACCAACAGGAGAGGGCAGCCCCGGTGGCGCAGCGGTTTAGTGCCACCTGCAGCCCAGGGCGTGATCCTGGAGACCCTGAATTGAGTCCCACGTCAGGCTCTCTGCATGGAGCCTGCTTCTCCCTCTGCCTGTGTCTCTGCCTCTCTCTGTGTGTCTCTATGAATAAATAAATAAAATCTTTAAAAAAAAAAAACAACAACAGGAGAACATTGAAGGGGCAAAGCACAGAGGATTTTTAGGACAGTGAAAATACCATGTATGACACTAGAATGGCGGACACATAGCCTTATACATTTGTCCAAACTCATAGAATGTACAACACCAAGAGTGAATCCTAATGTAAACTATGGACTCTGGGGGGTTTATAATATGTCAATGTAGGTTCATCAATTGCAATAAATGTACCACTCCGGTGGGGGATGTTGATAATGGGGGAGGTTGTATATGTTTGGGGCAGGGGTATACAGGATATCTCTGTACCCTCTTCCAATTGTGCTGTGAAACCAAAACTTCTCTAAAAGGATAAAATCTTTAAGATGAAATAGTAATGAGAAGCTCGTAATTCTTTCAAATGTCATCCAGCTCCAGTAAATATCCTCTGAAGGAATGGCAGTCTTTCAAAAATCTGATAGTTGGGGACAGAGCTAAAACCAGCTTTTCCGTGTGGTTATTATGTTCCATCCCCCGCACCACCACACTTGAATTACTACAGTAGCTGTCAGGCCTGCCTGCTTCTCACCTCTCCTATACACAGTGACCTGGTGGGCCAATCAAGTGAACAATATATTAATAAAGACCATAAATACATTCAGTTAAAAGTTCAATGCAATACAGCCATTGTACTTTTATAAGTCTTTTTGTAAAAATGAATCTACAAATCCAAAAGAATCCTTTGTCACACCTTACATCCCAAATTGAATGTAACAAACTGTGATCACAATATGAAACAATTTCCAGAATATATTGTTAATTTAGAAGACAAACACACACACACACACACACAAACAACAGAAAAAAACATGGCACAACCGGTGTGTAATACATGCTGCCATTTGTGTAAAAAGAAGGGACTAGAGAATAAAAGATTGATGAATAGACTGATAGCTAAGCAGGTAGATATGTAAAAATATACAGGGACATACAAATATGCATGTCTAGACAGAGTATCTCTGGAAGGGTGCTCAGGAAACTAAATCCTTCCCTTCTGGGGAAGGGAAATGAAAAATAAAGAGGAAGGGAAAAATTTCACCATTTATCATTGTATATTATTTAAATTCTTATCATGTGCATGCATTAATTTTTTTTCTTTGAATTGTGTGAGACGGTTAAAATGGAAGGCAAAGGAATAATAATAAATATAGTCCCTGTTTGTAGCCTGCACTAGCTGCTCTCAAATGGGCAACATTTATTCCCCAAATTTTCAGGCTGCTCCTCTGATTAGTGCTTTTCTCATTGCTGTTGCTTCTTCCTACCACGCCCAGTGAAGTCTCACTTGCTCGGAGAAATACCCCCCTAATAATCCAGACTAATTTGATCCACCACCACCACCACCAAATCCTACAACCTTTATTTCACAGCAAGGACATTGAATCTGGACAATAGGAGAGAGGCAACTATTGGTGTTCCCTATGCCACATGCCTCCAGTAGAGGTGCTAAATGGAACCTGGGAATCATTTTCTTTTAACTCTCTTTTAATAGTAGGGTATGCATAGGAGCTGAAGAGCCTCTTGTGTAGTACAGAAGTCATCTACCAAGGGCAGCATTCACCAATCCCAGCAATCTTCAGCTAAACCAGGGAATCATAGGACAGCAAGAACCCCCCTGGTATCTCTTCAAAGTGTTGAAAGCTCACTTTAGAGAGTATATACCACAAAGAAAGAGTTGGAAGAGGAAAGGAGATAATTAAAGCATGGGCAGACCTCTGATCTATACAGGAGACCACTCCGGTGATTCAGAGAAGTGGCCTAGAATCTGCAATACAACAGCCTATAGGAAACAAAACGATTTGGGGAGCATTTGAGGGCCTTCTGTTTTCTAGACCCGGTAAAATATGTGGACATTTGGAGAATGAAACTGGGACATACTAAATGGCTGTGGAAGAGAAGGAGGAAGGCAACTAAGGGCTGGGGAGGGGATGAAGGGCAACTGTGGGACCCCAGGTAGAAAAAAAAGGATACCATCAATGCAGAAGGGGAGAAGAAACCTCTCCTTTAATAGCATGGCAGGAAAAAGTAGACTTTGGAAAACAGGTCAGAAGGATAAGAATTTGTAAGGAATTTGCTCATCAGGGTATAAGCTGGCAAAACCTTCAGGGAAATCTACATTACTAATCAACATCTCCTACTATAGACTGAATCTTTGTGTCCCTCCCACCCCCTGCAAAACCCACATGTTAAATCCGAACACCCAGTGTGATGGCATTTGGAGGTGAGGTCTTTGCAAGGAATTGAGGTGTCCTTATAAAAGAGACCCCAGAGAGAGCCCTCACCCCTTCCGCCATGTGAGGACACAGTGAGAATATGGCCATCTATGAATCAGGAAGCATGTGTTCACCAGACATTGAACCTGCCAGCACCCTGAGCTTGACTTCTCAGCCTCCAGAACTATAAGAAACAGATTCCTGTTGTTTATAAGCCACCAAGTCTATGTTATTCTTATAGCAGCCCGAATGGACTAAGACACCTCCCTGGCTGGCCCTTACTCTTAAGTCTTTTTTTTTTTTTTTTTTTTTTCACCTTTTCCATATTTCAGGTACTGGAGATCGAACTCTATTAAAATTCAGGGTCTTGGGATCCCAAATCCTTTGCCTTTTGTTTTACTATTAGTGACCTCCTTCTTGGTAGACAAGCAAATCTCTATATCAGAGTTTCTTTGTGAAGATATATAATCATTTATCCTCTTCGATTAGAAAATATAGTTGTTTGCCCAGCTCTTTTTATAGATGAAAATGCAACAGACTTGAGAGAGCTGCTAAGTTACAAGTCAACATGCATTTCCATCAAGCTTCATACCATTCAAACATGTCTATATTTTTCTTCTCTCTTTGCTTCTAAAATCTTCATTTTATCCAAATGAAGCAGTTGGGGGTTCTGAAGCTGTTTCGTGCTCAATATAAAATTTACTTCTGTCCAAGTCTTTACTTTTCTGGCCTTGGTACTGGGTTTATAGTTCCCTTAGAAAGAGAGCTATCCAACTATTTTTGGAAAAACAATGCATTTTGGTAATCTACCAGAATGATTCCATGTTAGAGTTATTACAGCTTTTCAGATATCCAACTCCTTGTGCAGGACAAACTAAAACTAAACAACTAAGTAGGAACACCAGAGGCACCCATTCCACTGTCACAATTGTGGAAATAAGGTGCCCAATTGTCACCTTATTGAACACATATTGCCAACCAACTCAGTAATACCGAAATTCTTTTGGACTTTTGGGTCATTGTCTATCATTTTAGAGCAGTATCCGTTGTTTATAAAAATTGAAGTTTGAGTCATGGTAGGTTAACATAAGGGACTTTTGGAACCTGAACAAAAAAATTTTCTAGGGCAACATAAAAAATATAAAGTCACTTCTTAGCTATTTCCTTCTTCAGTCTGTCAGAAACATTCTGTATAATTTCTTCTTCCTTTGCAATGTTATTCAAATAACTAGAGATCTGGGGCATTTTCTCAAGTAATAAAAATATGAGAACTACAGCCTGGGGAAGTGGAGAGAGGGTATAATTGTACATGAAAGTACAGCATTTGGCACAGAGTAAACCATCAATAGTGTTTACTGAATCTAGTATAATGACAAGAAGGTCGAAAAGAACAATACAAGAAATTGAGTTGAAAATTAAGAAACAATCATTTCTGAATAAGAAACTAACAGCATAAAGGACACTCCCTTCCTGTCATTCTGGTTTCAAAAGTCTTTAAGCAGAAACGAGGTCCTAATCCTATACTGATGATGCCTGAATCCCTTTGCCCTCAGACCTGTCTGCAATCTCTTCTGGCCTGCAATGGGACCTGGATACAAGGCATGGACGAACAGAATGGCCAATGAGATGCAATACTGTAGGAGTTAGTAATGGGAGGCTGGACCGTAATAAGGCATGGAAGAAATTGGACGACAAAGCACTTTTGTTTCTATTTAAAATATACTCTAGGGGCACCTGGGAGGGTTCCTTCAGTTAGGTGTCCAACTCTTGATTTCAGCTCAGGTCTTGATCTCAGGGTGGTGAGTTCAGGTCCCGAGTTGGCTCCACACTGGACAGAAGGGGCAAAAGAAAAAACAGAGAGAGAGAAACCAGCCATAAGTGACTCTTAACAATAGAGAACAAACTGAGGGTTGATTGAGGGAGGTGGGTGGGATGGGCTAGATGAGTGTTGGGTGTTAAGGAGGGCACTCTTTGTGATGATCACTGGGTGCTGTATGTAGGGGATGAATCACTGGCTTCTACTCCAAAAACCAGTATTACAGTAAATATTAACTTAAACATTTAAATAAGAAAATAAATAAAATAAAATATACTCTACAATCCATGGTCCAACTGGATAAAGATACCTAGTCCTCATATAAAAAAGAAAAAGATTAAATAAACATAAATTCTACCTTTTCTATCCTTCTTTGATCCCAGACCAATCCTAAAGTGGGACCTAGAGAAGAATAAGTAAGGCCTCCAAATAAAGGCTGGGAATGGGTAGATGAGTGGAAATTTTTTCTAGACTCAGGAAAGGCCTAGATATCCCTAAAATATCCTTTGGGTCCTTCCTGCACAAAATCATAAAACAGACAACAAAAATAAGTTCTTTATCCTTCAAGACTAAACCCTTGGCAGGGATGTGTCAATGGGAAGAGTTTAGGATCCCACCAGCCTAGACCCAAACCATTAGCAATTCTGCATCCCTCCAACCTAGAATATAGGGAGGGCTTGCTGTTTAGAAACATGGTGCTCTGTTTCCTCTCTCTGGATAGGAAGACAAAAGCTTTCGTTCCCAAAAAGGTATGGTGGATGTTAAGAGGAAAGAAGAGAAAGAAACAAGAATTCATGTTCAAAACATAACTATTGGTTATACTACCTCTCAGATACCCTGACATTAAACTGATGTAAGCAAGATGAGAGCAAAACTCCGTCACTCAAAGTCTGCACCCAAAGTACATCTCTGTATTCTCGTAGCCTACTCAGCTGCCTCATAGCACTCATTCCACTGCATTATATGGGACCTGTCTTCCTGTTAGACTTCATGGGGCAAAAGGATACTCTCAGTAAATGTTGCGGAGCCAATAAATAAATGTGCAAATTCACAAAATCTTGCAACAAGAGAGCAGCGAAATCTCACTTAAACTTCTGATCTGCTGCATAGAGTCATTCCTTTCATTGTTGTGCTGCTCATTGGATGGAGTCCATGCCTTCTACGTGAACATTTAATTATCCATCCATCCATCCCTATGGAATGAATTTTCTGAGTGCCTACCACATGGAAGTCACTGTGTTAGGCACTACAACACTAAGGGCAAGCAAAAACATCACATGTTCAAAACACTACAGCAAGCTTTCTCTATTTTTTCACAAAGTTGAAAGAAAAGGAGAGCAAAATATAAGAAGTTAAATAATGGATAGTAGCTGCCAGACAGAGGACCAGAGATATGCTCAAGGGAGAAATAAATATCTTTCAAAGGTGACTTGAAAAGAAGGGCACTGCCAACACACACACACACACTAAGTCCAAGAAAAGACATTCTAGAAAGCAGAGAGTTATAAAATAGTCCCTCAGCAGGGAGAAAAGCCGAGTCAGCCAACTCATTCCTATATTGCTGAGGGAAAGGAACCAGGGTGCCTGACTTGTCTACATCCTCTCTGAGAAAGTCCAGCTGTTCCCTGGACAGCAGAACGCCTGCCCCGGGAGCAAAGTTGAGCCTTGCAGACTGATTAATAGAACAGGAACAGTTAGAGAATAAACACAGAGCTCAAGAATGTTCCACCATGTACTATGCAGTCAGGGGAGTGGTGTTGCTCTTTTAATATAGAGCTACCATCCGTAGTTGTTTCTAAATACGCAGATGTTGTAGCCTCTTCTCAGAGGGGATCTATCTTCTTGTGGACACCCAATCTGCATTTCCTAACAGAACGTCTCACGATATTCCAAGAGATTCTCCATAGAAGACAGAGACCTGAAGAACTATTGCTTTTATAACATTCTACTTCCTTTTTAATGAGCTTTGATTGATCCATGCACCTGCTGTATACTCCCATTCATCCAAACCGACTTTCCAAGTTTCAAGCAAAATTGTACCTTCAAAGCTTAGCTTAACACTTGATTTTAAAAGGAATTGATGCCAACTGGAGGACCCTGATCATCAGAGAATTGTTTGTACAAAAATTCTCATAGTAGGATTCTGAGCTGGCAGAAAGAACAACAGTGAATGGCATGAAAGACTGAACATTGGAGGTATTTCAAAATGGTATCTAAGTGTAATGCTGACATGGTGTGGATTTTGATCCTTAAGTCCTAATTAAGCCACCTGTCTGTGAAAGAGCTCCATGAAAACTCCTCACAGAGAAAAGAAAGAAACACACTGGCTACCTTCACTCTTGAATGGTTGAGTAATTCTTTCTAGATCAGTCAAGAACTGAGAAAATTTACTAGTGGTAAGACTTAGTATGTGCCTATAACAAGGGGATAAATGAATTTTTGTCCTCTTTCACTTACTGAACAGCTATGTCATTTAGGGAAGGTCATAAAACCTCCCTGGGAAAGTTAGATTAGATTAGGACCCCTTGGGACACATTTGGAGGACATCCAAGGATGAGAAAATGACAAATTTAACCTAAAATCCAGATTTCTGACTTAGATCTAAAAAATTTAAAACCTGAGACATTCCCACATGGCACTAATCAGCTGAGGACATGCATTTATAAGTTGGCTATGGTTGCCACTACCTTCTATTGTCTTCACCTGCCACGTTTTTCTCCTTTGTGTGACCTCCTGGTCTGGGTGGTCATTTGTATTTAAACCTCCTACCCTATTTTACTAAATTCCATTCCAGAGCTGACATTTTAAAACTCCAGTAGGCATTTTAAACATAATATGTATGACTTCATACAAATGCTTCCTGGTGACTCAGACAAACAGGCCAGTATTTAGAGGGTAGAGACAAAGGCATTAGTGAAGCAAAGACTGCATAATAAAACAGTCTGCCCAGAACTGCTCAAAATACATTTGTTCAAGTTCATGACAATGTTTGCCTGAAGATTTCTCTCCTGAAGATTTATATGATTTATATGATTCTTTGGTATGAATTGGAAACAATCAGTTCCAGCTCAACGGCTTTAAAATAAACTAAAAGAAATGTATTAGATGTGAAGTGAAGGGTGTGGGGCAGGTTAGAGGGGGACAGTGACAAGAATCATGAGCAAAGAGTGCCTGAGTCACTGAGGACCTTGAGCTTAATACGAAAAGCCAAACCAAAAGCCAAACTATTTCTGACTTGAAGCGTAGTTCCTTCCCTACCATTCCCCTCTTTCTCTTTATTTCTTCCAAATTATATTTCTGTTGCAGGAACTATTGAGAAGTATATCAGGCAGCATAAATTAGACTATCCTGAGATAACAAATAGGTGCCCTAATCTCAAGAGCTCAACACGATAAGGTTTATCTCCAAATCAAGTCATAGTTTGACACGGGTTGAGTAAGTCTCCTGTAAAGCTTTTCTCTGAGGTTGGCTCAGGTACCCATGATACTTCTTTTAGTTACACCATCTAAAATAAGATGCTCCCAATACTGTGGAAGGGAGATGCTTGAGGATCACATGAGATCTTCTTCAGAACCGGGCTTTGAAGTGGACTATATAATTTCTGCCCAAGTTCCATTGACCAAACACAGTCATATGGCCCCAAAGAAATTACAGTGAGGCTGAGCCACGTAGTCTTCTTATGTGGACACATCACATTGACTCAACCAAACAGAGCTAAGTATGTCCAGCAGCCATATGTGAGCAATAGAGCGTGGAAGGTATTACCATGAGCCAATAAACAACTTCATCTATGTCACAATTTGGTTTTTAGCCAGTCTTGGATGTACGACAGAGGAAAATAGATGGGGCTGATTGTGATGATGGGCCCAGAAGTCATATGGGATCCGAAGAGGAATATAAGAAAGGAATAATCTTCTTTTTGCATGGCATCAAATCTCTGGCATCGAGGGGTGTACTACAGCTTCAGAGTCAGGACTACAAGGGAAAAGTATAATTTTCTCTGCTTAGTAGGGCCTCCAAACTTGGTTATAATATGATAGTTGGAGAGAATCAGCTTCGGGGAACCCGTCAGTTCTCTCTTATTCTAAATAAGGATAACCTAGTCCCTGTTCAGGCACAGAAGCTAACTTTCCTGAGGCCCATCTAGCACTGGATCGTACAGCCAAACTGTGAGATCCATTATTCTGTAAATTGCCTTATCATCAGCTTGGCTTCAACATGGAAATACACAGAGCAACATATATTCATTGGAGTTTGTCTGGAGTTACATGTAGGAAACTCCAGAGCAGAGTTTGCCAAAGGCAATTAGTCAAGCAGTGTAGATTTTTCCAAATCTCAGGTTGTCCCCATGGAACAGAAATTCACAAATTAACCAGTAAAATTTTTTAATGAACAGTTACTGTGTAAATTAAAAAACAAGCCTCCCTTCTATTTGTTGACAGCCACTAAAAATAAAACTAAAAACACAAGCTACAAACTGGGAGATATTTACTATACAGAACTAACAAAGGAATAGTATCCATAATATATAGTGAACTGCTACAAATACATTTTTAAAAAGTCAAACAATCCAATAGAAAATGGACAAAAGCTCCAAACAGACATTTCACTAAGAAGGAAGCACAAATGATCATAAGTATGTAAAAGACATTGACTTCATTTGTAATCAGGGAATGTAAATTTAAACCACAAAAAGATTCCTTTTATACCCATCAGACTGTCAAAAATTATCAAGTCTTTATACTCTCACGAGAATTAGTACACACTATTAAAGACGGTGTAAATTGATAAACCCACTTTGGAAAATACTTTGACAGCACCTAGAAAAGTTGAGGATGTATATACCATATAATTAGGCACTTATTTTCCTAGGTATATTTCTTAAAGCTATTCCTGCCCATGAGATATGTGTAAGAATATTCGGAGCAGGGGTACCTGGGTGGCTCAGTCAGTTAAGAGGCTGCCCTTGGCTCAGGTCATGATCCCAGAGCTCCGGGACCCGCTCAGGGAGGAGCCTGTTCTCCCTCCGCCCCTCATCCTGCTCATGCCCCTTCTCTCACTCACTCTCTCTCTTCTCTCAAATAAATAAATAAAATCTTTTAAAAAAAATATTCAGAGCAGCAGCATCAATCAAAATAGAAAAATGCTGGACACAAACTAAGTGTCCCCAGACAAGGAAATGAACAAACTAATTATGATATATTCATGAAATGTGCAACACAATCATTGTATTAATACAACATCATAGTGAAAATGAATAAACTACAGGTACAATATAGTAGTGAAAATGAGTAAACTACAGGTCTCAATGTGGATAAATCTCTGCACATGATGCTGAACAGAAAAAGCAAGTCCTAGAGGAATATTATATATCTAAAGCTCAAAAAGCATGCAAAACAAAGCCATATATGTTCCTAAGTTAAAAAGCTTTGGTAAAGGGAAGGAATCTTAAACACAAAAATCAGAAGGCTCTGAGAAGGGGTAGGAGTAAGGAGAGGCTTATAATCTGAAAATCACTTGTTTACAAGGTGTTTCAGATTTGTTGTTGATTTCTCTTTCCTTATAATTTAGTGTGTACACAAGTACTTCATCCGTCCCCTCTAAACTGCACATATACAATATCTACACTCCCTCATATACATGATACACTTCAAAATACATATTTTTTCCTATTCTACTGTGGCACACTCTGTTATTCATCCGATACTCTTTGTCCCTTGTCTTCCTTACCAAAAGCACTTCTCTTTTGTTTAGCATACCTTCCCCCCAAAGAGATCACCTCTAACCCAAAACGTTTTTTATTTTTCCAACTTCCCCTGCAGATGGGGCTGGCCATGTCATGACCATTAAGTTATGCAGGGAGTATGCGGAGGGCCTTCTGGGAAAGATTTTATTTTATCAGTCAGGGACGGATGGAGTTTGCACTATCTTTTCTCCTTGTTCTGGACATCCATGGCCGCCTAATAAACCACCTCTAACTTGGTAGAAAACAGCAGCCACTTCATTTTGCTCAGAAATGAATTCTGTGAGTCAAGAATTTGTACCGGTCATGGTGTGGATGGCTTATCTTTCTTCCATGCAGTCTGGATCCTTATCTGGGGAATATTTCAAAGGGCCTGGGGGCTAGAATCATTTGGAGGCTTCTTCACTTTTATCTCTGCTTCCTGGGCTATGATGGCTCAAAGACTGGGCTCAGTTGGGACTGTTGACCAAAGTCCTACATCTAGTTTTCCATATGGTTTGGGCTCCTCAGAGCATGGCATCAAGAGAGGGAGATTCTCAAAAGAAAGAGTCTAAAAAAAAAGTATCAAGAGAATAAGTGTTCTAAGAGAACTAGGCAAAAGCTTCATGGCATTTTATAATCTCAGAAGTCACACAATATCACTTCTACTATGCTCTGTTGGGTGAATGAGTCACAAACCCACTGAGAGTCAAGGCGAGGGAGCATAAGGCCCACTTCTCAACAGATGTGTCAAGGAATTTGTGCTATATTCTCAAACCATTATCCTCATTAACTTTCTCTTTTGATAGAGGATCTGATGCCTGGAGTAGCAGCAGCCATCTTGCAACCATGAGGGAAAAGCCAGGAGAAGGAAAAGCTCTGGATACCTTGAGCTACCAGACCAATGAGAAAGCTGTTACCTCCAGACTTTAGATGATGTGGGAAAAATTAATTTCCATTTGTTTAAGCCATTTTTAGATTCTAATGTTACTTGCTGGCAAAAGTATTTCTAGCCAACGTACTACCTCTCCCAGAGATAGAATGGTATTAGTAGATCTCAATTTGGAGTAAGCATTGATATAGAGTTAAGAAAACTATGTGGAGATGTTTGGGTCTTTTGTTATTATTTCTGAGTTTTCATTAGTTCCAGTTAAGCCTTGGAGAATTTCAGAGTAAAGCAAATTTCTAACTAGTTGACATAAATTTTGTGTATAAAAACTGACATGAAAAATGCATCGGCCTCAAAAAATGGTGAACACTTAACGACTGCAAAGCACTTTATGGTCCTCAGCCAAACAATTGGAATGGGTGATTTACACTCTTATTCCCATTCAGGGTCAACCCCCAACAGTGTAGGAAATGAAGACATTTGTCTCCTCCAGAAATTACACCCATAGAAAACAAAGCCTGGAAGGGCCCCTAGGGATTCTGAAAGAATGAAAAAAAAAAAAAAGTCAAGTCAAATGGAAACTTGAGTAAAAGCTCAAAGGCAATGGGTACCTATTTTTCCCTACAGTGGAACCCATCTCTGCCCTGCTGTCTAGATAAGGAAACAGGAATAGAGAGCCCCACACTATGAATTGTTTCCTGAGTTCACCAACTGGAGTTTACTGTAGCACCTATTTGACATGTGGGGCAGAGCCTGCTGCCTCTTGTAACACATGCTCCTTTATGTGGGAGTGAAGTTTAGGACAGTAAAACAGCCCACCTTTCAGAGAATAGTTACCCCCAGCTCCATCTCCCAGCACTGGATTCTGAGCCTGAGAGGATTCACTTTAGAAGTTGCTCTAGGGTTGGTGAAGCTCCAGTATATGCCATTTGCCTCAAAAATATACAGAATACTTTGAGCTTGATGGTCACAGCAATAGAAAATGCAGGAATTTTTCCCAGAGAAGCTTCTGCTTCCCATCAGATACCACAATTCATTATCCCTGTGGACATGTCAGTGTGCATTCACACCTCACATCAAAGGATCCTCCTTGGTGGTGGTGGTGGTGGTGAGGGGGGTTCCCACACTGACTTAGTGAGGGCCAGTTTTCAGGTCGTACTAGATCCACAGGAAGGCACAGCCCTGAGCACATGGATTATTCCAGCAGCCTTCCCTTCGGTCATGCAGCACAACAGGCAGCCTGCATGGGGAGACCTCCAGCACTGAGGCAGAGGGGAGCCCCTCCTTCCCAGGTCTGCAAAAGGAGCCTCTCCATCTTAACATTCCTTACCAGCCCACAGGCTATCAGCTGGGGTCTTGGCATTCCATGATCTCACTGCAGGCCCTTGAAAGACTTCCAAAGTCCTCAGCTCAGGCTCCTAAACCCCCTCCTCTATCCAACCAGGCTTTGTAATAACCCTTGGCTCTATAAATCCTAGGGCTGGTGTCATGAGTGTTCTAACCAAACAGAATAACCCCAATATAAGGCAGAGTCTTCTTGTTTTTTGAAAAGTAAATAGAGAAACACAATTGCAGTTTTTTCTAAAGCTTCCAATTTTCTCAAATTTTCCGTTTGGATGGTATGTGTTAGGCCCATCCTTAGTGACCCCAGCTAGTCATTATCATTACTAACAACAAAATAGAGCAGATGTTTATTTGGATAATGATGCTGACTCAGTAGTCTAGAGGGAACACTCTTCCGGAGGAAGGAGCTGCAGTCAATTCTGCACGTGATCAGCTGCTGGCCCCGCATAGGGGGTTCACTGAAGAAACTGTACTAGCCCCATTTTAAGGTGAAGGTAGGTGTGTGTGTGTGTGTGTGTGTGTGTGTGTGTGTGTGTACAAGTAAACACTTGTCATTTATCCCCTTGGAAGCGACGGAATCTAGTATTTTGTGAGGCATTCTGTTTTGCTGCTTTTCTGGCAATACCTAAACCTGTCTTATTCTAGGAAAGTCAAAGTGTCTTGCACACATTACTTTGGGGTCTGCATGGGGAGGTATTATTGTTTCCAGAGTCAGCGTCCTGCTGCAATCCCTAAAAGAGCTCTTGAATGCTAACCAAAACAATCCCACCACTTCAAAGCTCACAGATGCTTATATTAGACTTGAAGGTGAAAGTTCAAGGAAGGAGGTTTCTTCATTTCTAATTCCTGCCATCTGGTCTGAATCTGACTCCAGGGAGAAGCAGGCTGGCAGGTGACAGCTTAGAGCATGGCTGGTCTTTACAAATGCCACCCAATCCTCTTCTGTGTAATTGGTACTTGAATTTGCATAGATTTGCATAAATTATACATCCATCAGAATTCTTTTGGTGCCCATTTAGGATTAAAATAAATTTGCTATTTTTAAAGTATCAACCCTAGGTGGCTTTTTTTTTTTTTTTTTTTTATAGTTGTGTGCCTATGCCCTCTCTCAGATTTTATCAGTCGCTGCTCTAGGAGGGTCTCCCAATGGTAACTGCTCTGCCGATGGCAAACATTCATTTAATAAATATGTGTTGAGTAAATAAATGAAGCCAAAATCTTGACAATCAATGCTAGCCATTGATCCTGAGCCAACATCTGAGAGCTTTCTTGGGCTTAAAGGCCCCTAAAAGCTTGACTAGATGTAGGAGCGGACCAAAGGTAGAGATGGCCTGGCCACTGGCGACAGAATAGTGACTCCTCTGATTCCCCCAGGGTGACTGATGCCCACAGGCCAGTCAGTGGCTTGAGGCCACCGGTGCCTCCCTTCCAATGTGCTGGAGTACTCTGAGCACACTGGGCTGGTGGGGTGCCCCTGTCCTTCTTGAGGGCAGGGATGGAAGAGAATAAGAGTAATAATGAGATAAAGGCCAGGCTGGAATTTGCCCACTCAGGAACAGCCCCCACCCCTGCGGTTCTCAACGGGTCCTGCGGACAGTACTTTGTGTTGAGACTCTCTGCTCCTATCTCTGGCATCATTGCTTTCTTCTCAGCTATCTGAGAAGGTTTCTGAAGAGTACATTTTCTCAAATCCAGCCTCCAATACTAAAATGATACTCTTTTGTGCTGTAAAGGAGCTTTTTCTTTCTCCTAATCCAGTATTGGGACCTCTAAGGAATCCTGGGCTTGGAATGCACACAGGTTCTCTACTTGAATGTATGTCAGCACCTCTTGGGGAAGGTGAGCTCTACCCTCAGAGAGTTAAGATTAAATAGGCCTGGAGTGGATCCTGGGAATCCAAACCTAAGTGTTTCGAAAGCACCTCCATGTGACACTGAAGGACAGTAGAATTGATAACTCCAAACACCTCAGTTGGTTTGCCCATGAAGGAAATTTAGTTCAGAGAGATATGATTTCACAGAAAGCCAACCCCTAGAACCAGAGCTCTCTTGTGTTTAAAATAAAAAAAGATTAACCCAGAGTTGCGATTAGGAGAAATGTGAGTCTGTTTTTAAGGCAACAGTCTCTGGGGTGAGGTAAAGGATGGAATCTTTTTGAGTGCAAGAGCATGGTCTTACTGAGCTTTGCTTCTACAGAATCTGAAACTAGATGCTTCCAGAAGTCTGTTAAAAAAACGAATCCATGATCTTCAAATACCATAGGGCCCCACTCACAGCCACTCCCCACTGCTTCAACCAGGTTCCTGCTTTTCAGCTCAGGTTTTTGGTAACGCACAAAGGTAGTATTTGGGAGGAAGAAATGGATGCACCTTAATCTTCATCTTCCAGCCATCCGAAGAGTTCTTCAAACACTTTGCGAGAGATGGAGAACCTGAGTCCAACAGCCCTTCAGTCTATATTCAGCCCAATAGTGTTCAAATAGCAGTTTGCACCCCCGTCTTTGAGGCACCTTCTGGGATCCCTGGGCCATATTTTGTATTGCAGCAAAAGAGTTTTAGAAACTCAATCTAAGACCCTTGGAAGCTCTCAAATTTCAAGAAATTATAAGAATCCAACACTGCAATGGTCAAGAGAGTCCTCCTCATTGCCCTTAGTTCTCTTTGCTCCCAAGACTGAACTCTGTACCAAAAATACAGTTCTGAAGTCTATTCTAACTGAAAAGTTGAACTCCATTGAAAGGTAACCAGGGATTCTAAATTGCATCACGCCTGGCCACCTGCTGCCCATACAAGGACAAACGATACATGGGCCACATTCACCTGCAGGGCTTCCTTTACATTATGCAACACCCGGGCGTGTGTGCTTTCCAAACTACCTCTCCCCAAAATGCATATTGAACACCTATTTTACATATGATGATTTGCATATGATATCTCATCCCCATAGAGATCCCATAAGGTGGGTGTCACCATCCTTTCCAGATGAAGAAATTCTCCGGGTTACTCAGTTAGGGAGCACTGCCAGGATTTGAACTCCTATCTGCCCAGTTTCAAAGGATCTGCTCTTTCCACTAAGAGCTTCCCCAAAACACAGAGCAGCTCTCCTCGGCTCTACAAGGACTGCTGTTTGAAAAATACAGGCTGAGCCTCATATACCCAGGAGGGAAAAGCAAAGTGCCTTTCTTTGACTTCAGAGAGCTTTCCTGGGCTGCCCTAAGGCTAGAGGCAGCCCAGCCAGGCAGCTTTAAATACACATATTTCCAGGAAGAAGGTTCTTTAGTTAAAACCTGCTGTTTTGAATTTCCACAGCTATGGCTTTGCCTAACTTCCTACAGCAGATGGATTTAAAGAATTCTTTGCAGGGCGTGGATGCTGGGAGCAGAGCTCCCTCCTCACGATGGCTCAGCCTGGTTGTTTCGTTTTTGTTTGTAGTCTTTTGTTGGTTGTTTTACTGATTCTGAAGGATGCAAAAGCACCGTGAGACATTTTGTTATCTTCCAAATAAAGTTCTTGCTCCGTGGTTGAAACATTTGCACTGTAATTGTGTGTCTTCAGCATCAGAAAAGGAGTCCTTGAACTTTTCATGGAGATATTTCTAGATTTAACAGCGGCCCACATGCCAACAGAAGCCACCAATGATGAGTTTTCTCTGGATTTGCTTCTAAACAATTCAAAGTTTTATACACCAGCAGAGCTTTGAATGGGGGAACACATGCTCCACAAGTGTGTTGAATGAATAAGTGAATTCGAGGCTGCCGGTCTGGCAAGTCTAATGTTGAGAACTCAAAGACATTCTTAGGAAGACACTGGCCCCTCAACGCCGGTAGCCCGGCTGCACTGAGCACTTCACACGCATGAGCTCAGCGAATCTTCACCATGATCCTATAAGGTAAGAGAATTCTTGTTAAAAGTGAGGAAGCTGATGCTGAAGAGGCATCACAGCTATTGAGAAGCTACACAGAGTCATTCCTATCCTGCCCATCCTTTGTTTCCACCCCAGGCAGGGAGTCACTGAACCCATTCGGAATAGGATTTTGCTTTTTGGCTCACTGTCAGACTAACTGCATCACAGAACCAGCAAGAGGTTCTCAGAGAAAAATGTGATAACCCCAGAGTCAGCCAGACTCTGGACTGCTCTGGGGTCATTTCTGAGCAATGTTCTCAGCACTGTACTAACTTGCCCTCTCCCAGAGAGGATAGCAGACCACAGAAGCCAAGGGCTTTTTGATTTACCCCAAAGTCCCCTGAATGACAAATATGTGCCAATCAGTTCCCAGCATCTCAAGACGTCCTGTTTCCTTTGGTGTTTTTCACATCTGTTGGCCCCCTGCTTTGTGTTAAGTTTATATTCATGTAAGAATTGGGGGTGAGACCAAAGCAGTGGTCTAAAGCAATTCCTAGATAAATCTCTTCCGCAACCTGTTGATGGGGACCAATGCTAAATAGACTCCCCTTTGGTGTTGGGGGTTTAGGCTCACCCATGGAGTATAGAAATTATCATTCCTTAAAAAAATCACTGGGGCATCCGGGTGCTTCAGTTGGTTAAATGTCCAACTCTTGATCTCAGCTCAATCAAACCCTCAGATCTCGATCTCAGGGTCTTGATCTCCGGCCTCATGTAGGGCTCTACACTGGGCATGGAACCTACTTAAAAAAAAAAAAATCAAGGCCAGAATTTCCCCCTCCCACAAGCAATCATTAACCCCTGTGGTTTTAACCAATCTCCAAAAACTCTGTTTATCTCCAAAGAGAAATGCACTTGTTAATGTGCTCTTAGACCCAATCTGAGGTGAAATAAGGTGGTTTCAGTACCTTTTCTTATGCGTCCAAGAGCTATTTTTATAATTAAATTCAAATGTTTAGTTATAAACAAGAGATTAAAAAAGTATAACCAAAAATGAAATGTGATGTGATATAGTTCTTGGTGAAATTCCTTGTAGAACCCTAATCTCAAATTTCCTGGAATCCATCCTTTGCTGTATGATTTCTGATCTTTTTGTGCCAAAATAGGCATTTTTTCCTAGACAAAAAAAACTCTTCTTGGCTCTTTTAGTAGGAATCGCTGCATTAAAACACAAAGCTACATCGAATATCAGTATTAGCATCAGGATTTACAGAGCATTAAAAAAAAAAAACAAACCACGTATATGCCTAGTACTTCTTATCAAAACTTTTAGAATCTCTCTCTTGACTATATCTGTTCATTTAAAAATGAGGGAGGTGAGGTGACATAATGATATCCAAATTTCCTTCTAATTTTGATGACCTAAATCTATAAATACATACAGTACTTCTCCAAAAGCTCTAAGTAGAGTTAGAGTTAATTTTTTTTAGTGATTTAAAATGAACATTTTCATCACACCAACATAATTGTAATAGAGTTGGCATTTCTTTCTGCTACATTAAGCCAGGTTTAGTGAAATGGATGTATAAGTTCTTTCATTTTCTATAAATATATCCATTTGCCTAAAAAGTCAAACACTCAAATGAAAATTGTTTTATCAATACAAGCCTGGCCATTGGAATCACTGCTTATGTGCCTTCAGTGCCAAAGGTGACCAATGGAGGACCAGTTGGCAGACATCCACGTACATTCTCCTCTCTTTGGAGCTTCAGCTCTTCAGCTCTCTGCTGAAGCCAAGACATGTCTGGCTGGTGGAGATTGTGACCTGGGTGTTGATTGAGCAGCAACTGAATTCAGAATGGACACTCTCCCGCTTCACGTCAACAGCAGTTTGGCTTAACTCCAAGCCACATACAAGAAGCCGAAGTCACACCATACCACTGTGTTTCTGTTGACCAGAAAATCTCCAGCCTGCTTTCTGTGTCACTGAGGTTGCAACTGCAAAGATGTTACTACATCCCTTAGAACCTTATTTCAAGTGTCATTCACATCACACAGTATGCGCGTCAGAATCCCACAGCTTATAATGCAATTACACGCTTACGTCCAGCAAAGCAAGGACAAGGAGCCAACAGACCTGGTTGAAACCAAAAGTTCTTACAAATTGACTTGCTTTATCTATAGGAGACAGTGTTTTCTTCCCTAATATGTATGTTCCTTTAATGAAGACTGTGCACACTTGTGTGCTGGGTCAGTGGAGTCACTGACACAAAGAGCTGAGTCCACCGTCAGCTTCACAAATGAACACTAGTGGTTAGTGACAAAAATTCTCTGCTTGTCCAAACTTCAGACAGGAACCTCTGAGCCCTCTTTTCAAGTAGGCCTTGTTCTTGGGACCTATCTTTACCGACTTGGTCCAGTTTTAGCAAGACTCTAACTTATCTGATTAAATTCCTCACCGCCACCCCTTTTAACATCTGATCACTCTGACTTGCTTTCAGCAAGAAGCCCCTACCCTTGACCTCTCCTCTTAGTGACTTTCTACCCACTGACACACCCCCACCCCCAGCTCTGCTTATTGGCTGTAAATCCCCAACATTTTTGCTGCACTCCAGGTTGAGCCCTATCTCTCTCTTCCATTGGGATAGTCTTGACATCTCTGGCAAATGGCCCCGAAGAGTTTTCCTTACCATCTTAAGAAGTGTTAGAATAACGTTTTCCTTAACAATAGGTTGTGTTATGTGTGTGCTGCAAAACAAAGCATTTCAATCGTCTCCAAGTTTTATAGTTTGTTTCAGCCATGGGTATTAAAACATGATCTGCTGTCTGAGGCCAAAAGGCTCCAAAGCCCTGGTTGCAGACGCACTTAATCCTTTCTCCTTCTCCCCTCCATCCCCCCAATCTCTGGAAGAAGCAAAGCTGCACCTCACTTAAAACTACTTTCAGCATAAAAACATTCCAGAAGAGTGGAGCTGGATGCATGGGGAGAGGCACAGCAGCTCCAGAACTCTGGACCATAAAAAGGCAAGTGGGGGTTCCTTTGCCAAGAGGGGGCCCTACTGCACCAGGTGGAAGGCAGCGTTGGTGAACGGGGGATGCCAGGGAGGTACCACTAGATGCCAGGATAAGGTTTTATGGATCATTGGAACAAGAAAAAGGCTAACAGCACCCTTGTTGAGGTGTTAGAATCAGTAGAAGAAAGCCTGAGGGAGAATAAAGAGAAAAAATAACAATTAAGGAGGCAAAAGCTGGAATAGTAAGGAGGGGAAGTAGGAGGTTTGAGCCTCAGGGTAATTTCTGGCAGACCTCTAGCAAATGCCTGCACAAACCCACGCGAATCTGATGGTGCTGTCATTCCCCGTCCTTTCTTGAAGCCAAGGGATGCTCTCCAAGTTTATAGAAGAGGGAACCTAAAGGTAGTGATTTGCCTGTTCACCAGTTTATGCACATACAGATCAGCCCAAGTTAGTCACTCCGCCTTACTTTTATGGTCTGTTTCTCAGGCATCTGAGGATCACGAGCAGTAGGGTATTGGGTGATTTATTGCAGAATATTATTCTACTTTTCTCTGCCTTTTAAGTACACACAGTTGTTGGACCACACATTTATTTGGCAGTGGATATGCTCCACGAAACAAAGGCAGCTTTCCTCTACTCTACACATGAACAGAAAGCTTCCTTCGTGACAGTTTCCCAGAGCTTCATAAACCCTCCTACCATCTTTGTATCTACTTCCTTGGCTTAAGATGCCATTGGAAGTTGCCTTTGACTTCCTTAATGCACCGAACATGTGATTTCTGAAAAAATTAAGGGTGAGTATTGTGGACTCTGGTGAAGACCTATGCTAGGGGATGTGAGAACACGAGCAGACCAATATCATTCAGTCAGTGTCTTCCTTCCACTGTTCTCTGACAGGATGTAGTCATCAGAGCAAGGAAGGTCACAGCATGGCCATTCCCAAGCAGGGAAGCCCAGTGGGCTGGGTGTTCCTTGTTAGTATCTGTAGACCCACTTTCCACTCTGTCCCATTCTGTTCCCTGGGAAGCTGCACTCTGTGGATCATATCATTCCAACTCACTTGCCCTCTGGTTTTCATTAGGTTTGGCCAATGACCGGCACTGGCAGGAGATCAGAGGGTGAGAGGAGGGAGCACTTCTGGAAATGAACTTCTTCCCATTTCAGCCTCTCTCCTCCTTCCTCCCAGGCTCAAATGTGCAGTGACTGCAATCTTTGACATAAGACCACTAATCCTTTCCAGTGGGACATCTCCCCAGGGAGCTCCAGTTCATGGCACTTTCTGGTAACCTCTCCAAACTCTCCTTCAGATCATGAAGGAAATGGCACCACTTCCTGATGGCACCAGTCCTTGTCACCATCCCTTGGTGGTTGACTTAACCTAAACCACATTTTTTTTTAAAGTATCCTCTTTAGATGATATTTTGTGTGAGCCATCTGTTTCCTATTGGGGACTTTTCCACTACACACCTCTTTATTCACTGTTAGGATTTTATACCTATCTCAATTTTCCAAAGCCTAGCTCCAATCTAAAATATTTACTTCAAATTTAAGAGTATTTTAGGCTACATTAAAAAGAAGTGATTATAGGTTCCACTTTCAGAATGGCCATGCAAGGAGCCCTGAAGACCTGTTCCTCAGTGAAACAAGCATAACTGATAAAAAATAATTAAAAAAAAAAACAACATTTAAAGTCTCTAGAAATTGTCCTAGGGGAATATAGAAAATGAAGAAACATTTATTCAAGAAAAGCTACTAAACCCTAGTAGGAACAGCTAATCTGTGGCACTTGAGCCATAACCTGCTAGCTCCCTCTTCACTCCAGCTCAGCTTGAGGGAAGTTCCACTCATAATGGGTCTGCCCAAAAGGTGAGGCTTCCTCTCCCTCAACCTGCTACTTAAGGACTATGGTATCTCACTGGAAGGGACAAAGTACCAGCATTTTTCATCCCTTCCAACTTCAAGTTGGAAAGGCTAACTTCCTGGTGAATGTGGCTGAGAAATAGACATTTCCCATCCTCCATTCAGTTCTCACTCACAGGGCAGAAGCCCTATACCAGATGTGGTAGACCAAGAATATGAGGGACTTAATTATCATTCCCTCCAGCTCACTCCAAGTTTCCACACCAGAAGAAGCAAGCCAAGAAGATCAGAGGCTACCATCCCCTGCAGCACCCAAAGCAGTGGATTTTTGCTCAGGTGAGGATGCAATCTATAAGAGCAGTAGGCTCCAAAGCTTTCCCCAAAAAAGCCTACTTTATTGTAAACAAAGTGTGGGTAGATGCAAGCCTAAAGGTGCTCTCAAGAATAATGGACATTTTGGTGGTAAATAATTAAAAGAAGGTCCTATTTTTTAAAATAATATTTTTGTTAAAAAGCTAAACCAAAAGCAAGATAGTTAATTAGGAAAAAAAATAACCCAGGGAAATAGTTAGCTAAGATGAGCAATCCAGGGGTCAGAATAAACTTCGAGACTGGCCTCAAAAACTTCTCCTACCTGATTTTAATTGGATCAGATGGTGGAGCAAGTTATACACCAGACATTGTCAAAATCAATAGAGAAACTGTTAAATTACTATACTGTATACCAGAAACTAACATAATATTGTATGTTAACTAACGGGAATTAAATAAAAACTTAAAAAAAAAAAGCAAAACAATAAAGAAATCAGCTGGAAGTTGGTGAAGCCTAACAACTTAGTGTAATATCAAATATCAAATATTTTAACAGAGAGTTCAGAGGTGGTAGGTTGTAGACATAAATACAATAATCCTCCTGCTCTTCCTCCTCCTCATCATCATCCTCATCCTCCTCCGCATCATTATCCTCATCCTCATCATCATCATCAATGTGAATGGATTAAATGGCCAAATCAAAAGGCAGAGATTGTCAAATTGGATTTTAAAAAAATATCCAATTATATGCTAGCTATTGGAGGCACATTTCAGATTCAAAGATACAAATAGGTTGAATATAAAAAGATAGAAAAACACACTATACAAACATAGAACCATAAGAAAGTTGGAGTGGCATACTAATATCAGACAAAATGACTTTAAAACAAACAAACAAACAAACAAAAAAAGTAACTAGAAATAATGAAGGACTTCATATAATGATTAAAATATCAATTCCTCGAGCAGATATAACATTTATAAACATATATATGCCAGACAATAGAAACTTCAAAAACACATGAAATAAAAACTTAACAGAATTGAAGGGAGAAATTGACAGTTCTACAATAATATTTAGAGACTTGATTGCACTACTTTCAATAATGAAGAGAACAATTCCTCCTTAAGACCCTAGAAAAAGCAGAGCAAACTAAACCAAAGCAAGCAGAAGGAAGAAAACAGCAAGAATTAGGGCAGAAACTAATGAAATAGAGATTATAAAAATAATAAATAAATAATAAATAATAATAAATAAAATCAAAAGTTAATTCTCTGAGAATAAGAAAACTGACAAATCTTTAGCTAGACTGACCAAATAAAAATTAGAGAAAACTCAAATTCCCAAAATTAAGAATGAAAATGGGGACCTTTCTACTGACCTTACAGAAATAAGTAAGACTACAAGGGAACATTATGAACAACTACATGGCAACAAATTAAATAGCCTAAATGAAATGAACAAATTCCTATAAAGACTATCAAAACTAACCCAAAAAGAAATATTATCTGACCAGATCTATAAGAAGTAAAGAGATTGAATTACTAGGCCCAGATGACATCATTGGAAACTCTCCCAAAAATTAAAATAAGGATTAACATTGTTCTTTTAAAACTTTTCCAAAAAGTGGGAGAGGAACACTTTCTAACTCATTCTATAAGGCCCGAATTATCCTGATATCAAAACCAGAAGATATCACAGGAAAGAAAACTACAGAACATTATTTCTTGTGATTATGGATACAAAAATCCTCATCAAAGTAATAGTAAATCAAATCCAGCAACATGCAAAAGTATTGTACACTAGGACCAATTGAAATTTATCCTGGGAATGCAAAGTTGGTTTAAGTTTTCACAATCAATTAATGTAATACACAATATCAATGGGACTAACACCATGTGATTATAACAATAAATGCAGAAAAAGTATTTGACAAAATCTAATATTCCTTGACAATAAAAACTCAAAAAACTGAAAATAAAGAAAATTTCCTCAGTGTAATAACAGGACTTATATAAAGTTGGTAGCTAACATCATATCTAATGGTGAAAGACTGAATGTTTTTCTCCTAAAATCAAAGATAAGAACGACCTCTGTTGTCATTCCTATTCAACATTGTGATGGAAGTTCTAGTCAAAGTAAGTAGGCAAGAAAATGAGATAAAAGATATCTAGCTTTAAAAAGAAAAAGTAAAGCTATCTAGTGGCAAATAACAAGGTCTTGTATATAGAAAATACTAAGGAACCTAATAAAAAAGAAGTAAAACTAATAAATGAGTTCAGCGAGTTTGCAGAATATAAAATTATGATCCAAGTCAATTATATTGCTATACATATATAATGAACAACCTTAAAATTAAATTAAAAAATAATTCCATTCACAGTATCATCTAAAAGAATAAAATACTTAGAAATACACTTAACAAAAGGACTGGAATCCTTTAGCAAGAGAAAATACAATGAAAAGAAATCAAATGATGAAAACTCCAAAACATTGCTGAAAGAAATTAAAGAATTTTTTTTAAATTAAAGAATTTTAATTCTTTAAATAGAATTAATATTCTAAATGAATAGAAAGACATCTCATGTTCATGGACTAGAAGACTTAATGTTATTCAGATGGCAATATGCCCCAAATTGATCTACAAATTCACCACAATTTGTATCAAAATTATAGCTGGATTCTTTGCAGAAATTGACAAATTGATCTAAATATTCCAAAGGAAATTCAATGGACCCAGAATAGCCAAAAACTTTTTTTCAAAAAGAGCAAGGCAAGAGAACTCATGTCACACTTCCTCACACTTCCAAGATAATTCAATGAGGAAATAATTCTTCAACAAACTGGATATCCACATGCAGAAGAATGAGGTTGGACCATTACCTCATATCAGATATAAAAATTAGCTTCAAATAGATCTAAAACCTAAATGTAAGAGCTTAGACTCTGAAACCCTTGAAGGAGACATACATGTACATTTTTGTGATCTTAGATTAACAATGGTTGCTTAGCCTGACAACAAAAGCACAAGAAAAAAATAGAAAAATTAAAAATCATCAAAATTAACAATGTCTATATTTACAAGGACACTCATTAGAAGGTTAAAAACAAAACCCATAAAATGAGAGAAAATATTTCTAATATATCTGAAGAAGTACTTGTATCTAGAAAAGACAGATAACTATTTAAACTCAATAAGATAAATAGCCCCATTAAAAATTAGCAAAGGACCTGAATAGTTAATTCTCCAAAGTAGATATACAAATGGCCAATAAGCGCGTAAAATGATTCTTAGTATCATTAGCTACCAAAAAATGCAAATAAAGCCACAATGATATATCCCTTCATACCTACTAGAGTGGCTATAATATAAAATTAAAAAAAAAAAACAGATGATAAATACTGGTAGGGATGTGGAGAAATTGGAACCCTCACCATTGCTGTTGGGAAAGTAAAATGGTACAACCACCGTGGAAAACAATCTGGCAGGTCCTCTTACTTACCATTCGACTCAGCAATTGCATTCCTAGGTATACACCTGAGAGAAATGAAAACATGTTCAGCTAAAAGACTTAAGCACGAATGTTCATAGCAGCATTATTCATAATATCCATAAAATGGAAATAATCCAAATACCCATCAATTGATGTGTGGATAAATAAAATATGGTATATCCATACAATGGTATATCATGAAGTCATAAAGAAGAATGAAGTACTGATCCATACTATAACATGGGTAAGCCTTGAAAACATTATGCTAAGTGAAAACACAAAAGACCACATGTTGTATGATTCCGCTTGTATGAAATGTCCAAAATAGGTACATCTTTAGAGATAGAAAGTCGATTAGTAGTTGCCTAGAGCTGAAAAGAGGGAAAATGGGGAAAAGAGGGAAAATGATTCCTAATGGCCATGGGATTTCTTCTATGGGAATAGAAATATTGTAAATTTGAGGTGATGGTTGTACAACTCTGTGAAATACTAAAAAACTATTCAGCTGTATACATTAAATGAATGAATTCTATGTTGTATGAATTATCTCTCAACAAGGCGGACGGTTTGTTGTTAGGTTTGGTTTTTGAAGTGATTATAGTTGTTTTTTCTAACCCAGGAAAGCAAACCAGCTATTAACGTAGTGCATCATTTCTCACAATTCACCTTCACACCGTCCACTGCATTCAGATGTGATTTCTTCTGCACAGGATGTGCAGGCGGTATAGTGTAATGGCTAAGAGCCAGTTGCCTGCATTGGAGTCCTGCCTTACTCACTTACCAGATGTGGGATGTGGTGGGGAGGGGGGGTTCCTTAATCTCTCTGCCTCGGTCTCCTTAGCTGTAAAATAAGGATAATAATCATGTCTAGCTCAAAGCGTTTTCAGAGAGTTTAAAAATATAATATATATAAAGCTATTAAAACAGTACCTAAGACATAATAAGTGCCATAGAAGTATTGCTTTATTATTAACCCATTTCCCCTTCCTAGCACTACCCCAGAATTCCCCCACCACGTGGAGAGACCAATCGTCATATTCCATCCCCTGGTCCATAGTGATTGGTTCAGTGACAGGCACATGAGTTAATCAAGCCAGTCAGGGCCAGTGAGACTCTATTCCCAGACCTTGGTTGAGCTGTTTGATAGCAAACTCCCCCCTCTCACCTGGCAATAATAAAAGGATGCATTTACCCACACACTCCCACCCCCAGAAGTTCATGCAGCCATTAGAAGAGCCACAGTGGAAAATCTGAGAAAAGGAGACACAGAGGTACCAGTTTAAATATGAGTTCCTCCTGGAAATCTTTTCCCCATCATCACTACACACAGACCAGATTAAGTGTTCCTGCTACACAATTTCATAGCAACTTCTCCATCCCCTAAGACACATCCCAGTTTGCCCAAGGGCAATCCCACTTTAAACATGTTGGTCCACTGTAATTATTAAGAACTCTTCTTTCACCTTCAAAAGAGTCCAAGTTGGATGATAAATTAGATAATTATACTTTTCTATCACAAAATTTAGGTACTAAATGTAATTACTTGTTTGTCTGACTTAGTTGTTTGGCACTAAACCTTATAAAAGTCAAGGACTAGGGGCACCTGGGTGGCTCAGTCAGTTAAGTGTCTGCCTTTGACTCAGGTCACAAACTCAGGGTCCTGGGATGGACCCCCACATGGGCCTCCTTGCACAGAGGGGAGTCTGCTTCTCTCTCTCTGTCTCTCTCTCTGTCTCCCTCTCTCTCTTGCTCTCTCAAGTAAATAAATAAAATCTTAAAAAACAAAGAATTAATAAAAGTTGGGGACTATGATCATATTAGCCAGTGTTTTATTCCCAGCCTGCCATGAAATAGGTATTTAATAACTATATGCATAATACATGAATAAATGAATGAATGAAATAATTTTAAAAAATGACCACCGTGCGTGCCTGGGTGGCCCAGGTGGTTGAGCACCTGCTTTCTGCAGGTCATGATTCCAGAGTCCTGGGATCGAGTCCCACATCAGGTTCCCTGCTCAGGGGGAGTCTGCTTCTCTCTCTCTCCCTCTATCCCTCCCCCCTGCTCATGTGTGCACTCTCTCTCTCTAATAAACAAATAATAAAATCTTTTTAAAAAAATAAAAATGAAAATGATCACCACACCTATTCCCAGCCCCAAAGTTTTCCTCTTTCAAAATCATCACCTCCTAAAACAACCCCTAGTGTTCAGTTTTTATGCTGATTTTACGATAAATTAAAGTATCTTGGAGAGGCAAACACATGGGATGGTCCCGTAACACACATGCCTTCAGAACAGCAATGTTTGCTCCTCTGGGAACCAGTAAATGGAAATATCCTATTCTCTTGCCTTCAGACAGACACAACACCTGAACAGTTCAGAACACCAAGTTGAGTGAAGGCTTTTTTTTTTTTGGTTGAAACCTGAAACTCAAGGTAAAATTCCCAGAAGCAGAAAAAGCCCAACCAGAACATCATAACACCTTTCCATTGGAAAAGAAAGCAATGCAGCCTTACAAAGCTTTTGTAGCAAATTTAAGTTGTGCAGAAGAGTACTAGAAAGATTTTCTATGTTCCCTACTTGCTTTTTTGGCCTTCATTTGACCTCTCTGCCATGGAGCTCAGCTTAGACTCAGCACATAAAGCTTTATTGGATCTGTAAGCCATCTAATTCCCCCATATTTTGCCATGATATTTTTTTTCATAACTATGAGAAATAACTTGCAAAGAAGTTGGAAGAAGTTTTTCATTTTCAAGAGCTGGCATTACTACTCACACTGCGGGAAGAATAAGGACAAATTTGGGAGATGAGACCCAGCACAAATTCACTTATCTATTTGATAGAAGAGGATGAAAAGAGTAGAGGAAAATACAGTCTTCAGAATATTTTTGGCATTCATTTAATCATATTAACAGCGCCCCAGAGGCAAATGTGACCAAATCTGAAAGGTTTTCTTTATTTTCTAAAGTTAAACTTAATTCACATTACTCTCATGCCCCTAGGGTGTGCCGCCAATGTTCTGAATCCAAAAGCTGGTTCAAGGGAAAGAAAGGAAAGAGGTGGAAAGTGTCCAACAAAGTTAGACATGCTTAAGGGTGGTAAGACCACATGAATATTAACTGGTCCAATGCTAACCTTGACCCATCATTAAAACAAAAACACTTTTAAGCCCTAGGAGAAGACAAAGGAGACAGCTCTTCCCAGGCTATTTGTCATCTCTTTGCTCTCTGCGTCTCTTACTGCTGGCTCTCGGGATTGAAAGATTGTAAAAAAAAGAAACTACACTTCCAATACTCCTTGATTAAATATCCCAGAGCAAGAAAAACCCGTGACCTCATGCGAGGCTGGGCTAGATGAAGAGTCGCTCTCCTCCCTAGGTGCTCAGAACTGGCTTTGTCATTTCCTTCCTTGCACTTGAGGCATGGCCGGAAAAAGAATTCTCAGCCCTGAATCGTTAGCCAGATGGAGAAGTCTTTTCTCCACCTTGTCATTTTTGTGTCCCACTAAATGCTTTTTCTTCCTTTCCTGTTCTTTAATTTCCCTGTGTACCTCCTAGAGAAATTTATTTACAAAACTATGAACTAACTTCCTCTGCAATGCTGTGTGCTGACCTACAGAAAAAAGCCAAGGGTGTGTGGAGGGAGCTGATGAATCACATGTGAATAGTTCTGATGAGTTAGAAGGACACCTTTAGAGCTACAGCCCTTACTTTGGAGCTAAAGTGGACACCTAATTAGGTGTACGTCAGACACCTCTGGGCAGTGGTGTCTATGGAATTGCCTTCCAGTATAATGAAAACCTAGATTAATTCTTTTTAATTGTGTTATTTTTATTCCCCACCAAGGAAGAAATGGCCACTATTTTTGTTATAGTCTGTTTTGAAGATATGTCAATATGCCTCCCCCTCAGAAATCTTAACACATCAAAATCTCAACCAAGGAAACACCTTATTTGATGCACAATGACTCACATCCAAAAGAGTGAATCCCTTCACAAAAGGATTCCTCACTGGTTTCTTTTAAATACAGTAGTATGGTTTTTCAAAATAATTAAAATGATCTGATTATATTTTAAGACTTACACCCAAGTTCCCAGAGTTTCACATTTTAAAATGTACAATGGATGTTTTTTTTTCCTCAGCAGACAGATTATAAATCTCACTATGAGTTTTCTTCCCTTTATAGTGTCTACCACTGCATTGTTACTAATGATATTTCATGGAAATCCTCTCCTATACAAAATAAATATTTCACATTTATTTCTTTAATCATTTACTATTTTGGTTTTTGTAATGAGTCATTCATTTAACTAAATACCTGTTCGACATCCACAATGTTTCAGGTCTTTTATCCACTTTATAACTCCCCTCTAGTGACCTGCTTACTTAACTAAAATTCAAACTTCAGTCAAAACCCTTACCTGTATCTCCAACAGAGTACAAAACCTTGTGGTGAATACAACTGCATATGAAAGTTCAATTAGTGGGGGAAAAGATGGACTTTTAAATAAATAGTATTGACATAACCAGGTAACTCTATTTCAAAAAGAAAAAAAATGCATCCATTTCTCACATCATAAAATAGGATACACTCGGGTGGCCTAGGTGGCTCAGCAGTTGAGCTTGGCTCAGGGCGTGATCCCATCCAGGATGGAGATCCTCATCGGGCTCCCTGCAAGGAGCCTGCTTCTCCCTGTCTGACTGTCTCTCTCTCTCTCTCTCTCTCTCTCATGAATAAATAAATAAAATCTTAAAAAGAAAAAAAGAATAAACTCCAACTGTATCAGAAATTTAATCAAATGAAACCCTACAACTATGAGATGAAAATATTAGTGAACTGCTATATTATATGAGTAGGAAAATATTTCATAACCATGACTCAAAATCCAGATACAAAAAGAGAAAGGACTCCTAAAATTGATGTAAAAATTTTAAAGAAAAAAAAAAAACTTTACATGGAGAACACATTGTAAAGAATGTAAAAAGGAGACAAATGACAAACTGGAAAAATATATGTAACTTATATCATGAAGGATAAATATCTTTAATACATGAAGAGCTTTTAATATTTGAGAAGAAAAGATCAATGACCTTATATTGTCAAAACAAATTAAGAAGCTATTCACAGGCAAATGGAATGACCTATAAAAAGCTCAGCATTGCTGATAAAGGAAATAGAATTTTAAACTTCACTGAGATATCAGTTCTCCTTTACCAGATTAAGGAAAAAAAAAAAAAAAAAGTTTGACCACCTACACTTTTGGCAAGACCATGGGAAAATAGGCCCTTTTGCTCTGCTGGTGGGAATGCAAAATCATACATCTTTCTTGGAGGGAAATTTGCCAATCTTTTCTGAAGGGATCTTGCTGGATGTTGACTCAGCATTCTCATTTCTAGTAATTTAATCTAACAACATACAAGCAAAAGTACAAAAAGATGAACAAAGTTATTCACTGCAACACAATTTGTAATAATAAAGGAGTTGGAAGCAACCCAAATGTCCACAATAAAGGAGTGAGTGAATAAACCAAGATACAGCCACACAACAGAGTACAAAGGCAGCTGTGAAAAGAAATAAAGATGATCTCTCTAGTATTATGGAATGATCTTCAGATAAATCATTAAGTAAAAAAGGCAATTATAAAAAGGTATATATGAATTATTAGGAAGGATAGGATAAGTATTGGCTCATTTAAAAAATGGAAGGATTGAAATAATATTTTTAATGGTTACCTATGAGGAGAGAAGAAATGTAGAGGGCAGGGACATAGCAAGACTTCTTTGAATATACTTTCATTTATAGATTTGAGTTTGGCACAATATAAATATTTTACATAACTATAAAGCAAGTTAACCATAAATTGTAATCCTTAAAAATTGAGAGCAAACTTAATCAAATGAACGAAACCATGCATCAAGTAGGTGGCAAACTCACATAGAGGAACTATTCCAAATGACTTTGAAACCCTGTAAGCTAACTATACACTCTTATTAGGAAATACTCTACAAACAAATAGAACTGCAAACAAATCCTAAAATGCTTTCAATAATCAAATCCTTGAGCTTAGTAGCAGGTATTGTTATTCTGAATCTGTTACACGTGTACTGTTTGATTAAACAAATAAGTAATTGTTT